>NC_056731.1:721836843-722171843 GCF_019279795.1 Protopterus annectens
TCCTTTCCCCAGACTTGATGGATTCTGCTACAGTTGCCCCCCCAAGAAATCCAGTTGCATCTAATAAGAAAAAAAAAATCAACAAAAAAAAGCCTCAGCCTAGAGTTTGTTAATCTGTTGTTGTCTTAAGCAAGCCCGCAGACCACTTACCATTTTCCCCATCACCCTCTGGTGTGAGCCCACAGCCCTCTATGGTACGAGGGTCCGACACAGCCTTAGAGACTCTTCCAGTACCTGGTTCAGGTACAGGAGAATAAACCCTTCAAGTACAGAAGATGTCTAGTGTAAGAGATCCCTTGCCAGACACAATACTCTAGCCCAAGATATTTTACCCTCCAGCGTAATTCATTATAAGAAGAGACAGAAACTTCACCACACAACAGACAATCAGTCCATTACCATGTATAGGACTGATGTTGTTTCTTTAGGTGAGGGTGTTTCACAATCAGCTAATCTCAGAGACTATTCAGAGTGAGTGGGGCTACCTTCTCTAGAGATCAGTCTAGTGCTGCAAATTTTGTTGGGGCTGTAATGCAGATAGTAGTGAACACTTTGAATCCATCCAATTTGATTCTTCACCTAAACAAGTGTTCATCTTTCCACTGATCCTAGCAATGTTTAGAGATATATTTGACTAGAAGCACTCTGGACCTGCACCAGTGATTGGCAGAGTTTAGGTCATGGAGGATGAAATTCCAAATGTTTTGGTTGTTCCTTCTCTGTTACTGGGCTTAGAAAATGTCTGTAAAACTGCATACAAAACTCCTTTGACTAGTGATCCAGTTCTTAAAAAGGCTTTGAGGAAATAAAAGCTGTACTCTGATATTGCAGATCTTTTTTCTCCATTGTCAGCTGACCTAGCTATGTTTCTCCAGCTGCCAACTTTAAAAAGAGACCCTTGGCTTCTTCTTACCTTACACTGCCGGATAAAATTAGCAAGTGGTTAGAGTCTCAGAAAAATAATTTGGTTTAGTCTAGTAATTTACTCTTTAGAAAATTATTGGGGTTTCAGTGGAAATTTATTTTGTAATGTGCTAACAGTTTAGATGACTTTGCTGTTTCTTTTCCTACTGAACAGAAGTGTTATATAAATAAGATTGTTTCTAATCTGACTCTGGTTTCAAAACATGTTTTGAGGAGTGTCTTGGAAGGACACTATTTCAAGAACTGCAGCCAATTCTATTGTATTGAGAACATGTGTCTGGTTACATACCCAGTATTTTCCTGAGGATTTAAAAAATTAGATTTTGAACACTCCTTTCAGTTCTTAATTTGTATTTGATCTTGCTGCTACCCAGATTCTCAAGCAATTGGATGACAGATGTAAATCAATGCTTTGAGTATCTAGAATGTTTCAATTTCCTAGGTTCTACTCAAACAAGGCATCTAACTTCAAAGAGCAAAACAAACAAAAGCCTCAGCTTAACAAGAGTCAGGACACCAAGAGAAAATGGCAGGAGGGTAATCCTTCCAAACCAAATAAAAGGGGTTCTTTTCCCAGAAAAAACATATTTCCCTTTGCTATAGAATAACTATGTCGAGACTGAGGCATCCCATTCCTTCCTCCTGTCCCTCCTCCCCTTTTCCCCTTCCCTCAAGGCTTTCACTCAACCCAGTAACCTGGCCGTGAATAGACCCAGACAAATGGGTGCTGAGAATAGTAAAGAGAGAGTACTGCTGGCAGTGGACAGAAAATCCTCCTCTCTTCAGGGAAGTACCCCTGCAATCACCAGGCCAGATGCATCTGTTTTCTTTTTGATGCTCATTCACATGTTGCAAGCAGGGGATATGGAGCCATTTTGTGGACCACAGAAAGGAAAAAGATTTTACTCTGGAATCATTTTAGTACCCAAAAGGGGGCTATCATGAAAGCTGGTGTTAGACTTGTCTTTCATAAATACCTTTTGGAAAGTACCTGAATTCAAAATGTCTACCCTGCAGACAGTCTTATCCCTTCTTCTGGACCACTGTTTCATGCTGCCTTTAGATCTGAAAGATTCTTATCATCCCACTGCAATTGCACCCAACTTCAGGAAATATGTATGACTCACATTATCAGTTTTCTGCATTATCTTTTGGGCTACCTACTGCACCTTGATTATTCACAAACTGCCTGGTTCTAGAGGTTGCTTACTGCAGGACCAGGTGCATCCATATTTTCCCTTATTTAGATGACTTGCTTATTTGTGTAGAGTCAGTTTCCAGGTATTTAGAATGATTAGACAAGATCTCAACCATTGTACCTCACCTGCACTACAAGTTAAAAGAAAGTCCTATCCCACGTGCTCTCAAAGAATTATCTTCCTGCAGTGCATTATAGGTACAGAAAAAAGAATGGCATTTCTACTAGGAGACAAAATCCTGACTTACTGGAACATTTTGCAAGTATTTCTATCTTCAGGAAGCTGCCTCCACAAGAGGGAAAAAATTTGCTGTTCTGAATGTTCGATATTTTGTGCTTTAGATTATTTAGGTTCGATTAAATTGTGTTCGGTGTTTTCGGCTTTCGATGACATGATATAAATGCGTATATTGCTTGTATGATTTTTCATAGAGACATTGATTTAACTTCTCATTGAATTCTGTAGTTACTGGTTTTGATATATTTTTTTCTTTTATAATTTTTTATTCATTTGAAGTTGAATATGGGTTCCTTAAATAAGTATGCCATTAATGATTTGCTAAAGCACAAGTACCTTGTACAATGTAATAAATGCTATGCATATTTAAAAGTAACACCTGATAACACTGGTGATCTGTGTTCCTCATGTCAAAAGTTGGATGATTTGCTTACTATTATTAGAATTAAATCTAAACTTACTGATGATGACTGTACTTGTGCAGCTGGCACAGCTTGGAGAACTGTTACGTAAATTAATGACTGGACTGGCAAAGAGCAAATAAAACACATTTAGGAAATTATGTGTCTATTGTCTGTAAAGATCATTCAACCCCTATGAAACAATAGAATGCCCCTGATAACTTTGAAATGCTCAGTGCAAGTATTCTGCAATCTGAGGATTCAGAGTGTTTAGAAGGAAATAAAAAAAAAAGAAAGGAAGAAGTTCACAACAAACAACAAGAAAGAAAAAGAAACTGATAAATGTCTGGTCTGTAAAGTAAAGAAAATATGTACTAAAAGGACACTGCTGTGTTATGTGACACTCAGATTACAGGGAATGAGAGCATTTTTCTATCAGAAAACCTTCATTCTAGAGAAAAAGGCATATTTTTTCCAAAAGGGAAGGTGGAAGAAAAGACAAGGGGCAGGTAAAAAGTAAGAAATCAAAATTGAACTTGGAAGGACTGAAGAAAATTGCTGTAAGAAAATGAGAGAAAGATATTGACTATGTGGCTTAAGCTGTGGATGTAGAAAGCCTGCTGCATAAGAAGTGTATGCTTACAAATTTAATAAGCAATGAAAACAGTGGGATTAATTAGACTGATGGTGATGAAGATCATTCCTTTGTAACAATCGATACAGCAAATGTTACTGTATTAGAAGCTGAAAACTCATCAGATCTGGTCAGAAAAGATATTCTTGTAATTGAAGAGTCAATTATTAGAGGAACTGATACTTACATTTGTGGAGAAGATAATGAACTTCAAATAGTGTTATGCTTGCCAGTAGCAACAATAGAAGATGTGAGACAAGTCTTGGAACACCTTAATGTAAGGAAGTATGAATCTGTTCTTATTCATGTTGGTACAAATGATCTCATCCACAAGGAGACTCTGACTGCTAGTGGGAAACTTGCAGCCCTTTTATATAGTTTAGCTTGTAGTGGCATTAGGATGTATTTTTCAGAAATCACATGTAGCAAGGATAGTCAAGTCACAGTGAATGAAAAGATTTTGGGGGTAAATACCTACATGGAAAAATGTCCTGTTTTAAAAAATGGACATGTGCAGATCATCCAAGTCTAGTTTTGGGCACACATGTGTTCCGACAGGATGGCGTGCATTTGTCAAGATCAGGGAAGAGAATTTTTGCAGCAGATATTTTGCAATATTTGACAAACACAAGGCAGGATTTTTGTCAGGTCGAAAATTTAACAGTTCACAAACAGCAAGATTTGATGCATCATTAATGGTTGTTAATGCTAGGAACTTTAATAATAAAGTTTTTTTTTTATTGGAAATTTTGCTACATTCCCACAAGATTGATATTGTTATTGTTTGTGAAACATGCTTAAAGAACAATGACAGGAAACCAATTCTTTCAGTATGTAAATATTTTTACTGTAATAGAAATTCTAACAAAAAATCAGGTGGAGGTGTTATGACAGGAATTAAAGATAGTTATGAGACCTGTGATTATTACATGTTCAGTGATAACACCAATACTATAGACTGTGCAACTGTGACAATAAAGACAACCCTGGAATATATAACACGTATTGGAGTGTACAGACCACCAAAGTCAAGTGCAGATGACCTAGAGGAACTCATACATTTCTTGCATGAAACACAGGAGGGAAGAATAACATTAGCTGGGCACTTAAATTTACCAGAAACATATTGGAATGATACTGATTCAACAACATTAGTAAGGAAATTATTCACAATGAATGTTCAGGAACAACAATGGCTTCAGATTATAAAAAAAAAATTACCAGGGAACAGAACATACTAGACATAGTTTGTGTTCCTAAAGAAATTACTGTTACTTTATGTCAAGTTTTACCACTGTTGATGTGTAGTGATCATGGGGTTATAAAGGTCAGTTTGTTGCTAGATAATTCTGCCAAACTGAAATTAAACCAATGCACATAGATTAATTACAGATTACATGAAAACAAAACAGTCACTATTTAAAAATAACTGGAGTGATGTGTTCAGTGGAACAACTGCAGATGGAATGTGGAAAGTTCTGAAAGAGAAGTTGTTTGAGTGCAAACAAATGTTGAAAGATCAGGATCTAGGCAAAAAATATAAGAAATAGAAGACAGGTCAAACTGCAATTTTGAAAACTGAAATAAACAAGTTGTACAAACAAATAAGCATAGTGTGAGACAAGATCAAGACAAATTTGAAGAAAATGTATATACAGATATTGAGCATAGTAGGAAACCTTTTTTATAGCTACATAGATGTGTAAGAAGTAAAGACATACACATTGAAAAACTGTGTGCAGATTCTAAAATTTATTCTCAGATGCAACAGATTATAAATATATTTACAAAACCTTATGGAAAACAGATTAGCTCCACAAAGGGGTCAATAAGTTGCCCTGGTGACATCCAGGTAACCTCAGATACTGGAATCAAATTAGATTATATTGAAAAAGAACTGCACAAACTAGATTCAAACAAAATACAAGGAGGAGACATAATTAGTAATAATGACCTGAGAACACTTCAGCAAAAACTTACAGTACCATTATAAAGTCGTAGTAGAGAACTGTAAAGTATGGCATAGATTAACTAAAAAAAGCATTTGATAGTATTCCACATTATGTAATGTTTTAAAGTTTAAAGTTTTTTTGTTTTTGTTTTTTATTTTGGAACAGTAATTTTTTTCCCTTGGAAAAGAAAATCGCTATTCTGAAGTTTCGATGTTGTAAGCTTTCACTTACATGTGGTCGATTACTTATTGTTCACTTTTCTAAGTGTGCGATAATATAATATAGACCCCACTAATCGATTACATTGCAGTAACCATGAAACAGTGGCAGACCACTTTGCAATTAAGCCATGATAAAGGACAAATTATTATTCCAGGGATACAAATTCTAAGGGGGATATTCCAGAGTGACTCTCTGTCACCGCTGCTGTTCTGCCTTGCCCTTAACCCATTAAGCTCTCTACTTAACAGCTTAGACCATGGCTATAATTTGGCTCCTAGAAAACAAGAAAGTGTAAAGACTTCTCATCTTCTCTTTGTTGATGATTTAAAACTGTATAGCTCATCAGATGAGGAATTGAAAGTACATCTGCAAGTGATGATAACTTTCTCAGATGATACAAGAATGTCATTTGGTCTTGATAAATGTACAAAAGCAACCTTTAAAGCTAAAAGAACAAAAACAGAGAGAAGCACCACTAGAGCACGTAGAGTGCCAACATTCAAACCACGACCAAGAAGTAGCACTAGGAGGCAATGAACCACCGCACAAGTAATCCAATAGCTTGAACTTAAATAAAAAATCAAACAGACCATAAACGCTTAACTGACTCAATGCGTTTTTCTTCACAGTGAACTGAGGCTTCTTCAGTAACTATGGGCAATCCAGTAACACCAGCATTTAAATACACCTTTCCATAATTAGTTAAAAAGCATATATTAAAAGTCCTAATTACACTGTGAACTAATAAAAAGGAAGAGCAAGTTAAGACAATTATATAAAAAATATATAAAAAGTTATAATAATAATAATAATAATGAATTAAACCCAATGAATGTCCACTTTAAAACATTCCCTTTAAAATTCCCAAGTTATAGGCATAAAACTGTATAATGCAATCTTCTTAAAAAACAACTTTTTATTTGATATTATAACCAAAAATTAAGAATCAAAGTGATTCAAATACAAAGAAAACAACAAAATAAATTCTCATAACTATATATAGTCATCCATGACAAATCAGCATACATATAAATCATCACAATTTTAGTATTTGTCTAAAAACATTTGTAGTTTCTGCCAAGCTAATCTTTTATGAGTTATATTAGATGGTCTAATAAAGTTGCTTTGCATTTCCTTTTTATAAACGCATTCAGCTAATCTTATAAAATCAGTGAATAAAAGTTCTTGTTTGTTCTTGCAATTTAATGTTATTATTTTCCTAATGATGGCCAATATTGACCAAATAAGAAGTACCTGATGTTTAGGGATTGCACTTGGGATAGACACATTAAATAATATCCAGGAATAAGTAATTTGAAAATTATCTGACCATAACACCTTCACAAAATATTTAAAATCATTCCAAAATTGTAAAATGGTTCTATACTTGATGAACATATGAACCCAATTAGCTTCTAGAGTTTCACCACATTTCCAACATTTTATATCTATACATTTAGTAATAATGGTGACTTTATGTGGAGTAAAAAAAAACTTCTATGAAGAAATTTCCAGGTGAGCAACTTCCAATACAAAGAACATGTGGTGTTATTTATAGATTTTAATAACTGCTTCCTATTATCAGCAGATAAGGGCTCTTTATTAACCTTTGTAGAGTAACTGCAAATGGTTAAGTCAAAAGATAAAAATTCTTCATGTAAGATCTTGTATATATGAGAAATATGTAGTTTTTGTTAAATGTTCATTGAATTATATCACACAAAAAGTTGCAGCGGAGATGGTAAGGGATGTGAATTTAAATTTATTAGAAGTCTCAATTTACATTCAATGAACTGTTGTAATGACTGTAGTGATAACCAGTTGTCTTGTTTAATGTTATATCTAGATAACATTAAGTTTATTGGTTGGATTTTGTTTTTGTCTATGGATTGATACCAAAATTTTAAATTATTATCTTCAAGATTTAATATTTTGTTGGTATTAAAAGACTCTATACATTCTGGAGTATAAGTGATGGGGAATATTAGAAAAAGTAATTGCTTAGCGCTATAGTTACTTTCTATTATGTTTCTGAAAGCATAAAAGATTTGATTTATACCATAAGAGAAATTAATACATTTCTTACTGTAGATACAAAAGTCACAAAGTGTCCAATATATTTTATTGAGATCTAGTGAAGAATTTATTTGTGTTTCATCCCTACTACTAGAAGTTACATATATTTCATGTAGCTGTTTCCAGCTTGAAATATATGCAGTGTTAAGTCAATGTAATATTATGTTAATAATAACAGATTTTGAATACAGAAACAAATGAATATGAAGACACAGAGACAGCTGATATATCCAGTTCAAAACTTTTAATGCAGTGCAACAAAACACAAGCGCTTTCACCAAACAGGCATCATCAGGTGTATTACAAAAGCACTAACAAACACACCCCTATTTATACATGAAATGTCACATGATACAAATTCAAAATTAAAACCACAAGTGTAAAGACACAACACATATAAAAGACATATAAATTTCATTTAAAAACATACATAAATAATGCATACTAAAACTATACTTCAGTACTAATAACTATCTTCTTAGGGGTCTCGTCTTTAATTTGGGTACTAATGGAACCGATTCATTAAGCCCATGTCCTACATCAGCCCTAAACCTCACTATCCATGAGGATTCCAAATCCTCGGTCTTAACATGTATATCACCCTGCCTCAAATTCTCATAAACCCTAGCGATTACTAAAAATTTAAAACCATGACTAGAGTCAGTACTCAAAACATGCTTCGCCAATGCACTAACCACATTACCTTTATTCGTATGGTAGATATGTTCTCTTATGCGTTCTCTGAAGGGACGGTCAGTCTTACCTATGTAAAACTTTTTGCATACAATGCAGTGAGCTAAATAAACAGTATGTGAGGTATCACATGTAGCTGCTATTGTGAAATTATAACATCTACCTTGGTCGGGATGTTCAAATCTGCAACTGCTGTCAATATATACACACCAGTTGCAATGACCACATGGTTTAGTTCCAACTAAATGAGAATTTCTACTTGCATCCTTTGGGTAACACAACCTACTTTTCAGTGACCTACTCTTCTTATATAAAAAACACGGCACTTCAGGTATGTGCCTAGAGATATCATTATCATTTCTAAGGACACCCCAGTGTTTTTTAATGATATCCTTGTAACAATCTACATCACTAGTATAAGTAACTTTAAACCTCAAACCAGTGTTATACTTACTTTCTCGCCTCCTAACAAACTCACTATTACCTGTAGAAAAATATGGTCTAGCTTCATTCATCCTTTGATCAAAAACCTTAACTGCGTTGTTTTGGATAAGATATTCCTCATAACCTCTCTCCTTCAAACTCATCTTCACATTATCAACTTCACCAATAAAATCACTATCCCTAGCATTTAATCTTGAAGCTCTATAAAACTGGTTAGAAGACTCACTTCTAAAAACATAAGAAGGATGAAGACTGTCCCTATGTAATAAATTATTCACATGACAGTCTTTCCTGTGCAACTTAGTGTAAATAACACCAGTGTCATCCTTAATAACAGAAACATCCAAGAAATCCACCGCTAATTCTGAGGAGTGAGATGTAAACTTCAAATAACATGCACTACTATTCACATATTCCATAAAGGAAGCAAATATATCAAGGTCTCCCTTCCACAAAATAAATAGGTCATCCACAAATCTACGAAAAAACAAAACATGTTCATTGAATGGCCCATTAAATATATGGTCATACTCCCAAACGACCATAACAGCATTGGCGTAGCTATTGGCACAAGAAGTGCCCATAGCCACACCATTGTATTGCTTATATATTTGCTCACCAAAAGCAAAGATATTGTGCTTAAGCACAATCTCCAACAGTTTCACCAACAATTGAACCTTGTTAGGGGTGTAATCTGTAAACAGCTGCAAAAATTGAGTCACCTTATTAAGGCCATCTAAATTGGGTATAACAGTAAATAAAGACACCACATCCATAGTAACAAAAACCACATCATCATTCAAACTATTAAAGACATATTCATACAAGTATCTAAGAAAATGTTCGTGGTCCCTTAATGCATGTGTTAATTTATTAATACCTGGTCTCAAATGTTTTTCTATATATATATATATATATATATAGAGAGAGAGAGAGAGAGATAGTCTCAGTGCACCAATTCCTACCAGAAACAATAGGTCTAAGTGGTGGATCAGACCAATTTTTGTGTACCTTCGGGAGACCTTGTATAACAGGAACAGTAGGTTTATTTATTTAAAAATATTCCAAAAGTTGACTATCAAAAAGATTCACATCAAACATCAAACAGCCTATCCCACAAGCCACCTGCATTCAATACGCTGACGACTCCACAATTATTTGTTCAGCAACCTCATCTTCCGACCTAATCACACTAACCCAAACTATCTTCAACACAGTAGAAACATGGTTTACTAGACGATACCTCCTCCTTAATGCTAAAAAAACTAAACTTCTTCTCTTCACCCCCACCACTCGTACCTCCCCACTACATTTTACCATCCTCTCTAACAATAATACTGTCATCTCTCCAGACTCTACAACTAAACTGCTTGGAATAACCATTGATAACAATCTCTCTTTTGATCAACACATTAACAACACTATCAAATCTGTAAACAGAAAAATGGGATCCTTATACGGATCAAACCATTTCTCACCCCATCAGCAAGAGCCACTATCGCCCACTCTCATCTTATATCCACTCTCTTTTATGCCTCTCCTACCTTTACTAACCTCAAGAAATCTAACTTAAACAAACTAGCAACTTGCTACAATAACATTGCCGCTTGCCACTAGCAACCCCTTTAGAACCCATCACTGCCTTAATTTGAAACTTCTAGGCTGGCTAGAACTACAAAACTATCTTACACTGACACAACTCTCTATTGCACACAAAATTTTGTACCAACCTAATAACACTCCAATTCTTTCACAGCTTTTACCCGTTATAACAATCTTACCTCTCTTCGCTCCTCTTCTAAACTCTTGACCAAACCTATAAAAGCTCACAACTTAGCTGGTGACTCACTATTCACTAATACCACAGGCCAAGTATGGAATTCTCTACCTAGGGATATAACACTAATCACATCCCTACCCTCTTCAAACAAC
This sequence comes from Protopterus annectens, assembly GCF_019279795.1. Lineage (NCBI taxonomy): Eukaryota > Metazoa > Chordata > Ceratodontiformes > Protopteridae > Protopterus > Protopterus annectens. Next base: position 721,847,558 of record NC_056731.1, read on the forward strand.
AAATCAAACTGTACTTCCAAAATCACTGGCTTTGCTCTTGTAATACTCCTGACTAACTTTTCTACACCCCTCTCCTGACCTTTAACCTCTCCTGGTGCTTTATATCTAGCATGTACCTTTCCTCTCAATTCAATTCACTCGTTGTTCTGACCTATTTTTCTTACTTTTCCCATATCCTCTTGTTAGTCTCTCTTTTTTCTCTCATCTCTTGACTACTATCTCATTCCTTTCCTCTCACATTACTTAATTCCTCCTCCTTCTCTTTCCATTCTTTTTTTATTATTGTAGTAGGAGCCTTATGGTATAGCCTGTATGGAATGTATTAAGTAACCCTTGAAACTGTCCTATCTCTAGTCAGGACTTTTAATGATAATGTACCTTCTTTTTGTGAATTTGATTCACCTAGTTTATTATTAGCAATTTGTACTCATTCTTGTTTTTTACGATTGTTGTCTTACTTGTATTCTTTGTGTTTATTAAAAGTATGTTCTCACTGTTATGTTCTATGTGGAGCTTTTCTCCCCGGGCCTCTACTGAAAATGGAGATATATCCAGCTAGACTAGCCCGGTTAACAAATGTAAAATAAATAAATAAAATAAACATCCATTTAAGTAAAATCTGCACATCATGTATAATTGTATTGACTTAAATGCGAGTTAATTTCTCATAGAATAACTCATCATTTAGAAACGCCTGCATTTTAAACACGCAACAGGTCCTATCTAATACCACTATTGGTCCGCCTTTATCTGCGGGGCTGATAATGATATCAGTATTGTTCTCCAACCCCTTCAGCGCATTGAACTCATCTTTAGAAAGATTTTGCTTCCTCTTGTAACAAGCATGCTTATTAGTATTAGCCTCATTCAAATCATACACATTTTGTATGACTAACATTTCAAATGCAGAAATAAGAGGATTAGTTTTAGGTAAGAACAAACTGGGCTTAGAAAAAATATTACGTTCTTCATTAGTAACACTTTTAGAATTATTAAACATTACTTTCAACCCCAAATTCCTAGTAAAGAACTTAACATCAAAAATAACATCCGTAAAATTAGAACAAGTAGAGGGTATAAATGATAACCCTTTACCTAAAACTCTCAGCTCATAAGGCGTCAACGTTATACTGGATAAGTTCAACACTAGTCTTTCTTGGCATTCAGAAATGCCTTTTTTATTGTATTCTGTGTACTCACAGTTCCTTCCAAATTTCGTTTGTTGCAGCTCCGACTCCGCCCTCATTGGTGTTCCGTCAGCCGTTGAAAAGTTTGCCCCTTCACTGGTAGTGGAAAATTGAGGTCGTATTGCTCGTTGAGGCAGAAGAAATGACCATCAGCATCATTACTGCTGCCAGAGGTAGATTTCTCTACTATCCCTGACCTATGCACTTGTGCATTCGTAGTTATAATCTTCTTTCGAGCTCCCAACTCCTTCTCCAAAGCAACTTCACCTGTTAATGGGAAAACACTTTGTATCTCTTCTGAGCGTTGATTTGTACCAACACATGGATCTGAAGAAAGAACAACACTTCCTGGTGGACCATCTTTGGTAATGCATTGTTGCCAAGATCTCCCAGTCTCTTTTTCAAAACTCTCTCGAGGCAATATGAAGACATTCCCCATTTGAAAATCATTACGATCTCGACAGATCTTACTAATTTTAACTTTTTGTAGTTTAGACTCATATATTGAAAGGGAATCAAACATCTCTTTCATATATTGCTCCAAAACAGACTCAGAAAAAGTTTTTACAAGTTCAGAATATTTATTATTGACCACCTTGGTTAAATCAGTGATTTCCCTTTCTGATGATTGTATTAATAGTTTCAAATAACTGAAACTCACCTGAATGTTAACTTTTTGCCATTCCTTCAAGAGCATACTATCACCATTAACATTAAATGGCATTTTCAAGACTCGAAGGCCTCTAGGTATAATCTGCTCAGTTAAACAAACCTCCAGGTGATATTTTTGATACTGACATATCTTTAACTTTTATAAATCTTTTTCCACAGCAAAGAGCTCAGTCTTGAGGGCAATTATGTCCACAGAGGTGGCTAAATTGTCAGAGTCCCCAGAAGGTTGCATCCTACAACCAACTAATGGATTAGCAGTCTTAGTTACATTCATTAGAAAACTTGCCATCCTTCTTCCAACAGGGTTAACATTAACAGAGTCAGTGTCAATCTCCGTTATTTCATCAGCCATAACTGTGAGCCTTGTGGTAGTATAAATCAACACAACTAATAAAACTACAAAAACTACTACCACTATAAAAGGCTCACTTACTGTGTCCAAAGTAAAAATTCCAGCAACAAATGAATAGGAAGACACAGAGACAGCTGATATATCCAGTTCAAAACTTTTACTGCAGTGCAACAAAACACAAGTGCTTTCACCAAACTGGCATCATCAGGTGTATTACAAAAGCACTAATAAACACACCCCTATTTATACATCAAATGTCACATGATACAAATTCAAATTTAAAACCATGTGGTCATTGCAACTGGTGTGTACATATTGACAGCAGTTGTAAATTTGAACCTCCCGACCAAGGTAGATGTTATAATTTCACAATAGCAGCTACATGTGATACCTCACATATTGTTTATTTAGCTCACTGCATTGTATGCAAAAAGTGTTACATAGGTAAGACTGACCATCCCTTCAGAGAACACATAAGAGAACATATCTACCATATGATTAAAGGTAATGTGGTTAGTGCATTGGCGAAGCATGTTTTGAGTACTGACTCATGGTTTTAAATTTTTAGTAATTGCTAGGGTTTATGAGAATGTGAGGCAGGGTGATATACGTGCTAAAACCGAGGATTTGGAATCCTCATGGATAGTGAGGTTTAGGGCTGATGTAGGACACGGGCTTAATGAATCAGTTCCATTAGTACCCACATTAAAGAAGAGACCCCTAAAAAGGTAGTTATTAGTATTGAAGTATAGTTTTAGTATGCATTATTTATGTATGATTTTAAATTAAATTTATATGTCTTTTATATGTGTTGTGTCTTTAAATTTGGGGTTTTAAATTTGAATTTGTATCATGTGACATTTGATGTATAAATAGGGGTGTGTTTAGTATAATTTAGAAGGACCGTCTCTTTCCAGGGGGATTTAAAAATAATTCCTAAATATCATAACATATTGTTTTCCCAATTGAGATTTTTATAGTCTTGCAGAAGTCTACTAATTTTCTTATTGATTAGTAGAGTTTCGGTTTTGTTCTGATTAAATTTTAAACCTGATATTTAAAAAAAAAAAAAAAAAACTAATTGATTTTATATTGTAATGTAAAGAAGAATCTATATCTACACTTGTTATAAGGATATCGTCTGCAAATATTTGGATTTTAGAACAGTATTTACCATTTAAGGAGAAATCTTTTATATTAGTGCCATTCCTTATATAATTGTAGAATGATTCTATTGATAATGCAAATAATAAGGGCGATAATGGACAACTTTGTTTAGTACCTTTTAAGATTTTGAAAGATGTCGATAAGCATGATCCAATTTTAACATATGCTTTGGAATCCTTATATAACTTTAGTATTATATTAGCAAATTCTGGGGAGAAATAATATCCTGTAAAATTGTTTGCAGATAAGACCAGCTAATAGAGTCAAAGGCTTTATCAATATCTACGCTAATAACAGCAAACTGTTTTATGGTTTTGTTTGCAATATCAATCAGGGACAATAATTTTATAATATTATCATGCACTTTTCTATGCAGGATGAAACCAGTCTGATCATAATCTATTAAACTGGGAAGTATGCTCTTTAATCTCTTTGCCAAAATAGACATAGCAATTTTATAGTCACTTTTTAGCAAAGAGATGGGATGATGGGATGAACATAGCTGCAAATCTTTGTCTTGTTTTGGAATAGGGGAAACGACAGTCTTTTGGATTAAGCACTTGGGCTTCAGACCAGTTGTTTTACATTAGGAAGGTTTGTGGCCTGCACTGTGGTGGCAGGACAGGTAGCTTACATCCTTCTAAGTTGGGAACTGCTGATTGAGGGCTCAGTGTCTGTTATTCTAAAAGTGTATTAGTTCTGGTTTAAGCACTTGGGCTTCAGGCCAGTTATTTTACATTAAGAAGGTCCGTGGTCTGCACTCTTGTGGGAGGAGAGGCTGGACTCTGCCCTTCTGAGCTGGGAATTTCTGGTTAAAGGCTTATAGTGACTGCATATTTGAACTGTTTCTTACTGAAATTGGTACACCTTGTTTGCTGTAGCATAGACTAGATCCAGGCCTGCTGAATCTAGCTTTGTTTATATGCTTGTTGTTTGTTTGCTTGTTATTTCCCTGAAACGCTAATTCCACCTAAAACGCGGCTTTTCAGCGCTTCTGTGGATCCCTAGTGATATCTGCATTGCTTACTGTACTTATTTCCTTGTTTCACTTGAAAGAAAGTTACTGTTTGTCATTTTTGCATTTAAGTTACCTGTAACACATTGCATTTAAGTTACCTGACACTTGCTCACTAAAGCAATTATATAAGTCAGCACTAAAAAATTAAAAGCACTACACTCTCACAAACTCCCCTTGAGTACCTTGTTCCCCATTGGCCCTTTTTTTCAATTATAAAGGAATTCCCAATACTATTCTAGCATGTCCAAAGGTCAGTTGTCAATCTTCTCTCTGGTCCAGCTGTTGATCTGTGAATCTTGAGGCAATGTTACAACTGCCTCATGCAAACAGACAACTCTCTCCTCCTCCCAACAAATTCCAACACATGTGAGAGATGCAACCATATAGCCAAACTGGAGGCTAAGCTCTCTCAACTCAGTACTGGCGCAACCAGTCAGGAGGAGAAGGAAACCACATTCACTACAATTCCAGTCTCACATAGACCTACCATGACAGCAAACCAAACACATAAACACACAAAAACATACTCGGAGGCTCTAAATAAAAATCTGCCTAAGCAGCAGAGACCTCCAAAGCAGAAACCCAAGCAATCGCTACCCCAAAACAAAACACGTGCAATACATAGCTCACAAAGCCAGTGTGCTGAACAGTCACAGCCCTTAAGGCTAAACAACACATCTGATACACTTGTAATAGGTGACTCTATCGTCAGGCACACTGACATCCCGTTCACCAGGCTGAATAAGGAAAAGGTCACGGTGAGCTGCCTGTCGGGCACTAGGATCCGCCACATAACACAAGCACTCAGGTCACTCCAAGGCAAGTACAAATATGACTCAGTCATTGTCCATGCTGGTGTGAATGACCGGAGACGTACCTCCCTGGACTACATGAAAAGAGACATAGAGGAGCTCTCTGAGCATGTAGCCCAGGCTGGTATGATCCTGACCTTGAGTAGCATCTTACCCGTACCAAGAGATTTTAACAAATGGCTTAAGTATTGGTGTCTTTCAAAGGGGATCCAATGCCTGTCAGCCTGAGATGACATGCTCGACAAGCCACGATGCTTCGCTAGGGACTGCTTGCACCTGTCACCCTTGGGCTTTCGGATATTGGCAAAGGCTCTTGCTACCCCCATAGTGCCTTTTTTAGGCAAGGCTCAAAAGAAAAACCCACCTCCACAGGAATCACAAGGGATAAGAAACTAAGAGTAATGCTACTCAATGCCAGAAGTCTAAACCTCAAGATGCACGCACTCAAAACTCTCCTTAGCATGGAGAACATCGATATCTGTGCAGTAACAGAAACCTGGTTCAAGGCTCCCGAGAGCACCCCAGCACTACCAGGTTATACCTCATACCATGCTTATCGGCCCCAAAACTTGGACTGAACCACAAAAGGAGGGGGAGTATCAATATTCGTCAAAGATACCCACACCTCCAGGTTGGTGGCACAGCACGAAGCATCAGAGACTATCCATGTGCAACTAACAGTGGGTAAAACTGCCTTCCAGTTTATAGCCTGCTACAGACCACCCTCCCAAACCCAGGAACCCCACTCGGCCTTCCTGAGAACACTGGAAAAAATGAAGGTCTCTCCAAACACCATTATATTGGGTGACTTCAACTACCCAAACATAGACTGGGAGCATTACTCTAGCTCCAACACCCTAGCCCAAAGGTTCCTAGAATTTATAAATTCAAATGCTATGGAACAACTTGTTACCACTCCCACAAGAGGGGAAAACATACTGGACCTGATCATCTCCAACATGGGGACTCTATGCTCCAGACCAGAAGTGTATCCCTCACTGGTAAGATCAGACCATAAACTAATCTCACTGGATATTCACATCCCGACCCCACCCCCTGCCCAGAAAACCACAGTGAAAAACTTCTCTAAAACAAATTTCACACTCCTCAAAAACAAGGTGGAATCCTTCAAAGCCCCCAGGTCTGTGGAAAATATGGCCCAGACCACAGAATCCTTTATAAACGCATTCTATGAACACCTTCAGGAATGCATGGATCATGCAATCCCAAATAAAACCAAGACCCAATCCTCCAAAGGCAGACATCCTGTCTAGTAGACCCCAGCCATAAACAAACTAAACAATAGAAGGAGGAAGCTACTACATGATAGAGCAAAATCCCAAAAAGGGAAGGCATCTCTGATCAGTATTAGCAAAAAACTACGGGCACTCATAAAATCGTCTAAGGCCAGCTTCGAGAGAAAAATTGCACAGGACACTAAGGATAATCACAAGGCTTTCGTTAGTTATATTAGGAACCTGGGTGGGAATTCCCAGATATGCTCAGAATTAGTCCAAAATGACAAAAAATACACCGAACCCACAGACATTGCCAACATCCTAGCTGACAGGTTCAGCGCAAACTCCCCTCCCACCAAAAGGGCAAATATCTATCGCAGCAGAGTGCTGCCCCCCTGACATCTCAGATGCTCAGGTAAGAGCCGCCTTCTCCAAAGCAAAAAACACAGCATCAATGGGACCAGACGGTGTCCCGGGCTGTGTCCTACATGAACTCCAAGAAGAGCTAAACCCAAACATAAAACTACTGTTCAATCTCAGCCTTACTACAGGATATGTATCCAAAGAGTGGCGTACAGCAACAGTGGTCCCTCTCCACAAAGGTGGTGCCTCAATGGATCCTGGAAACTATCGCCCCATAAGCCTGACTAGCTTGGTCTGCAAAGCTATGGAAAGGATCATCACGGACCTCATAAATAAAGATATTGGGGACCTACAGACACTGGATCCTACCCAGTTCGGCTTTGTTAAGGGCAGATCCTGCCTCTTAAACCTGGTCAATTTCTTTGAAACAGTCACCAAGGCCATCGACGAGGGAAAGGTGGTCCACACAGCCTACCTGGACCTCGCAAAAGCCTTCGATACAATACCCCACTCGGGCATTATAGATAAGCTCACCAGCTTAAATATAAATCCCTATGTCACTAGATGGGTTGCAAACTGGCTCAAGGACAGAATCCACATGGTTACAATTGCTGGAGCCATGTCAGACTCCAAACCAGTTACAAGTGGCATCCCACAAGGCACAGTCCTGGGACCTCTCTTGTTTGGTATATATTTCTTGGAGGTACAGGCCAACACGGGACTGTGGCTGACCAAGTTCGCAGATGACTGCAAACTGGGCACCATAATCGACTCTCCAGCCGACACAAGCATCCTCCAAAAGGGCCTCATAGAAACAGACAACTGGTGCCAGAGCCATGGCCTCAAGCTAAATGCCAAAAAGTGTATAGTCATCCCCTTTGGCAAAAACAAAGTGCCCACAAATTACCACATAGGTGGTAATCCATTAAGTACAGAAGAAGTAATTAGGGACCTGGGGACCCAAGTTGATAGCAATCTCTCATTTGACAACCACATGGCTAAAGTGGTTAGAAAAACATTTTATATAGCCTACCTAATCATGAAGGGATTCACATCTAGATCAGGGGAGGTCATCGTGCCTCTTTACTCATCCCTCATCAGGCCCATAATTGAGTACAATGCCCCTTTTGGGATGTACCTTACCAGACACCTGCAGCAACTGGAAAGACCCCAAAAGTACCTCACCAAGAGGATCAAAGGGCTCAAACAGATGCCATATGCTGCCCGGTTAAAGAAACTCCAGCTCTACTTAGTGGCATACCGCCTGCTCAGAGGCGATCTGTGCCTGATGTATAAAGCCATGTCCAACCCAGAATTAATGAACATGCTGCACCTCAGAAAATCCAAATCCCATCGAGCTATGCGCTCGAGAGACTTGAACCTCAACACTGAAATAAATAGGACATGCTGGAGGGACAGATTCATAACCCAGAGGCTCCCTTCACTCTGGAATAAAATCCCAGTCCAGGTTAGGCAGAGTCCCTCATTGACTCTCTTCAAGAGGAATTTTGATGAGTGGATGGGAGATCGTAGGTTTACCCTGGGTATCACTTCTGTGTCGCTGTTAGACAGAGGCACAGTATACTAACCTCAAAAAAGGGCATAGCAAAATTAATTTAAAAAGGGTGGCAAAAGCCAAACATACTCTGGCTAGGCTTATAAATGCCCTAGGGCAGATAGCCTATTATGAACCTATGAACCTATATTTCCAGGAAGGGGGGCTTTTAATTCATGTCTAGCAATAGAACATGTATTTAACAAAATTCTAAGTGTCATATCTGGCAAAATTTATACATTTTTGGAATTTTCCATCCAAATCTGGGGATTTGTTATTTTTCAGATTTTTAGTTTGATCTTTCAACTTTATTAATGTTATTGGTTTGTCTAAAAGTGTATTTTGTTGATTAGTTAATTTATTATTGATATTATTTTTTAGGATTTATCTATTGTATTATCACTTTCTAGAGAAGGAATTTTATCATTTATTGATTTGTAATATGTTTTAAATGCTTCTATTATATATTTTAAATCAATTGTTTGTTATGGGTTGTTGACTGTGTATTTGAGTTCATTAACATGGTTTAATTTATTAATATGTTTTGTTCTAATAGCCAGTTAATGTAAATGTTTGGGATTTGTAGAGTAGGACTGTAGTTTTAGTTTTACTAAGTTTATGGCAACTTTGTGATCTAATATTTCTAAGTATCTTTCATTTAGGTTTGACAATTCTGTATGTGCTTGTCTATCATTTGGTTTTAAGTTTGCTTTCAGATTATCTATTCTAGTTTGCAGCTTTGATAATGCCCTATCCACTCCTTTTATTTTCAGAAGGTGCCAGTTCTTAAGTATACCAAACAAATAAGCGCTCAATGTATCCCAAAGTATAGTATCTATTACTTCACCATTATTATTGATTTCAAGAAGTGTGTGCACTTCAGTTTGAAACCAGTGTTTAAACCCTTTAATATTTATTATGTAGGCTGGAAATCTTTGCCAGAATATTAATTTGTCATTTTTCATACTGAGATTAAAGAAAAAGGCATTGTGATCAGATAGTGGACATGACATTACTACAACTTCATTTATTTTGGAATATGAACTATTTGAAACAAATACCTTATCTATATTTGTTTAGGTTCCAAATCTAAAGGAATGGTGAGTATAATTGAGAGAATTTGCTACTTTTAAGTTTTATATATATATATATATATATATATATATATATATATATATATATATATATATATCAGTGTCATTTTGCCGAAAATTTCTTACATAGGGTCCAAATCGCCGAAAATAGTACTGACAGTGTATCTGCCCTTTTCCCCACTGTATTATGATCTCAGAGTGAGGAATATTAAAGTAGGGGGTGTGGGGGGCACAGCTCCCCACAATGGGTGGTGTGGTGGCATAGCCCCCCACCCAGTACAGTTAGATATTGTCTAGTATTGTTTTATATTGAGTAGTCCCTATTAAAAGGGTAAGTAAGTAGTTTATATCCTCAGTAGGTGGGGGGCTTTGCCCTCCACACACCCCCTAATTTAATAGTCTCACTCCAAGATCACACTACAGTGAGGGAAAGGGCAGATACACTGTCAGTACTATTTTCAGCGAAATAGGTTTTCGGCGATTTGGACCATATGTCAGAAATTTTCGGCGAAATGGATTTTCAGGGAAATGTCATAGACCCATACATATACATATATATATATATATATATATATATATATATATATATATAAGATTTATTGAAGAGAAAATTATTTAGTTTTTTTAATTGTGGAATTATTTTAAATTTAATAATTCTGGAAGTGTCTCTATCTGCTAATAAACAATTAAAATCCCCAGCCATAATTATTTCACTCCTAGCTGGCAAAGTAATCATATCAGGGTATTTATTCACCAGTCTAGTTCCCAATCCAGGTATCCAATAGGAATTAACGAAAGTATAGCATTTTCTATTGATTTCTAATACCACCAAACATAACATTCCTTCTTTATCAGTGAATGTATTTATAATTTTTGGTATATTTGGAGAATTTTTCCACAGTATAAGGGTACCTATTCTTTTATTTTTGTAACAAGAGTCCACAAGTATATTATTGCCATTAAAGGATGTTTTACCTAGATTATTTTTCAATAGATGAGCCTCCTGCTGGAAAATTATTTGTGCTTTATGCATTTTAATAAACTTAAGCAAACCTTCTCTTTTTATATTATTACTTAAGCCATTAATACTAATTGATAAACACTTACAAGTTAGCATATGAGTAATGTAATTTTTAAAAAATTCTGCAACATGCTTTTTATATAATACTTGGAAATAACTTCTTAAATATTTTACCAGGATGAAACAAATAATTAACTTCTGAAACATATTTCTATATACAAAAACTTACATAGAACTTAAAATTCCAGGTTTGATTAAGTTAATAATAAAACCACCCACAATCTAGAACTTACACACCAAACACATTATTTTCAGCAGCCGCCTTACATGTAGAATAATAATATCAACAGAATATTTGTGATTGTATAGTAACCCATTGTAATCAGCTATACATTTATGTGCTTACTAAATGTGTTAGAACCTAGATAAATGCAACACACATTTAACTACTCTGAGGCGAAACATAAAGTTAGCAGCTAGTACAAGAATTAATTAACTTTGTGATTTACATATATTCATACCAAGTGTGGTTGATCATGTTTATATTGTGATTACTTATTAGTTTCTATAGTCCTGTTGTTTCTATATAGTTGTACCAGTGTGTAGGGTGGGTATGTTATTTTTACTAAGTGCCATAGGTAGAATGAATCTTATTTAACCAGCAGCAACCATAGCATAAAGCTAGCAGAATTTATATGTGAGATGTTGGCAATATGACTGGTATAGGGAGAGAGCTAGCTGATATGATGGACAGAAGGAAGGTTGGTATATTGTGTGTGCAAGAGACCGGATGGAAGGGGAGTAAGGCTAGGTTTATCGGAGGTGGGATCAAATTGTTTTATCATGGTGTGGATGGGAGGAGAAATGGCGTAGGAGTTATTCTGAAGGAACAGTATGCGAAGAGTGTTTTGAAGGTGAAAAGGGTGTCAGATAGAGTGATGTTTATGAAGCTGGAAATTGATGGTATAATGATTAATGTTGTTAGTGCATATGCTCCACAAGTTGGGTGTGCAATGGATGAGAAAGAAAAATTTTGGAGTAAATTGGATGAAGTGGTGATGACTGTACCCAAGGGTGAGAGAGTGGTGATTGGAGCAGATTTAAATGGGCATGTTGGTGAAGGGAACAGTGGGGATGAGGAAGTGATGGGTAGGTATGGTGTTAAACAAAGGAATGCAGAAGGTCAGATGGTAGTGGATTTTGCGAAAAGGATGGATATGGCTGTGGTGAATATGAATTTTAACAAGAGGGAGGAGCATAGGGTGACATACAAGAGTGGAGGAAGATGCACACAGGTGGATTATATCTTATGCAGGAGGGCCAGTATGAAGGATATTGGAGACTGTAAAGTGGTGGCCGGAGAAAGTGTAGTTAGGCAGCATAGGATGGTGGTTTGTAGGATGATGTTGGTGATCAAGAAGAGGAGGAGGAGTGTGAGGGCAGCACCAAGGATCAAATGGTGGAAATTGAAAAAGGGTAATTGTGAGGTGGAGTTCAGGGATGAGTTAAGACAGGCACTGGGTGGCAATGAAGAGTTACCAAATAGCTGGGTAACTACAGCAGAGCTAGTAAGGGAGACGGCTAGAAAGGTGCTTGGTATCACATCAGGACAGAGAAAGGACGACAAGGAGACATGGTGGTGGAATGAGGAAGTACAGAAGAGTATACAGGCAAAGAGGTTGGCAAAGAAGAAGTGGGATTGTCAGAGAGATGAAGAAAGTAGACAGGAGTATAAGGAGATGAGGTCATGGCAAAGAGAGAGGTGGCGAAGGCTAAGGATAAGTCATATGAAGAGTTGTATGAAAGGCTGGACACTAAGGAGGGAGAAAAGGACCTGTACAAATTGGCTAGACAGAGGGACCGAGCTAGGAAATATGTGCAGCAGGTAAAGGTGATAAAGGATAATGAGGGAAACATACTCACATGCTTGGAGAGTGTGTTGAGGAGATGGAAAGAGTACTTTGAGGGGTTGATGAATGAAGAGAATGAGAGTGAGAGAAGGTTGGATGATGTAGGGATAGTGAATCATGAAATACAATGGATTAGCAAGGAGGAAGTAAGGATAGCTATGAAGAGAATGAAGACTGGAAAGGCTGTTGGCCCAGATGACATACCTGTGGAAGCATGGAGGTGATTAGGTGAAATAGCAGAGGAGTTTTTAATCAGATTGTTTAATGAAATCTTGGAAAGTGAGAGGATGCCTGAGGAATGGAGAAAAAGTGTTTTGGTACCAATTTTTAAGAATAAGGGTGATGTGCAGAGCTGTAGTAACTACAGAGGGATTAAATTGATCAGTCATAGCATGAAGTTATGGGAAAGAGTAGTGGAAGCTAGGTAAAGAAGGGATGTGATGATTAGTGAACAGCAGTATGGTTTCATGCCGGGAAAGATCACTACAGATGCGATATTTGCTCTGAGAGTATTGATAGAGAAGTACAGAGAATGTCAGAAGGAGTTGCATTGTGTTTTTGTAGACTTGGAGAAAGCACATGACAGGGTGCCTAGAGACGAGTTGTGGTATTGTATGAGGAAGTCAGGAGTGTCAGAGAAGTATGTAAGAGTGGTACAGGATATGTACGAGGGTAGTGTGACAGCGGTGAGGTCTGCAGTGGGAGTGACGGATGCGTTTAAGGTGGATGTGGGGTTAAATTAAGGATCAGCTCTGAGCCCTTTCTTATTTGCAATTTTGATGGACAGGTTGACAGACGAGATCAGATAGGAGTCCCCATGGACTATGATGTTTGCAGATGACATTGTGATGTGTAGTGAGAGTAGAGAACAGGTGGAGGAAACCCTGGAGAGATGGAGATATGCTCTAGAGAGAAGATGAATGAAGGTCAGCAGGACTAAGACAGAATATATGTGTGTGAATGAGAGGGATAGAGGAATGGTGAGGATGCAAGGAGTAGAGGTGGCGAAGGTGGATGAGTTTAAATACTTGGGGTCAATAGTTCAGAGTAACGGTGAGTGTGGAAGAGAGGTGAAGAAGAGAGTACAGGCAGGATGGAGTGGGTGGAGAAGAGTGTCAGGAGTGATTTGTGACAGACGAGTACCTGTAAGAGTGAAATGGAAGGTCTACAAGAGGGTAGTGAGACCAGCTATGTTATATGGGTTGGAGACAGTGGCATTGACAAAAAGGCAGGAGTTTGAGCTGGATGTGGCAGAGTTAAAGATGTTAAAATTTGCACTGGGTGTGACGAGGGTGGACAGGATTAGGAATAAGTATATTAGAGGGTCAGCCCAGGTTGGAAGGTTTGGAGACAAAGCCAGAGAGGCAAGATTACGTTGGTTTGGACATGTGCTGAGAAGGGATGTGGAGTATATTGGGAAAAAGATGCTAAGGATGAAGCTACCAGGTAACAGGAAAAGAGGAAGGCCTAAGATAAGGTTTATGGATGTGGTGAGAGAGGACATGCAGGTGGTTGGTGTGACAGAGCAAGATGCAGAGGACAGGAAGAAATGGAAACAGGTGATCCACTGTGGCGACCCCTAATGGGAACAGCCGAAAGAAGATGATGATGATGTGAAATAAGACTTTCTTATACTCCGGTGGCCACCATTATATTATATATTTGAAAACAAGGAGATCTATATTGCTATGATTATCACTACTTGTTCTGTTAAACCATGAAAGATCTTGCTCTATTTGGTCATTACCATACATGTATGTCAGGTATCAAATTAATATCTAGCTCAAACATTTCTGATATACTCTTAGTCTGATAAAAGTTTGTTTTGTTGATCAATTGTCTAGTACACCATAAACAATAACAGTATAACATTTTATCATCCTCACATGGTGCGCTAAATGATAGGCTAAGCAACCTTAAAAAGAAGGAAAAAGTAACCTTGACCCTGAGCTCACATCATGGGATCTTAGTTATATCATAATAAGCAAGCATATGACTATAACAATATGTGCAGGGCAGTAAAACAAATATATCTGGCAAACAAAAGAACTAGAGGTATATGAACATGCCCACCCAGCAACTTCAATTAAATATATGAGCAAAACATGGGGGAAAAAAGCTTTGCATCAAATAGGCAATGAAAAATGTTACTGTACAATTCAGTGACTAAAATAATAAAGGTAATACGTTTGATCTTTTCTGTGTCTCCAGTTATACCCCTCAGCTTTTCCAAGAAGTTTGACGAAACCAGTGGCAATGCATGGACAAATACCCCAAATCATAGAACAACTTTTTATTTTTTTCTTTTCCTTCCCCTCTCCTCCCCTCTTCCCTCCTCTCTACCTCTTCTTTCTCCTCTTTTCTTTAAAAAAAGGTCATCATTATTTAATTAACATATTAATAAAACAGTTGAGCATTAAGTTACAACAGTATGAATTTTTCTTAACTATATCCATAAAACTGTAATATACATTTTTTATTAACTGATGATAGTTCTCAATAGCTCTGCAGGAAACCATACAATTCGTATGAAAAAAACTCACACAACTTCCTTTGTTATAACGCATTTAAAGGCATTGACTCTCTAAATACCAGTGGAACGTCATATAGTGTTAGCAGTTGTTTTAAATGGAGTTTGTCTTTAAAACTTTTACAATGTTTTCAAGCTGTACTGCACCAGTTTGGAACTTTTTGTCTGGCAATCTACTCTATACATCTTAATCTATATTTTCAGTAGTCATTTTTAATACCTTTTAACATATGACATTGCTTCACTTAGTTTCAAAAATAGAGTAAGACTCTGTATTACTATAAATAACATTAAAATAACAGGCATACAATGTTCAGGATATTACTGATAAGTCTTTCTCTTTTCTTCTCCCCCCTTCCCTTTCCTCCCCTATCAGGTACCTTGTTGGTAGTCCAGTGCATCTTGTTGTCGTAATCTTTGTAGGTTATTTTCTTTTACTTTCTTTCATTAAATTTCTCCTTTAGTTCTTCAGTTGCATAGTAGATGTCTATAAAGTTGTAATTACAGCCCTGTGACCTTTCTGGTTTAGTTTCTGTTAATGTTTCAAGATTCTAAGGATACAATGTGTGGTTAAAGGTCACCAGCAGATTTTACACAGTACGAACAACTGTTGGTTGCAGCAGTCTCTTGTAAAGCACTTCTGGCTTGGCTCTTGAGCTCGAGATCACCCAAAAGAGCATCAATATGTTATCAGGTGGGAAAGTCATATAATGTTTAAAATTAAAAAAGAAGGTTGAGATGACTGCATGAACCCCAAAAGCTGCACACATGTACGGAAGCAATGTCACTATCTCGAAACCCACAGTATCACCAAAATGGGAAGACCCAACAAATATCAGCACCACAAAACACCATCAGCCACCTAAATCACATGGAGAGGCACCAACATACAAGACAGGGCAAACCAACAGCAATCAACCCACTGACAAATTACCCCCCCCCCCAAAAAAAAAAAAAACTCACCAGCAATGAGCACAAAAAGCAAGATCCGAACCAAACATCCCACCCCCAGCACAACTAGAGAAGCCAGAGAGAAAAGAAAGAGTAAAGAGAGATAGAGAGAAGGAAAAAAAAAATATATATATATATGTATATATATATATATATATATATATATATATATAAATACACATATATGTACTTCTCTACATCACCGCAGCAGGCCATCATTATAAAGGCAACAATCTCCAAAGATTTCAAAATATTGGATTAAATCACAAGAACAATATTTATAACAATAAAAACACAAACCAAGGCAGCTGAATCACCAAGGCTAACGCTGAATCTCCAAAGGTAAAGGCAAAGTTTCTGGCGAATTAATCCACAAAACACATCCAGTGTCCGTTTTAAAATGAAACGTTTGTGAGCATCCAGGGACTTTTCCTCTTTTATTCTCTTTTAACTAGAATCAATAAATTCATTTTAAAACGGACACTGGATGTGTTTTGTGGATTAATTCGCCAGAAACTTTGCTTTTACCTTTGGAGATTCAGCGTTAGCCTTGGTGATTTAGCTGCCCTGGTTTGTGTTTTTATTGTTGAATTGGCAGTTTCACCACAGCAGTTGGAAGATTTTTTGTTCTCATATTTATAACAATAGGCACCTTTAGAAATCAAGTAGGCATTCATGTACTACCCCACCATTCACACACATGAAGAAAGTTCATCTACACTATATTAATAAATGAAAAGAAGAAATAATAATAAATATCAAATATTACTATTTACCTTACTGATGTTTAGAATTAGAATGTCTAAGGTTAAAGACATATATATTAAGTATGTCCAATTTATTTATCTTTCCATTTTTTATTGGCTCCTTCTTTCACAGTCAATCCATTTTTTGTTGCATGTCTCTTCAGACAATCTAACTATTATGAATCTGGGAGTAGAGGGACTACCACTTAAAGCTGGCTTTGACAAGAACTGATGAGCTCTTTCAATTCCAAATGAAAGAGATTCAGGCAGGTTTAAAGGTGTAGGTAACCATTTATTTAGGAATTGCATCATGTTGTTGACATCTTCTTTTTCTGGTAGTCCATAAATTATTATGTTATTCCACATTGATCTTCCTTCTAAATCTTCTACTTTTTCTAGAAGTTTGTTATTCTGCTTCAGAAGAAATTCATTTTGGCTTTCACACTCAGACAATTTGCCCTTGGTGTCATTCACTGCTTCTTCAATAGAGGAGATTTGTTCAGCATGTTTTTTGATTACCTTATTGATTAGATCTAGTTGTTTACTGCTGTCTTGTTTTATCTTGTCAGTTTTATTTTCTAGTTTGTTCATTTTAATTGAAAGTTCTTGAATATTTGTAATTATGGACTGTAGTTCCTTCTTCACTCCACTGTCTTGATGTGAGTTTCTTGAGTTACTTGTGTCTGTATCACTTGTTGAAAACTTCTGACAGAAAAAGCAGGGAAAAAAAGATGTACCAGCACTAAATTTGAAGAAAAAAAAAGAACAGGTAATAATGTTCCTTCTGTTAAGCAGATGAGTAATTTTCTTAAAAAATATATATATATATATATTTCCTGTCAGAATGATAGAAATTAGGCAGAGCTAATATTCTAAGCTGTTAGCTGTTTGGCATCTTGCCCCCCCCCGGATATTCAATACAATCTTCTTACATTTTATTAATAAATTTCTAAGAGGCTAAGAGAAAAAAGCACTCTATGACCCTCTAGTGACCACAAAGGTTAATGACCTAAATTGGGTTTAATTCATTATTACTTTTTTTATATAATTTTTATATAATTTTCTTAATTTACTGTTGCTTTTTATTAGTCCATGGTGTAATTAGGACTTTTCAAATGTGCTTGTTAACTAATTATGGAAAGGTTTATTTAAATGCTGGCTTTACTGGATTACCAATAGTTGCTGCAGAAGTCTCAGTTCACTGCGATGAAAGACATGGTGAATCGGGATCTGTACAGATCCCAGACAGCACTTTCTGCCGAAGCAGAAATCAACGAACATACATAACTGAAAGTGTTGTTCACCAAAGCAGTACTTTCAGTTAAGTATGCTGGTCGTGCCAGTCGCACTACTGTGCGGTTAAGTGAGAATTCCCTTTCCCCACTGTAGTGCAACCTCGGAGTGAGAATATAAAAGTAGGGGGGGGTGGGGGGTGCAGGGGGGCTTGCCCTCCTGCATAAAAGGAGATTTATTGTTTTTTTCTTTTTTTTTTTCAAAAGCACTTTAACGAAAGCGCTTTTTGGTGAAAGTGCTTTAGTTAAAGTGCGTTCGGTTATTGTGGATTTGGACTATTGAACTTTCGTTCAATAGTCCTAGATCCAATGAATCAGTTAAGCATTCATGATATGTTTGTTTTTTTATTAAAGTTCATGCTATTGGATTACTTGTGCGGTGGTTCTTTGACTCATAGTTTGAGACAAGAATGTGACATAAAAGAACTTGAGCAAGAGGGAGTGAATAAATATTTAGGAATTGATGAAAGCTCAACAATAAAACTTGAACAAATGTGAATAAAACTTAATAAAGAATAATTTAGAAAACTTAAATTAATTCTGAAGACAGCATTGACATCTAGGAACAAAATCCAAGCTATAAACCAGTTTGCTCTTTCTGTCCAAACTTAGAGTTTTGGAGTGATTGACTGACCCCAAAGTGTGTTGGATAGATTAGATATAAAAACAAGAAGGATGCTTCATGCTCACCAAATGATTTATAAAAATCAGTGCATACCAAGATTATATATTTCCCGTTCTGAAGGAGGGATGGGCCTCCTTGAAATTGATTACATGTTTAGATCTGCAGTCGTGGAACACCACACATATCTGCTGACCTCACAAGACCCAAACGTAGTGAATGTTTTGAACCATGAGACTTCTCTGTTTAATCTAGCAGAAGCTAGTCTGTGTTAAGCAGAGATGGAAATCAAACCAGAAGTAGATAAAAATCAGGCAGCAACTGAATGTATCAAAAAACAAAATTATTTTATTTATTTATTTATTTATTTTACATTTGTTAACCAGGAAAGTCCGACTGGATACATGTTCATTTTCAGCGGAGGCCTGGGGAGAAAAGCTCCATAAGGTGAAGGACCAGATGAGAAGGCAAGAAATATGGAAAATGCATAAATATAGATGCAAGTATAGAAGACTTCTGGAAGAACCTCATGTTGATCAGCAAAGAATGCAGGAATGGTTAAGGTAAGTAGGACTTATGCAACTATACTTTCAAGCACAAGAGCAACAAAGAGTCTGTAAACTATTAGCCTGTTAGAGTGATGACACTTGGAGAAAAATAAAATTACAGCAGCAGTGAAGAGGGGAAGGTCTTTAGACTGGATCTCCTTCTAATACTCGAATGGCCATATCATTGAATTTCATTTTCACAAGATAAAAATCATGAAAATGAAATACCTGAATGGCAAATTTTTCCCAAGGCAAGTAAACACTTGCCCAACATGTCCTTTTCTACACTGCAGTGTGATCCTGAGGTTGGTATATATAATTATGAGTGTGTGGGGGGGTGTAGCTCCTGCATCTATATTACATAGTCAAAAGATAATAAGAGAGAATGCCGAAACCACTAAATATCAAAGACACGGAACAGTGATTTTTTTCCTAAGGAAAAAAATTGCCGCTCTGCAAAAAAAACAAACACCAAATAAGGTGGGGGGCTTCGCTCCCACACCCCCTATTTAAATATACTAACTCTAAGATCACACCACAGTATAGAAAATGTTAAATAAGCCTGGATTCCACACACTCAGTCAGGCAATCGATGCTCATAAAAATGTATTCCATAAACAGAAAACACTAGAACTATAATAAAATGTAACCAACTGAAAGTGCTACTGGTTAAGCACTTTCATCTACTCAAATTTTAGACTTCTTCAGAACAAGTAACACTGTTAACCAATCCATTTAAATACATAGTTTTTTGGTGCATCATCTTGCGAAAATGAAATTCAATGATATGGCTGTTCAACTTTTAGAAGTAGATCCCTTTAGACTATATCGGAAAGTTTCTGTAGGACAGGATCCATTGCAGTTTTTTTGATTTACAACAGGGCTACCAAGTTAGTGCACTATATTCTCATTTCTGTGTGGATAACAGCACACTGGAATAAAAAAAAAAAAAGAACAGGAGAATGTCACCTATTTAGATATTCTGTGGCATCTGGCACAGACATACACAGATACGGAATAAAGCAGACAGGCATGGAATACTTTGAAATGTCACAGCATAGATAGAACACTGCTAGTCAATAAAAGATATGGCATTTTAGTAATGGAGTTCACTCAGATAAAACAAAAGTACGTCATTGAGTAATACATATGCTACATTAGGTATTTGCCAATGTCTTCATCAGTAGAACACTGATGTGCCTTTTTGCTGGTGATTCAAAGCAGTGCAACAGGATTAATACAAATGAAGTGATTAAAAGGATAAGATATTGCCAAACATTGAATGGTTGTACTTAATGCAGCAAGCTATATCTGATGCAACCAATCAGTCAGTCAATAAAAATAATGCAGTGAAAACAGAGACCTTGAAACAAAGAACATAAATGCGGAGGAGGAAAATCAGTGCATGCAACCAAAGAGGAAGAACTTTTTGCATAGCCATGAAATGAGCTAAAGGTAAACAGTGTGAGAAATTAGGAACAAAAGTCTTAATATGAATTGGAGAAAGCACTCCTAACAGGAAATTAGAATTTATCAGTGCATGCAAGCAAAGAGGAAGAACTTTTTGCATAGCCATGAAATGAGCTAAAGGTAAACAGTGTGAGAAATTAGGAACAAAAGTCTTAATATGAATTGGAGAAAGCACTCCTAACAGGAAATTAGAATTTATTATCCCTGTTTTATGTACAATGGGAAAATTATATGCAGTCACAACTTAGAAAGGTTAGACTCATATCATTGGGGGGAGGCAACAAAATGGTGCATTACCTGCTTCAGCATTCATATAAAGAAAACTAAAATAGTTTAGAATTAATAATTTTATAGAGTGAATGCAGAAGATGTGATGCCAATTGTCAAGTACATCAAGGAATTCATGGAGTCTAAGTGGGTGCATTATTTAAAAAAACAGACTGATGCATGACAGCAAGATGGTACAGCCTAAGGACATAAAATCAGAAGGTATACAAGGACGTGTTGCTTTACTGCAAGGCTGGAAGGGAGATAGACATTGTGACTGTACCTTTTTTGCAAGATAGTACATTCAAGAATTTATAGGAAAATTAAATTCTATGCTTGGATAATTTGGCATACCTTTCAACTGTCTATATATTGGAGGGACACCCTTAATATGTTCTCTCTAATTTTTGTTGCATCATTCCTAAAATTAAAACTTGTTTTGAGAAGTTCTAAGTTGATATAAGAAACAACATTTAAAAAGTGTCCCTAATTTGGGGCTTTTTCCCTAATTATTTTTACCTTAACTCTGGAGACAAACTTTGATAGATGTGGATGGGGGTTAAGTAGGCTGACAAACTGGACCTGCTTTAAGTCAGCAGTAATGTTCTCATCTGCCAGGAGTATATATGTTTCTTTTCATTGACCTGTTCTGAGGAATGGTGATAAATAAAAACATGATTCCTTTGTGATATCCATGTGCATGAATGTAAACTTAATAGGACAAGAAGAAATTTAAATGCAGAGATTTACAGTTTTGAGCATAGTGTTTTTGGAATGCAATAATCCCCAATCCTGACTTCTATAAACTGTTCATCCCCAAATGGTTTTGCATTTATGTGCTATAATAAAAGATTGTGCAATATGTTTTTCAGCCTTGCAGATTATTTTTCTTTTCCTTGTATATCAGTGAAGTTAATATAGAAAAGTTACTGGGGTATGAAGGTTAAAGAGGCCTTCCACCTACCAAAAAATGCTTTTTTGACTGTGTCACTCATAGTTTCCATGGGTGTGCTGTTTGATGAGTTTAACTGATCCAGTTATATGTCATGTTCTTGTAGGGTTTCAGTTTGAATACCCCTCATAGTCAGTGCAAATATATAATCTTTCAAACTATGCTGGCCTGTTTCTGCAATTAAAATGAGGACTGTTTTAATTTTGTTTTGTATATAGGAGAAATGTCATTGGTACATTTCAGTAATTAAATTGTCTTAAAAATGGTAACTGAATGAATTTTGTACATATAAAGAAAAGCCTCTTACAATGTCTTCAATGGACTCGTACTATTTTCCTTCCTGAACAAGTCTACATTTAGATAGTAATTCTAAGATTCAACAGTCAGTTTGTATATAACTCATTGTCCTTGTTGCTGCAGGAAACTTTGCATACTTCTGGCTTCCTGAACAAGTCTACATTTAGATAGAAATTCTAAGATTCAACAGTCAGTTTGTATATAACTCATTGTCCTTGTTGCTGCAGGAAACTTTGCATACTTCTGGCTTCCTGAACAAGTCTACATTTAGATAGAAATTCTAAGATTCAACAGTCAGTTTGTATATAACTCATTGTCCTTGTTGCTGCAGGAAACTTTGCATACTTCTGGCTTCCTGAACAAGTCTACATTTAGATAGAAATTCTAAGATTCAACAGTCAGTTTGTATATAACTCATGTTCCTTGTTGCTGCAGGAAACTTTGCATACTTCTGGTCCCAGGAAAGCATGATCATGTAATTACATATTCATTATTGCCTGCAGGAGTCTGTACCCTGCATTGCCTTATTAGAAACTACATTCAAGTAAGGATCTGCCTGCCAATGCCCTAGTTCAGACACAGTGGGAATGTGAGAAATGAGAGTTTTTATTGGGCTATTATATGGCAAGCTGCATAAATTTCTGTTGAATGCATTACTATCTTCTTATAGTGTTGACGCAGTATGCATAAATGGGGGCATTACACACACCGATTGGCATGGAGATACAATAACCTCTCCCTGCCAAAAAAAGAATGCCTTCAAAGCAGTATTTCTTGGTAGCAGCAGTCATAAGTCTGGAACTACTTCTTTAGTCACCATTTGAAAGACAGTGGATGCCTGACTGATCAGGCCTCACTTTTGCTGTTAGTTCACTAATATATATATCTATATATATATATATATATATATATATATATATATATACATACAATTATTTGTATCCAGGCTCTCAGTGATAAAGCATGATAACCTGACAGTACGGTATTGATCCATAGAGGTTTGTATAACATTTTCAATTATTTTTGTCATTGTAAGCTTTCATAGTTCACTTACCACTTTGGACTTATCAAATAGCATTTTCATTTAAATGCTGCTTGAGTTTACAACTTAACAACTGAGTAATGCTAATTATCTGCAAGACAGTTTTAGTATGTCAAGAAATGCTTCTATCCTAACAAACTGAGTAGATGTGTGAGTGTGTGTGGTGGGTTGTAATTAATCATTCATGTTATGTGTTCACTGGCATCAATATTGCTCTGTATCCTTGAAAAGGAGTTATGCTGTACTTCTCACCTCTCCATACCAGAAATAATTCACATGTTGCCCCATGATTTAATGGTGGATCAGAAACAAAATGTCTGAAAACACTACATTACCTCTACGTATTTGTGTACAGCACTTTTTGGTTGGGCTATTTGTATGCTCTGTACATAGACTAAAGCACACTGAAAGAAACTTATTTACAACAAATGGAAAAAAAGATACTATGAGAAATAGCTGTGGTCATGTACTATGTGTTTTTCCCAAGATCTCAAAGATATGTGAATTTTTTTTCTGAACAGCTTATGTGTGCATGTGCGTGTGTGTGTGTGTGTGTGTGTGTGTGTGTGTGTGTGTGTGTGTGTGTGTGTGTGTGTGTGTGTGTGTGTGTGTGTGTGTACTGGCATCATGCTCAGGACTTGTTACTTTGCTTATGCTCTCTGCTTATAAGGGTAGGCTTTTGCTCCCCTAAGGCCATAAAGCAGGTATATCAGACAGCACAAAATTAATGAATGAATGTTGGGAAAAGGTAGTTAAATGGGATTAGAGAGCTCCATGAGAAACTATGAATTGCAGTTGTCATAAGTGGATGAGAATTCAGAAAGCTGATGCTGCAAAGTATATAATGCAGCGGTGTCCACTATCACTTTTGTTGTTATTGATAATGGGTACAAATGAAGAAAGATGTTGAAGAAATCTATGAAATGGAAGGGGGGGGTAAATGTTTTAAAACGTATTTGCAGATGATTATTTGATTTTATTATAACTGTATTCATTATTATATATTTATATTTATATATATATATATAGATAGATATATATATAGATATACATATATATATATATATTTTTTTTCACAAACATGTATATACATACCTTTCCACATATATATATCTTTTCATACATACATATATATATATATATATATATATATATATATATATATATATATAGATATATATATAGATATATATATATATACATGTATACGTGTTTTATAGATTTCATATAGAGTTCTATAGTACATATGAAATAATTGTTGGTAAGTTGTTAGAAGGTTTACTTATACTGTCAGTTTATGAATTAGTATCTAATAAAATGTATAGAAAAATGTTAAGAATAGTTGTTAATAGCTTTTAAAATTGTTATTATACTTATAGTATGAAGCTGGGATTTACTTGTTTGTATATTTGCATTTTAATTTTCACTGTTTATTGTACCGTTTAGCGTTCATGTTAGTATTACTTTAAGTCTACCGACTAATTAACTTGTGCATCATGTGCTATGTTAATTAACTATATAAGATACGTGTTGTCATTATGCCCATGTTTTTTCTGAGGAAGTTGGGAGATTATTCCTGACGAAAAGTGGATTTTATTTCTTCGTACATTTAAATTAAACAATTTTACGTACTCTTATTTGTACTACTGGCCGATTTGTTGTGGAACCAGGATCCGTGTTTGCTGCAGAGAGTCAGTTTATTTTCATTAGCTTGTTTTAGTGTTTGTGTTCATGGAACCAGGATCTCCACCAAGTTCGACCTTTGAGTCTAGCCAACAAGGAGGTGACGGCAATTTGACGGCCCTCATAGAGCTATTATCTCAGAAAGTTGATAACCTTTCAAAAAGACTGGATGACACGATCCAGTCTCAAGGAATTGTGAGTCAACAAGGTACCACTAGTAGGATTACGCAAAGTAATTCAAATCTACAACATGGGCGTTTTGTTCTTGATGACGAACCGATTGTGCATAACGTTCCCGTAGCTCGTAGGAGCATTACAGCTGACGAACCGGTTACAATGAATGCGAACAGTGGACTACAGCAAACTGACGATACAATGTTACCAACTGAGAAGGATTTACACTCTTGGGTAAACAGAGCATTTTCGTTTACTGGAACACATTTAAATACTAACCAGGAAGCTGCCCAAGAGGTAAGAGTGGATTTATCCACAAAATTGAATACACTTGACGAGAAACTATGCAAACTAAGAAAAGTTCAGCTAGAAATAGCCTACTTTAGAGAATGCATTTCCTTGAAAATTGTGCCTAAAGGTCTCAGACTATGGCTAGTACCCTACAGGGTTGACGGAGGGTACTGTTTTTCATAAAGCCTTAATAACTTTGTTTGATAGGCACGGACTAGAATTGTTGGAAGTGCTTTGTATTCACTACCAACAATCTGTGGATAGACTCATTGATGAAACGAATAAACTTGATTCAGAAATTGAGTGATATGTGTTTTTCTAGGTACCGCTTCGACTATGATCGTATCTTTGATAGTATCGATCAGTATCTATCAAAAATTAATTCTACAAAAATAAAGAAAATTAAAAGGGACTTAAAGGACTATGAGGCAGGTACAGCCTATCCAAAACCACCTAGTTCACAATGAGGTTTTTTGGCCGACGAGAATGGTACTCAAAGTAATTCAGATGAGCCACAGAACCAAGAAACTGTACCTGTTAACTCTTCCATTGACAATAATGAAATTGTACTGGCTCAGCACGACATTAATTTAAGTACTAACCGTCAGAGCGAAAGGTTAGCATCCAACAATAATAATAATAATAAAAATAACTCTAACTCTAACCAAAACACGTTCACTAGAAATACAAATCAAAGACATTTTCGGTATCGAGCCTTGAACTTTACAGAACCGAAAATGAGAACAACCAGGAGTGCGAACAAGATCAAACAATAATGATGGACACTGTTTTAGTTATTAACAAAGATGTCAAATGTAAAATTTTGTATAATTCCAGTATGGATTTTAAGGTTTATAATTATTCTGACATTGACATCAGTTCAGAAATGATTGATTTATTAGTGAAGGGGCATACATTTGTCCCATCAGTAGAACTTGATGTAGCAACTACTTTAATCGA
This sequence comes from Protopterus annectens, assembly GCF_019279795.1. Lineage (NCBI taxonomy): Eukaryota > Metazoa > Chordata > Ceratodontiformes > Protopteridae > Protopterus > Protopterus annectens. Next base: position 721,873,772 of record NC_056731.1, read on the forward strand.
CCTTAAACTTTTTATTAGAAAACTCAACTTAATGGTTTTAATGGGAGGTGACATGAGTAATAATACTGATTATTATGTCTCGAGTGTGTATAACCCACCCTTGCACCCTTTACTAACTTTATTTGAACAAGTTAGTGAATTGGACATTCGTAACCTTAAGAGTATAGGAAATACTCCAAGACACAATAAAGATCGAACTTTTAACATTAGTAGAGATGCCAGGGAGAACTTGAAATTTCTGTGCCAAGCCCCCGTCTGTATTATGAAACCAGATAAGGGTGGGGGGTTAGTGATTATGAATATCATGGACTATAATGAAAAAATTACTGAAATTTTGGATAGCCACACATATGTAGAAGCATCTAAAAATGAGATGTATGGTGCTTATAGGAAAGTTATAGCCTTTATTGAAGAACTATATATAGAGGCAAGAATTGACAAATCAATGTACAATTACCTAACTCAACTTGCCCCAAGAATTCCGAGGTTATTTGGAATCCCAAAGGTTCATAAATGTGTAGATAATCCACCTATGCGACCATTAGTGGATGGTAGGAATAGTATTACTTACACGTCTGCTAAAGTAGTTGACAACATTCTAAAGAAATACAGAAAACATGAAACACAAATATCCAAGGATTCTTGGTCATTCCTAGAGAATATTAATAAACTTGATTTTAGCGAGGATACTTTTTTCATAACTATTGATGTGAAGGATTTATATTCATCAATACCACACAGTGTAGGAATAGAGTGGGTTGTACAAATGTTAAAAATCTTGGATGACCCCATACAAGAGATACAACTTGTAGGAGAACTGATTGATACAGTACTATCGTATAACTATGTTCTCTTTAATGATGAAATATACCACCAAAAAGTTGGGGTAGCAATGGGCTCCCCCTGTGGTGCCAGCCTGGCTAATTTGGTTATGGCATACTGGGAGAGGGAATATGTGTTAAAAAATCCATTATGTAAAGACCAGATTCAGTTCTATACCCGTTTCTTGGATGACATCTTTATCCTTTTCCAAGGTACTTTAAATGAAGTAGAACATTTATTAGATATGTTTAATTCTAGTACTGAATTTTTACAATTTACTTTTAATTACAGTAGAAATAGGATAACATATTTGGATGTAGAACTATGTAAGGATTACTATGAAAAGAAATTTGTTTCTAGAATCTTTCGTAAAGACACATATTCCAATATGTTTTTACATTTTACCAGTTGTCATCCCACATATCAGAAAAAATCAGTAGTCAAAGGCCAGGTTGTAAGAGCAGCCAGGATGATTACCAAGGACACCGATTTTGAGGATGAATGTAAATTATTAAAATTGCTCTTTAGAGAGAGAGGGTACCTGGACAACTTTGTATATGACATCATAAGAGAAGTTCAGTATAAAAGGGAGTTAGGTGTCTATACTCCAATCTTGAACAATAGTAAAGCAAGTAGACCATTGACGAGTTTAAGAGCTAAAGCTTTCAACCCTTGCAGTTTTATCTGTATGTTTAATATGGATTCCTACCAAGTTACAAGTATCATTGTGAAAAACTGGGATATTTTGATGAGAGATAGTCAGCTTAGACTGTTACTCCCAACAGTACCTGGAATAACTTTTAGGCGAGGTGTTAACTTGAAGAACATATTGCAGGCTAACCCTAGATCATTCGTTAATAGTAAGGGTATGCATAAGTGTAATATGTGCCGGATGTGTAAATATATTGACACTGGATGTAACTTTATGATAGGTAGCAATAAATATACTACCAAGGGGAAATTTAATTGCAATAGTAAGCAAGTTGTCTACCTGGCTAAATGTACAACATGCCCAGCTTTCTACATAGGTAAAACTGATAGGAAGCTGGCCGAGAGGATCTATGAACATACATATTGTATAAGTAAGAAGAAAATGGAAAATGCACTCGCTAGGCATGCAAGTGCATTTGAGGGGCATGAATTTAAATTTAGAGTTCTTGATCAATTGTTCAATGATGGAAGAGGTGGTCCTGAGCCACTAAAATTGGAAAGAATAGAGTTACTTTGGCAACTTAGAGTGAATGCCTGTCAATACCCTGGTCTTAACGAAATGTGTTCAATTATGTGTATTCTTAGACTGAAAAATTTAAATAGATAAGAAAAGGAGTGAGAACAGATGTTTTGTACATCAGGGAATAACCTTCTGGCATTATTTTAAAGTGTACCAGAGTATGCTCATATTAGTTGTGTCATTAGAAAAGGGGAGTTTATACTTTCACTTAATAATTGCTGGTTATACATATATATATATTTATTCCTTGTAGGATTTATCATTTGTAATAATATCATTTGAGCAGCGATTTGATATGAGCTGAATTAAATTAATTAATTAATTAATAAATAGATAGATAATTAAATAATATAGTTATATAGTTACTTATAACTGTATTCATTATTATATATTTATATTTATATTTATATATATATTATATATATATATATATATATATATATATATATATATATATATATATATTTTTTTTTTTTTTCACAAACATGTATATACATACCTTTCCACATATATATATATCTTTTCATATCTATCTATATATATATATATATATATATATATATATATATATATATATATATACATGTATACGTGTTTTATAGATTTCATATAGAGTTCTATAGTACATATGAAATAATTGTTGGTAAGTTGTTAGAAGGTTTACTTATACTGTCAGTTTATGAATTAGTATCTAATAAAATGTATAGAAAAATGTTAAGAATAGTTGTTAATAGCTTTTAAAATTTTTATTATAGTTATAGTATGAAGCTGGGATTTATTTGTTTGTATATTTGCATTTTAATTTTCACTGATTATTGTACCGTTTAGCGTTCATGTTAGCATTACTTTAAGTCTATGGACTAATTAACTTGTGCATCATGTGCTATGTTAATTAACTATATAAGATACGCGTTGTCATTATGCCCATGTTTTTCTGAGGAAGTTGGGAGATTATTCCTGACGAAAAGCAGATTTTATTTCTTCGTACACTTAAATTAAACAATTTTACGTACTCTTATTTGTGCTACTGGCCGATTTGTTGTGGAACCAGGATCCGTGTTTGCTGCAGAGAGTGAGTTTATAACTTAACAACTGAGTAATGCTAATTATCTGCAAGACAGTTTTAGTATGTCAAGAAATGCTTCTATCCTAACAAACTGTGTAGATATGTGAGTGTGTGTGGTGGGTTGTAATTAATCATTCATGTTATGTGTTCACTGACATCAATATTGCTCTGTATCTTTGAACAGGGGTTATGCTGTACTTCTCACCTCTCCATACCAGAAATAATTCACATGTTGCCCCATGATTTAATGGTGGATCAGAAACAAAATGTCTGAAAACACTACATTACTTCTACGTATTTGTGTACAGCACTTTTTGGTTGGGCTATTTGTATGCTCTGTACATAGACTAAAGCACACTGAAAGAAACTTATTTACAACAAATGGAAAAAAGATACTACGAGAAATAGCTGTGGTCATGTACTATGTGTTTTTCCCAAGATCTCAAAGATATGTGAATTTTTTTTTCTGAACAGTTTATGTGTGCCTGTGTGTGTGTGTGTGTGTGTGTGTGTGTGTGTGTGTGTGTGTGTGTGTGTGTGTGTGTGTGTGTGTGTGTGTGCGCGCGTGTGTGTGCATGTGTGTGTGTGTGTGTGTGTACTGGCATCATGCTCAGGACTTGTTACTTTGCTTATGCTCTCTGCTTATAAGGGTAGGCTTTTTCTCCCCTAAGGCCATAAAGCAGGTATATCAGACAGCACAAAATTAATGAATGAATGTTGGGAAAAGGTAGTTAAATGGGATTAGAGAACTCCATGAGAAACTATGAATTGCAGTTGTCATAAGTGGATGAGAATTCAGAAAGCTGATGCTGCAAAGTATATAATGCAGCAGTGTCCACTATCACTTTTGTTGTTATTGATAATGGGTACAAATGAAGAAAGATGTTGAAGAAATCTGTGAAATGGAAGGGGAGGGTAAATGTTTTAAAACTTATTTGCAGATGATTATTTGATATTATTAAGGGGTGTTGGGTGACCTTTTTAATGTTTTTGGAAGAGCTTAACTACTTTGAGTGAAAAAAGTCATGTTTTAGATATCTTAAGAGACATCAGTAAAAACTCTCATTTGGGAGGAGGGGTATATTTTAGCTTGCTCAAATATCTGGTTATGTGCTGAGCTATAGAAATGATATTCAGGAAAAACAATGAACAATTCATGCAGAGAATAAGAAACTAGATGGAACAACTAATGGGAACAGCTGAAAGAAGATGGTGATGATGGACCAATGGGTATGGAAGTGTAAATCTCTTACTTGGTAGGGTCAGCATATTAAAAGTGTTGATTGGTTTCAGAGCTTTTCAATCATGTAAGGCACCTATAGATTAGGAGCCAGTAGCATAAGTAGTGTAGGATGCATGCAGTAAAAATATTTGTAAAAAAGGAAAGGCCAGGATAAGCAAGGCTAGGATCGGAAGATTGTCAAGACAAGGGAGAGAAAAGAAACTTCAAAAGTCAAGTGATAGTAAAGAGAAAGAGAGGGAGTTTAGAACAGAATAAGTTGTAAAGGTTGGGCTATGGTTCTGAAGGTATGGTATATAGGGAATGTGCAATTAAAGACTTAAAAAGCCTCTAGAACATGGTGTGAGCAGTTAAACTAAGACAGAAGAAAAAAAAACATTGGGATGATGGGAAAATTTATGTTCAACAGGAAGGAACTTGATGGAGGATTTCAGAGGAGAAAGGAGATTAAATACAGAAGATGTTTGAAACGTAAACAAGAATAATGTAAAGAATTTTGAAAAGATGCCAAGGCTGTTTAGAATAAGAGCTGAAATGCAGACAGTGATGGCTCCAGGGGGATTTTGCTGACAAGTAGTTGTTAGGAAGGGGAAAAAAGTAATATGATAGGGTATGGATGACAGGCACTATGGGATGTTTGAAGCTTGAAAAGAGGAAAGAGGAACAAGAATGAAAGACCCTATGAAAAAATACAGAACAAGTAATGTAGGGAGGGTAGGAAAGATAGGTAGGAAAAAGAAAGTGAAGATGTAAGAGCAGATGGATTCTTAACTCATCAACAAATGAATGGTTATACATGTAACATAAAACACCGATGGGGTTGAAGATGGATGTGACATGGAAGGTTCAAAATGTTGCATGAGTGTTAGAAAAGTAAATGATCTAAGATGTCATGGACATAAGTAGCACAACTTTGGACTGAAACGTATAGAGTGGGGTTAATTATGAGTTGGAAATAATGGTTATTTGGGGGGACAGCATATGGACAGTGAACGTTTAATGTTGTCACAGAAATGGTCAAATAGAAAACTGCTAAGTGGTAGAAATCTAAGAAAATGTTGGAAGAGATTGATGTGGCAAAGGAAATGGATAAGAAATCCAAAGAGATGAAACACTGGGGAATAAAGATAGAATGTTAGGGGAAGAATATTAGGAAAATTACATGGAGTAAGTAACAGTATAGTTTTATGGCTGTATGTGTGGGAAATAATTCCCATGAATGCATGATATGAAAATATGTTTTGAGAGGTAGAGGGACTGGTTCGTAGACTGTAGTAAATGGTCTGGAAGGTAAGGATAAGAATCAAGAACAATGATTTATTGTTCTCAAAAAATGAAATTTCATTTTCACTAGAAGAACATCAGTAATTATACTTGTGATTTTCAAATGTAATTTCCAGTCATCATCTTGATTTCATTATAATTTTCAAGATCATATATAAATATATATATATATATATATATATATATATATATATATATATATATATATATATATATATATATATATATATATATATATATATATATATATATATATATATGGTTTACTATCAAATGGACGATCAGACTTTGTGTGATTTCTATTAGTCTGAAACAGCTCATTGATAGAAATAAAATATTGAATAATAATAAGAGATCTGGGGACCCAGGTAGATAGTAAGCTCTTCTTTGACATTCATATTGCCAAAGTAGTTAGGAAATCCATCTATGTGGCCCATCTAATTACTAAAGGGTTTGCATCTAGAAATAAAGCAGTTATAGTGTCCCTCTACTCGTCACTCATCAGACCCATCATAGAGTACAATGCCCAATTTGGGATGCACCTCACAAGACACTTCCAACAGCTGGAGACACCACAAAAGTACCTCACCAAGAGGATTACTGGCCTCAAATATATGTCCTATGCAGCCCAACTGAAAAAAACTTTGGCTGTACTCAGTGGCATATCGCTTACTCAGAGGTGATCTCTGCCTGACTTATAAAGCCATGTCCAACTCAGAATTGATGGGCATGGTCCACCTAAAAAAATCTAAGTCACTTTGAGCCACGCGCTCTATTGAGCTAAACCTCGCCACAACAATAAATGGAACATGCTGGAGGGATAGATTCCTGTCACAGAGACTCCCCATGTTTTGGAACAAAATTCCAAACTACATTAGGCAGAGCCCCTCACTAACACTCTGCAAGAGAACCCTTGACAAGTGGATTGGTAACAGAAAATACACCCCTGGGATCACTTCATTGGCTCCGCTTGACAGAGGATCAGTTAATTAATCAATGGGGTGGCGAAAGCTGACACACTCTGGCTAGGCATATAAATGCCCTCGGGCAGATAGCCTAGTACCTACCTATGAACCTATGAACCTATGATATAATGTGGAAAGGTACAACAGCAAATGCAAGACAGCATTCGCTGTTGTGACTTTCTATATTTTCATGCAGATCGCATTATAGTGGGGATCGGGAAATGCGCCCTTTCCCACACTGTTGTGCGATCTCGGAGTTTGTTTAAATATATATATATAAATATATAAGTAGCAGGGGGTGTTGAGGGCACAACTCCCCCAATGGGAGGTCCAGGGGGCCTGCCCCTCTACAAACACATTGTTTACTCTGTGTTGCACGGTAATTCCATTTCAGGAAGTGTGGTGAATGTTCAAATTGGGTTCGACTTTTTTGTTGTTCGCTGCAGTAAATTTTTGTTTCTACGGTTTGTAGAAATGATAATTCGCTTGCAGAGTGAACAACAAAATGATAGTAAACCTTTATATATATATATATATATATATATATATATATATACGTTTTATATATATATATATATATATATATATATATATATATATATATATATATATACACACACACGCACACACACATATATATATATTATATATATATATATATTATATATACATCTGCAACATTAAACCACAGTTCAAGTACAGAACAGTCAATAAAGCAAGTTGAGATTATTGTAACTAGCAAGTATGGAGAGAAATATAAGATGTGATGAATGAGTAGTGTGGCCTAAAATGACAAATTTTGTGAAAATCCTGTGTTTTTCTAATGCCTAGAATGTCAAAATTCAGGAGTTGTCTGTATTTTTTCTTGGGAAAAAAGGGAAATCATTGTCCTTGATGATAACATTATTATTTTAGAGAGATGATGACATAGGGCTAATGAATATTTAATGTTTAGACAGAATATGTTTTCATAATGTGATGTAGAAATGTAAGTAAGCTTAAATGTCATGGACAAAGGTGACACAAAATTTGACAGAATGTATTGAGTGGGAGCACTGATGAGTTGGAAATAATATTTGCCTTGCTGGGAGATGGAGAGGACAGTGAAAGATTAATGTTTGTTATATAATTAGTCAGTCTGAAAATTGCAAAGTGGTAGAAATCTGATAGCCTGGTAATAGACTGATGTGGCAAAGGAGATGGGTAAAAAAGCAAACAACATGGAGTAGGAAGTCGACAGATGTAAGATATGATTGTGAACCTCTAAGGAGGAAGGCAAGAGTGCTATGAGTATGATGCTATGTAAGTTAGGTAAAATACTCAAGGATATAGTTTTATAGATGAACATGTAAGAAGGAAGGCACAAGGATCCATGATATGAAAATATGCTTTGAGGGGTGGAAGGACTAGTTGTTGGTATGAAGTGGTGTGGTTGGACTGGAAGTTAAGAACAATAAACCAGAACTCTGATTTATGGCTCTCAAAAATGAAAGGAGATAGGTTTTAGAAAAGACTGTAAAATACGGGGAGTAAAGCAAGAATATGACATGAAAGGTGTTAAGAAAGATAAAATATGGAGAAAGAAGATGATAGAAACTGTTCAAAAAGTTATATCTTTTGTAAACAGGTGTTTATTGCATTTTGCATGTGGCTATGGTCACAACCACTGGTCTAGTGGTAGTGCAGAGGTCTAAAGCTCCGTTTTTTATTAGTGCTGAGATTAAAGAGTTTAAATCTTTTTGTATGGCAAACAGTGCAGAGAGTTATGGCTATCAGCAGTATTTTCTGCAGTGCATGATTTGATTTACACAGCCCTGATTTGTCACCTGTGTCACCTCGAGCAAGTCACTTAGACAGACAGAGCTTGGCTGCAGTTGAGAATTTGGACCCAGCTTCTCAGTGGTCCCCTGGACTGCAAGCCTAGTAACTACCTATGAACTCCATTATAGAAATCCTCACGTTTGTGCTTTTTTTTTTTTTTTTTTTGGGTGGTGAAAGAATTTGGGGTTCTGTATTCTTAAAGTTTTATAAAAATATATATTACAATGATTTAAACTACACAAACAGTAGGCAAATAGTGGGAAGAATGAAGTAATTTGTGTTTTCCTAGCACATCACAGGGATAGTTGGAAGGAAATGATTGTTTCTGGTACAGGAGCCAGACAAGATTAAAGAGAAGCTCAATAAAAAAGAAGTGTCACCAAGGAGAGCTAAACTATCTAACCACTGTAGAGATCTTCTAAGAATATCTTAAGATGGATTTACCATATATGAAACAAAAATATAATTTGTCACTGTTTTTTCTAAGCTATGTAGAGACTGAAGACTGTTTGAAGTTGCAATGGCGGAAAATATTAACCTATGTATGATTTAAAAAAATTGCCTTTAGAATGTGATAGTGTATATAACTTTCAAGATTAAGTCACCAGATGGAAACTAGTTCCCTTTGTTATTTTATTTATACTTTTTTGAACAGGTAGGTGGACTAGTTTAAGGCACCCTTTCAGCCACAACCTAAGGGCAATGTACAGAGTAAAGAAGAAGAATGTGAATTTTAACAAGTTATAATAATACAATCTCTAGGATGCATGCCATTTCAATAATTAATTGCAAATATATGGTAGATAATACATCAACTTTTAATAAACAGCATGAAAAAGTTATAAAACAGTGAGGTACCAGAATGATTCATAACATTTCAAGTAGCATAAGCATACATAGACAGGTATAGAAGGCTTAAGATCATAATATGGGAATTACAGATTTAGTACACTCAATTGGTGGAATCGTATTCAGAAACAAAGCAAAACAAACACATGTTCTTTACTAATTAAAAGTGTTATTTTTATATTTCCCTGTTTGTAGAGATCCTCCCCCCCCCACACACACACACTGGGAAAACAGCATTGGCAGATGTATGACCAGACAGAGAACGAAAGGTTAAAAGGGGGGTTAGATTCAATGAGAGATGTTCCTTTTCCTCAGTTTTAGCATTCATCAATAAAACAGTTACATATGTGAATGTTTTAGGTACTAATAAGTTTTTTCTTCCCAAAGAGAGAAAATTGTTTGTCTTGTCTGTGTTCAGAAGAAAGTCATTCCAGTTTCCAGGGACTGTTTTGCTGAAGCATCTTTCTCTTGGGAATTGCCCAAAAGATAAGTAGACCTAGTGACATCCATGTAACCCCAGATACTGGAATCAAATTAGTTTATATTGAAAAAGAACTGCTCAAATTGGATCCAAACAAAGCACAGGGAGGAGATGGAATTAGTAACAATGACCTGAGAACACTTTAGCAAGAACCTATGGTACCATAAGGTATAAGAACACCATCAAGGAAGTATCGAATAGAGAAAACTATAAAGCAACTAAGACAAGAAGTGTCACTGTTGGAAGAGTATAAAGGAGGAAACAGATCAATGAAAGTACTTAGAAAGACAGATGTGATAAAAGCAATGCATAGTATTAGAGCAGATCAGGATCTGTCATACGCTATCGCAAATAAACTAAACATTTCAGCACAGGTGGAAAAACTTAAAAGATATGCAGATAAATATAAAGGAAAAGTAGAAAATAAACAATTTACTGATGACCCAAAAGAGTTTTACAGAGAAGTGGGAAACAAGGCAAAAGGAACTGAAAAACCACCACAAAAAGAAGAAATAGATACATTTTGGAGAAGTATCTGTGAAGATCTTGTGGAACATAACAACAATGCTAAATGAATAGAAGAAGTAAAATAAAGAATAATAAGCTGAAAGGTACAGGATATGAAATGGGAAGAAGTAACAGCCAGAAAGATTGAAGCAAAGTTAAGAAACACCTCAAATTGGAAAAGCCCAGGCCCAGATGCAGTATATAACTTCTGGTTAAAAGTATTAAAATCTTTGCATGAAGATTTAGCCATGAGTAAGAACTATTTATATACACACCCCAAACAGATAACAACCTGGCTAACAACAGAAAAAAACAATGCCCCTACTTAAGAATGAACCTGCAAGCTACCCTAAAAATTATAGACCAACAATTTGCATTCCAAAGATGTACAGTGTAAACTATACACTTGAATTGATGCAGACAGAGTCTATAGTCATTTATAAAAAAACTCAATTATGGCAATAGAACAAAAGGGCAATAAAAGAAAGTCATATGGAACAAAAGATCATTGGCTGTCAAATAAAGTCATAGTGGAGAACTGGAAAAAAGGGAAGAATTTAAGAATGGCATGGATTGACTACAAAAAAGCATTTGATAGTATCCCACATTTATGGATAAAAGAATGCTTAAAAATGTATATGATATACCCTACACTGATCAACTACATCACTGTGACCATGAAACAGTGGCAGACCACTTTGTAATTAAGTCATGATAAATGACTAATTATTATTCCAGGGATAAATATTCAAAGGTAGATATTCCAGGGTGACTCTGACACTGCTACTATTCTGCCTTGCCCTTAACCCATTGAACTGTCTACTTAGCAGCTTAGGCCATGGCTATAATTTGGCTCCTAGAAAACAGCAAAGTGTAAAGACTTCTCATCTTCTCTTTGTTGATGATTTGAAAGTGTATAGCTCATCACATGAGGAAATGAAAGTACAACTGCAAGCTGTCAAAACTTTTTCAGATGATATAGGAATGTCATTTGGTCTTGATAAATGTGCAAAAGCAACCTTTAAAGCAGGAAAACTGCAGCACCAAGAAAACATCAGTTTGGGACAAGAATGTGAAATAAAAGAACTTGAACAAGAGGGAGTATATAAATATTTGGGAATTGATGAAGGATCAACCATAAAACATAAAGAAATGCAAATAAAACTTAGCAAGAAATACTTTAGAAGACTCCTGAAAACAGCGTTGACATCTAGGAACAAAATCCAAGCTATAAACCAATTTGCTCTTACTGTCCTAACTTATACTTTTGGAGTGACTGACTGGCCCCAAAACGTGTTGGATAGATTAGATAGGAAAACAAGAAGAATGCTTCATGCTCACTAAATGATTTATGAAAATCAATGTATACCAAGATTATATTATCTCCGTTCTGAAGAAGGGATGGGCCTCCTTAAAACTGATTGCATGTACAGATCTGCAATCGTGGGACTCTACACATATCTGCTGACCTCACAAGACCCGAATGCAGTGAAAGTTTTGAAACATGAGGAGAATAAATCTAAGATGACTTCCCTGCATAGGCTAGCAGAAGCATATCAGAGCCAAGCAGGAATGGAAATCAAATCATAAGTGGATAAAAAGCAGGCAGTGAATGAATGTGTCAAAAAAACAAAAGAAAGACTATAAGGTGAAGGATCAGATGAGAAGGCAAGAAATGTAGAAAATTTTGAAACAACAAAGGTGGGTAGCACTGTCAGCAGAGTCGGAGAACCAAATATACTTCAAACAAACACTGTTTAATGAGCGCTTTCGGTAGGATCAGTGTCCTACCTTCTTCAGACAACTAGAAATCAATTAACAAGGTATTTAAAACATGAAAAATGTCACAATTAAGCAATTAGTAAGAAACCATAAGAAAGATACTTGTCCTTAAAGCTGCAATGGATTACCTAATGCTGCACACTAAATAAATATATATACAGATTTATTTTTCGCATTTAGTCATCAAAGAAGCTGGATATATAAATTATTTTATGGAAAACAAATAAATATCTATAAATAATATATAAATAATATAAACTCGTATACAACCATTAATAATGAAAAAATAAAAATATATAGACATTATTATGTATATTTTAAAAATATGTAATTATATTTCTATAAAGAATTAATATAATAAATATGTTTAAATATGAGTATAATATGTTAAATTTATTTCAATATAAAATAAGTTAAATTTCTTTCAATATAAAATTAATCTAAAACGAGTGTAAAAATGTTTATATACCAACACATATAAAAGCACATATCAGGGGCAGCCTAAAATTAAACACTCTAACAGTAAGCAATCAAGAAAAGATAAAAACATTACTATATAGAACAACTTGCCAACACAAACTCAAGATGGAATAGAGTATGTGCCTCATACATATAACATATCCCTACAATATAAAACAATAGGTAGATTCATACAACACTAATTAGGTCATCTGTTTAAAGCCAAACATTTTAAGATACATTTAATAGATATATATTAATTTAGACCTGGATATATGTGGGCTTCAGTTCTAATCTGCCACATAATTTCGTCAACTTCTAGATTTAACTGCCAAGGACCACCTCTGAGATCCAGGTGCCTTTGTTGTAAAATCAAAAATTTAAAACCATGGTCAGGGAAGTCAACAATATGCCTGGCCAAGGCGTTATTCATATCTTTTTTACTAATGGCATATACATGCTCATAAATTCGTTGTCTTAATTTTCTCTCAGTCTTTCCTATGTAAAATGCAGAACACTGAGGACAAGTAGCTACATATATAACACCTTTAGTATGGCAGTTGTACCTTCCATTTATGAAAAATGCTTTGTCTTTTAACATAATTTTGTTGTTTCCACAAATAAATTTACATTGGTGACATGCACCACATTTATACATTCCAGAATTACCATGGATTGAAGATGCTACATTCCTTTCAAAAATAGATTTTAAATTTGCCCCTCTTCTAAAAGTAATTTTAGGTTTTAAACCTAACAGTTTAAGTAGCCCTTTGTCCTCTATTATAATGGACCAATTTTTGTATAAATTTTCTTTCATATTATAATGGTCCAGCAAATAGGTACAAAGAAAACTTACTCTGTAATTTAATTCTGCCTTATAGGGAGACTGATCATTAACTGCCATCAAAGTGTTAGGAGTTGGGGATGAGCTATTTGCCAACAAGGGCCTAAAATGACCTACTTCTCTTTTATTACTGACCTCCAAGCAAATAGAATCTATTAAAGGCCTTGGATATCTTCGACTTATAAACATACTCTTTAGAAGTGAACATTCCAAATAAAAGTCTGTATCATCAGTGACCATCCTAGCCGCTCTCACCAATTGTCCTTTCACAACAGCTTTCTTTTGGTGAACTGGATGGCTACTCATAAAATTTAGAAACAAGTTTGAATAGGACGGTTTTCTATATATCACACTCTTGTACCTACTATTAGTTGTGTCTTTAACAAGATTAACATCCAAATAGTCAATTGCGGTTTCTTCGACTTTAAAAGTAAATTCGAAGAAGTCAGTCATAGATTGTATACTATTTATAAAAATAGGAATAAGTGCTTTAGGGCCTTTCCATATAATAAATATATCATCCTGGTACCGAGTGTACCAGGCTACATTTCCTATAAATAAATCATTCTGAAAAAGCAGGGATCTCTCCCAATATGCCATGATGCAATTCACAAAACTACCCTCACACGGGGAGCCCATGGCTATGCCGGTTCTTTGTAGGAAGAAGCGTCCATCAAAAATCATATAATTGTTTTTTAATACAATTTCAAGTAATGTCTCCACCAAATAGATAGTTTTCTCTTCTGTTTGTTTAAGGATCATACATTCTCTGATCCATTCAAGGCCAAGAGACTGTGGGATAACTGTGTAGAGGCCCCTAACATCAATTGCAAGGAAAATGGAGTCCCTAGAATATTCCAACTTACTAATATTTTCTAAAAAAACTCCATGAATTCTTACATATTTGAATTTCCTGCTCAATTAGTGGCCTTAAAATACTATCAAAGTATTTTGCACACCCATAAGTAATGGAACCTCTACCATCTACAATTGGCCTAATTGGGGGAGGGGGGGGGGATCATAATAACTTTTGGTGAATTTTCAGAGAACCAAAAAGAGCAGGAATTTTAGGAGCATTCATTGTCAAAAACTGGTGTAGATCAAGATTTACAGTTCCCTCCAGAAACACGTCATTAAGCAGTATATTCATTTTCTTATACGCTATATTGATTTCGTTAATACTAACTGGAGTATAAGCTTCAGTTTGCAAATATTTATCCATATATGACGCATAAACTTTTTGGTCCATAAATACAAGAACTCTCCCTTTATCGGGTTTCATAACCCTAATATCACAATTGTGTAGTAGTTTAATAAAATCACTTTCTTGTTCTGTAATGTTAGACATTTTATTCCCACCTTTTTTATAATTGTTACTTATAGATCTTAGGTCCATCTCACGAATCTTTTCAAAAGTACTGAGAATACTATGTAGTGGAGGATTAAAAAGACTAGGCACTCTTAATGTGTTAGTTAGGGATGGAACACCCCCCATGCAAACCTGCAGGTTAAGCTTACCATAAAAAGTTTTAAGTCCAGGATTGCCCTTACCAAGTCCATATTTTTATCTGGGACAAAAGATAAGCCTTTTGAGAAAAAAATAATCATCTCCTCAGAAACCTCCAAAGAGGTATAGTTATAGATCTTAAAGTCACCTTTTGAACTAGTAAGGACTTTAGGCACATGTTGGAGGGCACATGTCATCTCCTCCTCTGGTTCCATCTGTTTCATGCCTGACCTTGATTTCTGTTCCCTCTGCGATTGTTGTTGTTCCTGCCACCCTGGACCATCTGAAAATCCGATGATCGGTTAGGCCCCGATTGTTTAGTGTTACAATTTTATCCTTGTTGGCCAGCATTAACATTGGACATATTGTTATTATTATTGTTATTATTCATATTATTAAGTCTTTCACTCCTACGTACTGGCTGGATATCGTCACTATCAATATTAACAGTACTTGAATCAAAATTGTTATCATTTTCTCTATCTTGTTCTCTAGGTGTAATAGAGTTATGAGATATAGAGCCAAAAATGTTTCAGTTAAAAGGGGGGGTGGGGATAAGCCTTATTCGCAGCATAATCCTGGATATCCCTTGCAATATTCCTTTTCTTTGTCACCAGTAATTTGGCCATGGTTGCCTCAATGCTGAAAAAAATTCTGGCATAATCATATTTATATCGAAAGAATTCCTTGTCTGTTTTTATTACATGTTCTAAAATTTCAAGTTCACTTTTTAGCACATTCATTTCAGCTGTTTTTCCGAGTGAGTTTGTTTGTTTTTTTTAAGAAATGTGGAAAATGCATAAATATAGCTGCAATATAAATATAGTTGCAAGTATAGAAAACTTCTGGAAGAACCTCATGCTTATAAGGCACAAATGCAGGAATGGTTAAGGACAGGCAATTTCAAACCAAGAGATGAAAGGTTAATATTGGCAGCACAAGATAGTGCGCTACATGCATGTTCATTTACAAAGTCCATTGAACATGTGGGAAAAACAGACAAATGTAGGTTTTGTAAAACAGAATTGGAAACAGTTGCACACCAAATTGCTGGTTGGAGCATACTAATGGCAGAAGGATGTATACTGAAAGGCATAATAATGTGATGAGATTGTTGCACTGGGGATTGTTCAAACATCATGGTATTGAAGTGGCTGAAAATACTGGAAGCATAAGCCTCAAAGTATCATAGAAAATGAAGAAGTCTACATCACATGAGATCATCCATTACCAGCAGTTCAAAAGATAGATGCTAGAAAACTGGCTATACTGGTTCAAGAAAAGAAGATAAACGTAGCATTGATCATTGAAATCACCACCCCCAGTGACTACGGTGTCCTGCGTAGAGAGAGACACAAAGTCATAAAATATCAGGATTTGCAAGCAGAAATGAGAGCCTTGTGGAACAAAGATACCCAGATAGTTCTAATAGTAGGATCAATAGGTCTTATAAAAAAGAGTCTGCTACCAATACATGTAACTCCAAACAAATTGCAGAAGGAGTCATTACTGGGCACATTGTTGATGCTGCTAAGAGCACTTCTGGCTGAGTCAAACAATACTAATTTCATGAACTTTAATCATACTTTGACTTAGGAATGGGGTCGATTCCTGTCATGGTCTTAGTAACCCAAAAGAGTTGGAGAAATTGAAAAGAGAGATACCATTATATCTATTATTCACTAAATCATATAAATATGGGGAGATTCCTCAAGATTGGAGACATGCAATTTTTAAACCTGTCCTTAAGGGAAAGGGGAGTAGGGCAAACCCAGAGTCATATAGACCCTTTTGTCTACTTTCATGTTGTGGAAAAATAGTACAGAAGGTAATATTGGATAAGTTATTGTCAGAACTGGATAGGTTGGGACTTGAAACCATAGCATATGTTGAAAATAAATGTTCTATAACAATATAATAACAGCTATGAATGAAAAAGTGTGCTGTGATGTAATTTATATAGATTTAACATCAGCATTTGACAGTCATACACAAATCACTGATCAATAAATTAATACAACTAGGTATTGATGTACTTTTGATGAGATGGATAACTGCATGGCTTACAGATAGGACATGACAAGTATCATACAGCAACTGAACAAGCAAAATCTTTGGTTATAGTCAAGGTGTCCCACAGGGCTTGGTCCTAGGTGCTTACTTGTTGAGATTGTATCTTTCAGACCTAACTTTTTCATCTGGGGTGTTCTACTCTCTATATGCAGACAACCTGAAATTGGGTGAACTGATTACATGTGTTACGGATAAGGCATGTCTGCAAAATAAGGAAAACAAAAAAATCCGGCAGGTACACGTGGACCACAAAACCAGTTGCAAACGAATCTAAGGCACAAGTAGAAGCTGTAGTCATTTTTTATTCACAGAAAAACACAGTAACATAAGTACTTTCATCATCAGCTATTGGAGACTTCATCAGACAAAGTACCAAACACTAAAAGCAGTTATTTTAAAAGCAGAAGTCAGAATATGTCCACCGTCCTAACCAATCAAATCAAAACTGGGAAATGACATCCCAACAGGATCATTATTACATTTAAAGGAAACTGCATTTCATAAACAGATCCAAAGATGTATAAATATAAATACATGAAAATATTAAATATTTATAAATAGACTAAAAGTGTAATAAAACATTCTGCGTCACACTATATAAAACCATTTGAAACACATATAAGATGAATTAAATTAAAAAACATCTATAAGTGCTTAACAAATGCAGGAAACTATCTCCCCATTGCCTTTAATTTTAGAAGGCAAGAAATGGAGAGACAGTCATTCATAACTGGCCACTGGCCAGCATTTAAATTAAGTTGCCATGTTAATTCTTTCTTTTCTAAGAAAAGGGCCCAGGGGCCACCCCTTTCATCATGGTCAAGGACATCCAAAATAAAGAATTTAAACGAATGTCCTTGTTTTTCTGTACAGTGTTTAGCAAGGGCATTTGTGGGTTTGGTAAGTCTTATGTCCATCAAATGTTCATATATTCTGTTTTTAAATTTTCTTTCTGTTTTTCCTATGTAAAAACATTCACAGAGGGAACAGACTGCACATTACACCACCCTTTTATTGAAGCAATAGACCCTCCTGTTCAATTGCACTCTAATTTTGTTCTATTATTCTCACACCTTAATATGACCACAATGTTCTATGCTTGGACATGTGTTATTAAGGAAACTAATAGGTTTAATACTACAACATTTATTCCAGTGTGTTCACAAGTTCACAGAGAAGAGAGGACTTCATGTTAGCTTTATTTCATATTACAGAATGTGTTCAGGTTTCTAATGTTCTGTTGTATCTGTTGTGTTAAGTTAATCTGGCTTTACTGATTTTTTTTTACTAAATGAAGTCACAATGCAGTGCCCCTTTGGCACTGGACTACATTTCGATTGTCATACCCCAGGAATCTAACTTCAAGTAAAGGTACTGAGTTACAAAGATAAGCATTCTCAAGGGAAACAAATCATTTCAATTAGCTGATATTTTGCCATGTGAGTATCACTATGTCCCAGCTTTGAAGATATTAATGCCATTACACTGTCACAAATAAGAGTCTGCAGGAAAAGTATCTGTCTTCAGATTTCTTTTAAAGCCTTCTAATATGTATTGTACCTTTCATTTTGTTATCTCACCAATGGGCAGTTATACATATGAGGAGTCAGCAATGAAGAAATTTTGTGTAAATATCAAATTTTTCATCCAATCTGTTGAGGAAGGTAAACAGAAATTTGGAAGTTGGTGTACAGTTACAGAATTAATGGCCACATACCTGCATACAGTCAATTAAATGTTAATTTCTAGTAAAAGTGGCATTTCCCTTACTATCTCATATTGTGCTTAGTATTGTTTTCATACTATACTTGAAATGGCTTCCTAAGTAACTATTTGGTTGTTTTCTTTAATGCTTGGCTTTTTTTCTCAATTACCCACTGCCATATTTTCTGTGTTGTCATTCTGTACTTGTTTGCAAAGAAATAGTGTACTATAGTTTCCCTTTGTATTTTTCAGACTCCATAATGTTGAGTTCCAAAATTTAAACGAATTAAATGCAATCAGGAGGAAACATATACCAAGTCTTAAACTGTTATATCTTAGAGGATCCTCCCTTTTCTAAGACACAGCACTCTCAGGGTTATTATAGAAGTGGTGAGGACAGAGTCCTTATACTGGGGATGCATAAGGTGTAGTACCCTAATCCCCCGGTAAAAAACAATGCTTCTGATATGTAACAGTATTTCTTTGTTAAATGGCTTTGCCATAAATCATGGTTAAATAGCATTCTCATACCAGCTCACTTACCTTGTTATTTAATAAAATGTTAATTAGTAAATGAACATGTAAGGAATGCAATGAATAAAAATTAAAGTATACCTAACTTTGATGTTGTCTAAGTTTTCTTTGAATTGCCAGTAGTTGTTTAAGGGCTATGTGTGCACGTCAGATATTAAAGAAATCTGCCTTAAGACCATTATAAGGCCAGAACATCTGTATTTGTTTTCAGCTTCCACTTAGTGATGTTTAGACATGCACTGGCATTTCTCCTAAATAATATCCCTCTGCCTGCTTAAAAAGAGACCTGAGGACATTATTAACATATAGCTATCAAGACAATATTTGCTAACATAACTAGATAAATAAGTGGGTACATCACAAAACTGTGATGCCAGTTTTCTCTTTCATTATTACATTGTGCAAAATGATTACCTTTTACATAAATATGCCTATTTTATAGTAATTAACATATTTATAATGGCATGGGTGATAAATATTTAGAACATGAATATGGAATAGGTTGTCTAGAGATTTATCTTTTATAGTCTTCATGTGAACTCTAATTAAAACTAAAATATAATCTATTTTAAAAGAGTATCACATCATATTATTTAAGATTGTGCAGCTGTTATATTATATCCTGTCTTGTGTCATGTCAGTAGCGCAGTAGGTAGCACACTTACCTTTGGTGCAGAAGGCTGTTGGTTACATTCCCATATCAGGTAGCTTGTGCTGCAGTGCAGCATAGGGGTTACATTCCCACATCAGGTAGATTGATTGCTGCAGTGCAGCATAAGGGGGGGTTACATTCCCACATCAGGTAGATTTCTGCAGTGCAGCATAAGGGGGGGTTACATTCCCACATCAAGTAGATTGACTGCTGCAGTGCAGAATAAGGGGGTTGCTGCATTCCTGAGTATGCTATCCTTCCAATGAGATGTTAAACCAAGCTCCCATCAATTTGAGTTGGTGGTAGCTCAGGTGGATGTAAATGATCCCGTAACACCTAGTGAAAAGATTAAGGGATTCTTATTTACATTTACAGCACATAGATTTACATATTTTCAGAAAAGAAATAACATCTCATACTTTAAGTCACCATTGATTACCACCATTGATTATACAGATCCATACTCTTTCTTACATAACCACCACTTGATTTTCTTTATAATGTTTGGTAAAATCCATTTACCATTAAACATGACCTCATTTAACCTTTCATTCCAAATCATCTAAATTATACCAAATATATTTTATCCACATTCTTAACATATTCTTTACTATGCTGTGTATAGAAACCATACTAAGTCATGCCCGTGTTTGTTTATAATCCTACAACTCCTTAGCTTTAGTGTTTTCTATTATTTTTTTCCATAAATATTTAACTCTTTTACATGTTAAAAAAAGTTCCATTTTCTCCAATTCCCCACAGTGCAAACAAACTCTCTCATCAACTTTTTTATAAGGCATATTTCCTTTAACAGGTAGCTTATTAATTTGTAATTTCAATAAAAAATCCCCATAAACAACATTTAACATACACCATTTATTCATTTGAGTTATAACTTAAATTTTTCTTCTGCTAAATATTCTCAAGGAGTCATACAATAATTTTGTCTCATAATATTATTTTACCAGCTTTTTATACTTTCATCAGCTTTATCTATCTGTAACTTCCACACTTGTATTTTATCCTGGTACCTTCTTATTTCTTCATTTTTCCATTCATTTTTTCCTTTCCTTTTCTCTTTTATTCATTGTAATTACCTCAGATTATGTTTTATTTTTCTTTAAATATGTTTATTACTAACTTATTTTATTTGTCACGTATCCCTCTCAAAATCTTATATAAATTTGAAGATGCTCCTTACACTATTGGGTTCAATAAGCCCAACCCCCCAGTATCATTTTCCATGTACAAAACTCCTCTTTTGACTGGATTTAATCTGGCTCTCCAGATAAACTGAAAACTAGTTTCAATAAACTGCTTCTCCATATCTCTTGAGAGCATATGTGTACCAGTTAAGTATGATATTTTCCACATCCATATTGTATTTATTGAATGTACTTTTTGTTTAATGACAAGCTATGCTTACTCCACATAATCTTAAGCCTTTTTAGACCTCACAACATTTTCTCCCATTGCTCCTTTATTATGTCATACTCTGCAAATTCAATTTGTAGAGCTGATATTGTTTTCCCAAACAGTGCACCTCTAAATTCTCTATTACCAACTAAACCTTTACATATTTCTTTGTTAATATTCAATCCAATCTCTTGTAATCTATTAAATGCATATCTAATTACTTTTTTCAATTGCTTTCCATTTTCACTGTTAGCATTATGTCATCAGCATAACACAATAATTGAATAGTTTATCACAATTTCTTTAATATATTTAGTTTCATCCAGTTCTTCATTTAATCCTTTTATTACAGTATTCATAACTATTAAAAACAAAATTCCACTCATTGGGCATCACTGTTTCGCACCTATTCTCATCTTTATTCCTTCACTAAAGCAATCATTTACTAAATTTTTAATATTGATGTTTTCTTATACTGCTTTTCATACATGTTGATTTTTAAACTAAAGTTGTATTTCCCCCATTAATTGTCATAAAAAGTATGCTCTATTGAATCAAATGCTTTATTTATATCAGCCATTATTATTTTTAACTCTGCTGGTCCATTCATAATATCATCTACTATTTCCCTAAGTATCATTAATACTTTTTACTTAATTTTTTGTGTTAGTTTCATAAACAATTTATAGTCACAATTATTCAACAATATAGGTCCCAATTTATTATTTCCTCCTTTTCTCCTTTCTTCCATACAAGTCTGTTCATCCCTTCAAATATTTTCTTCATAAATTACCCCATTATTTAACCAGTCATTAAATAGTTGTATTAATATTTCTATTTGTAATAGCATTAGCTTTATATTCATCTGATATGCTATACTGTCTAATCCAGTTGTATCCACATTTATACCTTACATTACTTTATCCATTTCTGCAAATGTAATCTGCTGTTCCAGTTCTTTATTTCTTCTGAAAACCATTTTACCTTCCACAAACTGTTCCTTTTAATGCCTTTCCTTTTACAATTTATTTCACATATGTAACTACAACATCCATTACTTTTAGATTGCTCCTTCTCAATTATCCCATTGTTACTTTCCATTTCTCTCACTATATCACCATACCGTCTTTACTTTAGTACTCAGATATGGTGATATCTCTTCCTTCTTTTCCTGTAAAAAATATTTTTATTTATATAACTCTTAAATTTTCTCTTGATTTTTCTGGTAAATGTCTTTTTCTTTCCTATAATAAGTCATTTTATTCCAATCTAAATGACTTAAAACATCCTTTTGAATTTCCCATACTCCTTATCTTTTCATCTTTTCTCATTTTCCCACATAAAATATATGTTTTTATATTTCTTTTTAAATATTAGCCACCATTCTGTCCAGTTCTTATAAGAAAATCTCATTACTAAATGATACTCCCATAAATGTTTTTCTTCCTGACCATTCTTGTTCCATTCTTTTTTTTCTTTAATTCTCTTAATACCCTTATCTATCTTAATATATTCTCTGTTTTCATCTGTCTCAATCCATATTGCTAAATCATCCAAAAAACTGTATCTACTACTTGTTCCTTGATAACTGTTATATTTTTAACAACAAAAAATAATCTATCTCTGTCTGAAATCATCATCTCTGATATGTGTTTTTACTTAAATTCCATAATTTTAAATTCCCATATTTTACTATTGCTTCTATTACTTTCTTATCAGTCTTATATTTGTGTTTTTTTATTTCTTAAGTTGCAATTACAATCTCCTGTTATTATAATATCCATATTTACTATCACATAATTGAATAGATCAGAAAATATTTTTTTCTTTTCTTTATATAACACATGCATATAATGTTATTATTCTATACACTTTCTTTTCCCATCTGAAATCTACTACTATCAACCTATGTAATTTAACTAAAGTATAATATAGAATCTGTATTCCTTTTCTATATAATACAGCAATTCTGAACAACTGTCATGTCCCAAATTCCTTAATGATAACAACCAACCAGAGTATTTCTGTTTGTTCTCTTTCTTCTTTATTTAAAGTCCTAATATCTTCTAGTGCTATGTCTACATCACACTTATTACACCATTCTATTATTCCAGTTCTCCATACTATGTTTTAATACTATTAACATTAATCAATAATATTCTAAGATTATTTCTTACCCTTTTTTCTTTTCTGATGGAAATTATTATAATTATCCATTTCCTTTCTTTTTAGCTTTTATTCCCAACTCCTGAATTTTTCTTTTATTATGTTTAACTCTTTTCCCTACTGTATTTTTATTTTTAACCACTTTCCAGTTTATATCTTCTTCACCACTAATCTCTGTACAACTTTCACTTTAGCCTTCCCCTTTTTACATATTATCTAAACTTTCTTTTTGATCTGCCCCACTACTTTCTCATTCCTCTATTTGTTGGTCTAGTTGTAATATTTCATTGTCATTTCTATTTTCAATTTCACATTCCACCCTCCTCTCTTTCTCACAGTTCATCCATACATGGCCTGTTTGTTTACATTTATAACAGATTTATTGACAGTTTTTTTTTTTTGCATTATGAGCAATTTCCCCATACAAATAACCTATCTTCTATCACAATTATTTACAAAATATCCCTCTTTCTCACAAAAAAACATGTATTTGGTTGCCCTCAATACCTAACAACAGCTCTATTTCCATCAACATTAATGATACTTGGAATATGTACAATTTTACCATTCTGTAGTTTCACAATTACATTACAATCCCAAACACCTCTTCAAAGTCCCCTGTTATCAAAAATGTTGGAATGTCTTTTACTTCATTATAAAAGTTCTTAAATAAACATGTTTTAACAGTATCTCTTTCAGTCTGTGTCCAAAACTGTATGCTGATTTTTCTGTGTTTCTCAAAAAAATGTCTTAACTATATGACTGTTCCATGGATACATGTCTTTTTTTCCTCTATACTTCTTTAGAAAAAAATTCTAAAACTTCAGCAGTCATAAAAGAAAATATCATAATGTGTCTCTTTACTTATTAAAATAAATGGTCTTAGCTCTTGTGCTTTTATGCCTAAAGGCACAGCAGTCTTTCCCTATACCTCATACCTGCCCAAATCAATTTCTTCTTTACATTGAATTTTTATGAAATACTGCTTCATTTCCACTTCATCAATTTTCTTACTTTCTTTGTCTGTTGCTTTTTGTGTCCCTACTATCTCTGCAAATGATCCCTTCTTTCTTTCTTGTCTGCTGCTCACCTTCTACATTATTTTACCCCATGAATCTTCCTTTCCTGCCTCTGGTTCACTCTGCTCCAAGAAGTTCTCCAGTATATCATCCAACAACCCCCCCAAATGGATGGTTGTAATTATAATTTCAAGCTCACTCTTTAACCCTTCCAACAGATCCTTTCAGAAGATTCCCTCAGAGTCTTCCTTCTGCTCTCCCTTTTCAATAATTTGAATAACATTTTCTTCTCTCATAGAATAAAACATCTCTGCAGAGCCGGCATTCGCCTCGGCTCCACTTCCTTCTGTTGCCATCTTTGTGCACCATTCTCCCAGACACATCCACACTTGGAATGGAGCAAACTCTTGCACTTGTTAGCCATACATGCTACATGTTTCATAATGAATTAGGGTATGTTCTCTGATGCCATGTCTAAATTTCCTGTAGAAATAGAAATGCCACCTCAGATCTCCCCTGAAAAGAGGCTAATAGCCTAGTGGAATAACCTGGCCAAGAAAGGATAAATCAATAAAATAAATAAGAAAAAAATCTCTTGGCTTTCTGGCAGTAAACCAGGAAGTTCTTTTTTGTTGTTGTTTAGTCCTATTAATTTTCTTTGCTGTACTGATCCATCTGCATCATACTTAAGTGGTTAATATTATTTTGCAGTTGTTACATGGCAACACAGTATGATGTGTTTTTTTACACTGACATGATTTCATTTTGTCTCCTTCCATAATGCACTCCATGTCCCTATTATATGGTAAGTAAGCAAAGGTTTGAATTGTCGTATTTCACTGACTTATAATGTCTATGCACTGAATATCTACTTTGTTATACAGTCAAGGAAGAGAATATCTATTTTTCACATTTTTTCAGAATATTATTAGTAGAAAGATTCCAAACAGTCAATATTATTAATATTATTACTCTGTGTAATTTAAATTTAACGTGAAGCTTTTCTCCCCGGGCCTCCACTGAAAATGGGTTTCTCACCCAGTGGACTTTCCCGGTCAACAAATGTAAATAAATAAATAAATAATGTTTTACTGGAAAAAGTTTATGAGTTGCATGCTTTCATCAGATATCCACCTGTCACATACTCCTTAATGTTTCTACATAGACTTTACTGATAGTTTTCACTACTTTGTTTTTAGATGCACCTCCTCTCTCCCTCATTTCTTCCCTTTTTTCATCCCACCAAGAGTACCAGTATATTCCTGTGATGTACCAGATGATGAGACAAATACAAAAAAGAAATCATTTAAAATTTCACATCCAAAACAATATATGCATATGTTGCAAAATTAGAAACAGACAGCAAACCATGAAACAGATACTTACATTTTGATTTGTTCACACGTGGTAGTCTTGGGGTGGATTAAAGGTAGAAAAAACAAAAATCAATGTTTAAAAAGAAGTGTTGTCCTTAGGATGGATCTGTGCTTTAAGACAATGAACTCTTAATGAGCTTCACCTGATTTCTTTTGGTGGCACTTGTGTTCATTGTCAATCAGGCATTTCACTTCAACAAACCATTGCTGTGTTGATTAGGAGGTCTTACTGCATTTAGAATCAACACTAATAAAGTAATGTGTTATGAAGGTGGTTTTGTTTGGCATTTAACAAATGGGCAAATATCTATTTTAAAGTGAGATTGTCAGCTTTTGAAAACTGATCAGCATGTGGTTTCTGGGATTCAAAGGCTGTTTTCCTGTCACTGATAAAATTACATGTGCTAAGAAGTATTATTTCTCTTTTCCTTCAGGTAGCTGGTGACCTTGTTAGCCGTTTACATCTCAACTTGCACATTCACAAGTTAGTGAAGACATACAGTGGTGGAACTAAAAGAAAACTTTCCACAGCTCTTGCTCTGATTGGAAGACCACAAGTCCTTTTACTGGTGAGAAATACATTTTTGTAGATTTCATTTATGTTCTGTTGTCTTGTTTATTGTTGTACATAAAAAGACATTTTAAGCTTTACATGTATGTAATGAACACATTTATAAATATAACTTTAAAGGTGCATTGAACTATGTAGAATTTAAAGCCAAATATCAATTCAGTCGAGTGTCCTATGATTTGGTAAACATGTTGGTACTGCAATAGGCTCACTAAAATGGAAAATGGTCAAAATATTGTAGATAACAGAGTCTGTGCAGTTCATACATATTCTACATTCAAGAACATAGTGTGTGTGTGTGTGTGTGTGTGTGTGTGTGTGTGTGTGTGTGTGTGTGTGTGTGTGTGTGTGCGTGTGTGTGTGTGTGTGTGTGTCTGTATGTGTGTGTGTGTGTGTGTGTGTGTGTGTGAACTATACAAATCTATCAGTGTAAATAAAAACCTTTATGCAGTGAGTTTTGTCCCTAAAATCAAATTCTGTACTTATCGTCTTGCTGCAAATAGCTAAATTGTTATGTTGTCAAACACTTCCTCAGCCTGACTTTGTGAATCAAAATGTAATAAAATGCACTATCTTCTTGTGTACTAGTAAAACAATCCCGATGCTCATGCTCCATATATAAAATAAAATATAATAAAATAAACCGCATTCTGTAATGTTTCTCGCAGATCCGATGAAACTAGATACAAGTAGGAAGAGTTTAGGTTCACAAATCTGTAGACATTATATACGGTGACAGTTTGTAATATTTTGTATAGTACACATCATGTTAAATGTGCCCAGAACTAAATCTGGAATTCAAAGTGAATTTATTTTAGGCTGGACATTGGCAGAGGGTGTCATTATCATATCTTCAGCTTCTGAATTCCTATGGTAAATAATAATTTGTTTTACACCTGCTGTCAAAATGTAAAAACAGATGCAAGATTAAATTATCCTAAAAGTTTATTCTGTAGTATATGAAAAGAGACAGCCTATTTTTTTATCTTGCTGACTATGTGTGATTGATGTCCATACTCCTCACCTTTCTTGGACCTGTACAGAGCAGCTCTTTCACAGTTGTTTCTTACAAACAAGCATGTGAAGGGTCAAAAGAACATACATCAATCAAGTACAGTGAGCACAGCAGCAGAAGACAGTTCAATTAACTGTTTTCACACTCCAGAATATATAACCTTTTTGAAGGTATAACAACTCTGTGATTTCTGCTTTGATTGCACAAAGTGGCACTACAGTTAACCTGTTAAAGTGGGAGATGTGCAGACCTTTGCTTCTCAGTGCTGACAGTGTACAGAAATATATACACTGAAGGCAGAAAAGGATTACATCAGAAGGCTATGGATGAGAACACTCAATTATTCCAAGATGGTTTGTCACTGAAACCTTCAAATGTAAGGCCTTACCCTTCCCAGCTTTAACACCAGCCCATCTGCTGTAGTTGAGATTTTACCATTTAAGAAAGAACTCAGCACGTCTGGAAGAACAAGACTGATCATACAGGCAGCTGTCATGATTGTTCAGTACTGTTAAATCTTGAAAGTTACCCCAGAAAGTTGCATGGAGCTTTTATATAACAAGGTTGTTATCGCCATTCAACATAGTGATTTAGGTTTTCAGGCACCTAGGGCATGATGTTTTATATATTAATTTATGTTAACCAAGTAAAGTATGCTATACATAACTTATAATCCATTACTGGCAAGCCAAGCAGACCTAGTCTATAAAAAAAATATGTTCTTAGATTTACCTATACTAAATCAAATTTATTCATTGTTAATTGTGGCTAATCATTTTTTTTATGTTGAGAAGTGTAACTTGAAAATGCTAAGAAAAGAGAAAAATATTTTTGAAGGGGGGAAAGCCCCCTGCACCACCAAGGGAGGACAGCCTAGACTCCCTTACCTCTGTGTACTAACTCCGCCATCACACAACAGTAGGTACAAGTAAAAAAGAAAAAGACACAGCAACTCACCCTCATCCTTCTCAGTACAAGCCATTGTGGAGTATAAAGCCTCAATTAAAATTACTCTACTATACTTATCAAGGTGTAAGATAACCTGCCTTACTTATGATTCTAAGTGCAGTTCTTTATATCCGATTAACTGTGAGACACTATCAGGATATTTCAGAGAAAAAAATGGAAGAGGCAATATTAAATCAGTATTTTTTCACTAACCTTCAATGCTGTAGCATATAATTCCTAAAGTGAGGTGCATCATCTGTTGTTAAGACTAAAATGCAGAATAAGTGCTTCTCAGGATGATTTTAACATATTCAGATTTGTCTTTGCAATGTCCAGTTCTTCTTTATTAATAGCTAAGGCATATCTGTATTCCAAGAGTGAATGAATCTAAAAACATGGTTAACTGAGTTTACTCTTACACACCTGTGAAAGGCCACAGTATGATACAGTATTTTGTTCATCCTTTGTTGACCAGGTTTTTGAACTAGGCTGGCGACCTTCTTTTAGGGAGGAGATGAGAGATGGTATTTCTATTGTAAGGGAAAATGTGGCCAAGTCACTTCCCCTGTGTTTTTATTAGGGACTGTGGGATCTTTGACATTTACATGAGCTCCCTCAATTTATTATCAAATTCAAAGGATTACACTACCCTCCCAATGCTGTATTGCAAGATCAGCAATCCAGTCATCTGGAGTGGGAATAGAACCTACATTCTTCTGGTCTTCCATCACCAAAGGCAAATGTGGTACCTTGTGTACTACTAACACTGGTAAAGTTTCACTTTGTCAGCAGTAGGGAAATAGAGAAAAACACAGTTGTTATGTGTATCCACTGTACATCATGACAGTAAAATTCCTTGCATAACCTTTTTTCAACACTACAGATAGCCAAGCTATAAATAGCAATCAACGCTTATATGAAGGAGTATGTGTGCCTAAGCTAACCAGAAGACTGTGCAGTGTCAGGTATATTATTTCCATGATGCTTCAGTGCCGTAACTTACTATACAATGTAAGTATCGCACAGTTGTTTTGCTGGTGTGGACCATAGCAAAAAGTGCTAGATGTATGCTTTTGTGTGTATGTGTAAATGTGTGCATGTGAGGGGGAAGGGAGTATTTTTAAGGACTTATCTCCTTTTTAATGATGGAATGAGAGGATTTCCTGAATGCAGCCAGGGTTAGCCAAGTTTCATTAGTGAATCTGGACTACTTGAATTATTCTGGGAAAGGTGGGAATTAACAGTAATTTGAGTCAGGGGAAGGGAATGCAGTTTTCAACTAGGCTAGGGTTATAATATTTGGTAGAGACTAGGGAGTCCAGACCATCTGGATCTTGAGTAATTGCACAAATGTATGGAGGACATGCAAAAAAGCAATCTGCAGTGGTATTGTATATGTGTTGACCCTGACTTGCACATGCAACTTGCATTATTGTCACAGCACTTCAGTTGTGGGCAAAGATCTATGGAAGGACAAAGGAAAAAAAATCTAAACAATCTGAAGATGTTACCTCATATATGCCTGACTCTTACCCAAGCTAGCCATACAGCCAGACAGTAAGGGAGTGTGAGAGTCAGAAAAGTGAGAAATGATTTTGATGGTTGTGAAGAGGAAGACATCAATGGAAAAGAAAGAAAAAACAGAAACAAATGTTTATGTTTATCTTAAAAACTAAACAAAAACAACAATAAAGTACTTTCATTTATACAGTTGACATTAGCAGTTGTGATGTGTTACATGCTAGGATTTGTAAATTGATCCTTTTATATTTGATATGTAATCCAAGCAAACAGTGTAATGACTTTCTGATTTCTTTATGCTCCACCCCCCCAATACATGCCAATTATTGGTTCCCTCTTTGACAACTATCCTTTTCATTCCTCTTACCTAGGTGGTTGCCAAGCAAAGGGGCCATCACTAAGACGGCTATCGGGATAGTTTTTGTGTTCATAAAACCCTTGCTGATTCTCAATGTTTGTTCTCCTGGAGGGTTTATAATGAACATATTACAGAACTGTCATTCTCTGCTATGATTGATGTAAGTCTCTACATGTGACTGCTTTCTAGAATGAACACTTATTGCAGATTTCTCCAGTCTCCAACAGAGATATTGTGCAATGCCTGTGCCTCAGACACAAGACCAGCTTCCCCCAAGAGGGGAGTGGCTGCAGCCGCTTTACTCATGGCCCCCTGGCAGTTCCAAGTGTCCAAGTTGTTAGTCAAATTCAGGTCACTTGGGTCATTGCCTGGGATTTATCCCTGTACAGAGAGTTGGGAAGACTACGTGAATGCTGAGTAATGGCATAGATGTTGCATATAAAAGAATGTGCAATGTGTATTAATTTACTGATGTTGAAAGCATCATTCATTAAGAGGCCCTGTGAAGATTTTCAGTCTTCCTTATAGCTTTTATAACAGTATTGCTTGATAACATGTAGTTCACAGTTATTTATGGATTTGTTTATTTACATTTGCTGGATGGGATTGCCAAACTAGGATGTCCCTATTTTAGTGGGTGGAGTCCCAGAGTGCAGAGCTCCACGAACATTAAAGAGCACAAAGGCAGTATACATCAAGGACATCTTACAGATATCAGGAAATACCATACAGTATGCTGAAGAACTGTGTAAAATTTGGCAAGTAATACATTTTATATATAGATGGTAAATACTGTTTTTATACATTATTGGTTATAAAGGTTATCTGAGAACAATGTGGTAAGATCTATTCAGATGTCAGATGATATTAACTTAAATAGTATTGCTCTAAAGCATGTGTAAGTATCAAACATTTCGAGTTGGATATAACCTCCATATATGATTCAAAGGACAATCATAAGGCCTTTTTCAGCTATGTTAGGAACCTGGGTGGAAACTCCCAGATATGCTCAGAATTAGTCCAAAATGATACAAAAATCACTGAACCCACAGACATTGCCAACATACTGGCAGACAGGTTCAGTGCAAACTTCACCCTCTCCCCTAAAGGAGAGATAACTATCCCAGCCGAGTGTAGCCTCCCGGACATCTCAAATGCGCAGGTGAAAGCTGCTCTCTCTAAAGCTAAAAACACAGCATCAATGGGACCGGATGGTGTCCCCGGCTGTGTGCTACACGAGCTAAATGAGGAATTAAACCCACATAAGGCAGCTGTTTAATCTCAGCCTTACCACAGGATACGTGCCCAAGGAGTGGCGACGGCAACTGTGGTCCCACTCCACAAAGGCGGCACCTCACGGACCCTGGTAATTACCCCATAAGCTTAACAAGTCTAGTCTGCAAAGCTATGGAGAGGATCATAATGGAGCTCATAAACAAAGATATAGGGGACTTGCAGACATTGGACCCGACCCAGTTTGGCTTTGTCAAGGGAAGATCATGCCTTTTGAACTTGGTGACTTCTTCAAACAGTCACCATGGCCATTGATGAGGGAAAGGCAGTCCATACAGCCTACCTTGACCTTGCAAGACACAATACCCCACTCGGTATTGTAGAAAACTTACCAGCTTAAATGTAAACCCATATGTCACAAGATGGGTTGCAAACTGGCTTAAGGACAGAACCCACAGGGTTAGAGTTGCTGGCGCTGTGTCAGACTCAAGCCGGTCACAAGTGGTGTCCCACAGGGCTCGGTCCTTGGCTCTATTGTTTGGCATCTACTTCTCAGAAGTACAGGCCAACATGGGAGGACTTTGCTGACAAAGTTTGCAGACGACTGCAAACTGGGCCATAGTGGAAAGTTCATCGGACATGGATATCCTTCAGAAGGGACTCACGGAAACAGATAGCTGGTGCCAGAGCCATGGCCTGAAGTTAAACGCCAAAAATGTATAGTCATACCCTTCGGGAAAAACAAGGTAACCCCAAGCTACCATATAGGTGGCAATCCACTAAGCACAGAAGAGGTTATCAGGGACCTGGGGACCCAGGTTGACAGTGGCCTTTCTTTGACACTCACATTGCTAAAGTGGTTAGAAAGACCTTCTACATTGCCCACCTGATCATGAAGGGATTCACATCCAGATCTAGTGAGGTCATTGTTCCCTGTACTCTTCACTTATCAGACCAATGATCGAGTACAATGCCCCATTCGGGATGTATCTCACCCGACATCTGCAGCAATTGGAGAGACCCCAAAAGTTCCTCACCAAAAGGATAAAGGGACTCCAAAATCTGTCATATGCTGCCAGATTGAAGAAACTCCAGCTCTATTCAGTCGCATACCGTCAGCTCAGAGGTGACATGTGCCTGACATACAAGGCCATGTCCAACCCGGAATTAATGGACATGCTCCACCTCAAAAATCCAAATCCACCAAAACCACTAGAGCAAGCGACTTAAACCTTAGCACGGATATAAATAGGACGTGCTGGAGGGATAGATTTATCACTCAGAGACTCCCTATGCTGTGGAATAAAATCCCGGTCCATGTGAGGCAGAGCACCTCGCTGACTCTGTTCAAGAGAAATCTAGACCTGTGGATGGGAGATCGTAGGTTTACCCCAGGAATCATCTCTGTGTCACTGCTGGACAGAGGCACAACAAACTAATGGGCACAGTATTTTTTCATATAAGGGGTGGCGTAAGCCACAAACATTTGGGCTAGGCTTATAAATGCCTTAGGGCAGATAGCCTAGTATAAACCTATGAACCTATGAACCTATGATACCAAATTATACAGTTTTGTAGTAAAAAGTGTGTTGTTTTTGCATTTTACTCTGCTGGTAAGGACAGCCCCTAAATTTATTTTTCCCTAGAACTGAAACTTCCTGTCATGAAATCATGAAAGACTAAACCCACACTACCTTCCTACCTAAATGAATGTATAAACTACTGCATTTCCATGTTAAATGTATTCAAAGTAATTTTTTTCTTCCAAGAAAGGCCAGTTGTCTACTAATCCTTGCAGCTGGAACACCTCACATTGAAAATTAACACATGATAATGTAGTGTTGACTTCACAGTGTAAATAAGACTCATCTCCTTTAAAAAGTAAGTGAATTGTACTTTCCAACAATATTTTGCAGATGTATGCAAATCTTTGCTCAGTACCTCTCATGATATCATTGTGTGGGTGTAGTTATGGAGAAAATCTCAGTAAACAGTGAAAATAAAATAAAAAAAAATCAGATGGCAGCTATCATCTTTATCTTTTTGCAAAATCACTTGCAATTGGGAGTACAAAGAGAAAATAAATTAGTTGTAAAACAAAGATGTTTCCATGCATGGCAATACACTATTAAAAAATCCTTAATGCATAACCCTGACAACTGACTGAAATGAAAGGTAAACTACTTTAAAAATTGTATGATACTCAAGTGATTTGAGAGAAATATTGACTAGAAGCATGGTGTATGCATTTAGTACTGTAGATGTATTGCAGAGATATACAGGAAACTGTTTATAACAGCCCACTAAGAAGCACATTCCATGAATTTCATCTTTCAAATGGAAATGTCTCAAAAGACGAAGTTATGAAAAAAACAACACAAAACCTCTGTTTAAGTGTTTGTTTTTTTATTTGAGGGTGCAAGCTCCATGCATTCCTAATATGCAGACAGTATTACCAACTCCCCAACTAAATTAAATGAACTAATTCTGAGACAGACCAATACTGTGGAAAAGGTGAGGTTACCATACCCCTGTACCCCATAATCTTGTCATTGTCAACACTCTGCTACCTTGTTCTTCCATCAGTGTGTATCATACAGGATCACGTTGATTTGAATAACATGTATTCAGGAAGAGTGCAAATTGCTGAAATAGTGAGGACTGAAAGCAATATACAACTAACTTTTCAGAAATCATACCTGTTATAAACATGACTGATAGCTACTAGAATGTAAATTTTGGAATAACAAATTACCAGAAAGGCTCATCCAGACTCTGCTATACTTTGTTGTGAAGGAAAGGTTAGTTTGCTTTTATTTGTTGTATTTTGTATTACTTTATTGCCTTTCTATATTTTGAATACTGTGGTTTGTTTTCTTTACCTTGTGTTTTACTTGCATTCTGCTTTAGCAGCATATTAAAATTTCAAAAGAGACCACAGTTCTCTCTCTTCTGAGACAAGCAGAATTTTTTCCCGCCCTTCCACCTAGTTTCAGTTGTCTTGTTAAATACCACTGTCTTTCTAGTTGCCTGCCTCTTATGTTAATCCGACCATATATCTCATTTCCTCTCTACTTTCACTGGCTTGTGAGAGTAATCACAAAATCATCATTTTTGAAATCCCTCCCCTTTAACTATTTAAATTTATTGGCCATCCTACTGTATTCCATAGTACCAGAACACAAAAGTGACCACCCCTTTCAATCCATCTTGCTGTTTTAAAAATAGTAACTCTCCACTAAATCTTAACTTGTTAAATAGGTGAAACTAAGTTACCTACTTTCACATCTAACTTCTCTAGTGCACACTGTAGTGTGCATTTTTTTTTCATCTTACCTTTAAGCATCCCTGTGACTAGCACTTTCTCTAATACCTGCTGGAAAGCAATAGGAAGCCTTAAACGGGTACAAGCACTCAACTCTCCTTGTTAATAGGCAGGCACTAAACAGCCTATAATTGCAAAGTACCTTGCTAAGGTAAGGGAAAACAGCTCCTGTACTTCACAAAAAAAAAAAAAACGCACCAAACCAGGCATGTCCAAGGGTCAGCTTCCGGTGATTTCTTCTGTCCACCTGGTGAATCTGGGCATACTGGGGCAATGCAGCAATTGCCTCATGTACACATACAACCCTCTCCTCCTAGCACCCAACACTACAACCTGTGAGAGATGCACTTACATAGCCAAAATGGAAGCAAAGCTCTCTCCACCCAAGATTGTGCTAGACAGTCAAGAGGAGAAGGTTAACACCCACACTACACCTCAAGCAACACATAGCCCTTCTAAACCCACACCACCAACACCCACATATAGCAACACTAAATCCACATATGCAGAGGCCCTTAACTGAAACCTGGCCAAGCAACAAGGACCTCTGAAGCTGAAATGCAAACAAACACCAATCACAACCAAAGTGTCACATAGTTCATAACACCAGTGTGCCACCCAGCAACAGCCCCTAAGGCAAGACAATGTACCTAACACTTTAGTCATAGGTGACTCTATAGTCCGGCACACTGATGTCACTCTCACCAGGTTGAACAAGGAGAAAATTACAGTCAGCTGCCTGTCGGGAGCAAGGATCCGCCACATAACGCATGCACTCAAGTCACTCCACAACAAGCACAAATATGACTCTCTCATTGCCCATGTTGGAGTGAATGACTTGAGACATACCTCCCTGGACTACATGAAAAGAGACATGGAAGAGCTCTCGGATCATGTGGCCCAGGCAGGTATGAACCTAGCCCTGAGTAGCATCCTGCCATCGCCCAGAATGATACCACAATAAAAGGACAAAATGATTGACTTCAACAATTGGCTAAGCTTATGGTGTCATTCAAAGGGGATCCAGTATCTGTCTGCCTGGGATGACATGATTGACAGACCACGATGCTTTGCCAGAGATGGTCTGCACCTATCGCCCCTGGGATTCAGGTTACTGGCTAAGGCTCTTGCCACCCCTATAGTGCCTTTTTTAGGCAAAGTGCAAAGGACAAAACCACCATCGTAACAGGTACAAGCATGCAAAATCTGGAGGTAATGCTACTCAATGCTAGAAGTCTAAACCTCAAAATGCACTATCTTGAGGCAGTCCTAAAAATGGAGAACATCGATATCTGTGCAGTAACTGAGACTTGGTTCAAGGCTCCAGAGAGCACCCCTGCAATACCAGGCTACAACTCTTACCACACGTTTTGGCCACCAAACCAGGACCGAAACACTAAAGGTGGAGGAGTGTCAATATTCACCAAGGATATTCACACCACCAGGCTAGTTGCCCAACACAATGCGTCTGAAATTCTCCAGGTGTAACTAACACTAGGTAAGACTGCAATCCAAATTGTAGCTTGCTACAGATCCCCCACCATACCCCAAGATTCTCACTACACCTTTCTAAACATACTGGAAAGTATTAAGATAGAACCAAACACCCTAATACTGAGTGATTTTAACTACTCTGCCATTAAATGGGAAAAATACTCATGTACCAACACCTTTGCCCAGTGGTTCTTGGAATTCATAAATTCCAACGCCCTAGATCAACTAATCCATAGTCCTACCAGGGGCTCCAATATTCTAGACCTAGTCATTACCAACATGGGAAATCGATGCTCCACACCTATGGTCACCCCCACATTAGTCAGGTCTGACCATAAGCTAATCGCCCTTAACATCCACATCCCACCCCCACCACACAGTAAGGAAACCTCCATAAAAAACTTCTCCAAAGCCAACTTCATGCTACTCAAGTCAGAAGTGACAAATTTCATGACACCCATGCAGATGGGAACTGAAAGTTCAACTGCTGAAACCTACACTAAGGCACTGTACGAGCACATCCACTCATGCATGAATCGTGCCATCCCAAATAGAACCAAGATGCTCTCATCCAAAAAAGGAACCCAATCTGGTGGTCCCCTGCCATAAATAAACTTAACAACAAAAGGAAGAAACTGTTACAGAAAAGAGGAAAATACCAGGATGCAAAAAACTCCCTTACCAACCTCAGTAAGAAGCTGAAATCCCCCATAAAATCCTCCAAAGCTAGTTACGAAAATAAAATTGCCAAAGATTCCAAAGACAACCACAAGGCATTCTATAACTATGTCAAGAATCTAAATGGCAATGCTCAGATCTACTCTGAGCTAAAACAGAATGGCATTAAATACACTGATCCCAAGGATATTGCAAATATCCTGGCAGATCGATTCAGTGCCAACTTCACCCCCCTCTCACCCCCTAAATGGCCCATCTCAATACCGGAAGATTGCCAAATTCCGGTAATAACGGCAACACAGGTAAAAACACACTCTCCAAAGCTAAGAATACAGCATCCATGGGACCAGATGACATCCCGGGCTGTGTACTACATGAACTACAAAATGAACTGGCACCTCACCTAAGTGTCATGTTTAATCATAGCCTCACGTCAGGTTTTGTGCTCACTGAATGGCACAGAGCTACAGATATCCCACTCCACAAGGCAGGATTCCCCTTGGATCCCGGAAACTACTGTCCCATCAGTCTGACAAGCCTTATCTGCAAGGCCATGGAGTATATTATCATGGAACCTATAAACAAAGACATTGGCAACCTTCAAACACTGGACCCTACCCAGTTTGGGTTCGTGAAGGGCCGATCTTGTCTCCTGAACCTGATTGACTTCTTTGAATCAGTATCCAGAGCCATGGACAAGGGTATGGTGGTCCACACAGCCTATCTAGACTTTGCCAAGGCCTTTGACACCATCCCCCACTCTGGAATCATAGATAAACGTACTAAGCTGGGCATTAATCCCTACATCACCCAATAGGTTGCTAACTGGCTTACTGATAGAACCCACACTGTAAAAGTAGCTGACTCCAAATCCAGCTCCAGACAAGTGACAAGTGGAGTACCTCAGGGTTCAGTCCTGGGACCGCTCTTGTTTGGCCTCTACTTCTCTGAAGTACAGGCCAACACTAAGGGACTCTGGCTAACAAAGTTTGCAGATGACTGCAAACTGGGAGCCATTATTGAATCCCCAAATGATGTGGATACTCTACGAAAGGGCCTTACAGAAACAGATGCTTGGTGCCAGAGCCATGGGCTCAAGCTCAATGCCATGAAATGTATAGTTATCTCCTTTGGGAAAA
This sequence comes from Protopterus annectens, assembly GCF_019279795.1. NCBI lineage: Eukaryota > Metazoa > Chordata > Ceratodontiformes > Protopteridae > Protopterus > Protopterus annectens. Next base: position 721,911,852 of record NC_056731.1, read on the forward strand.
AACATGTATTTGTGAATTACCGTATAGGTGGCAGTACACTAAACACCGAATGTGTGATAAGAGACTTAGGGACACAGGTGGACAGTGGTCTCACCTTCGATAACCACATCGCCACAACAGTCAGGAAATCCTTCTATGTGGCACAGCTCATAACTAAGGGCTTTTCATCCAGAAAAAAGGAGGTCATTGTCCCACTGTTCTCATCCCTCATTAGACCCATTATAGAAGACAATGCCCCATTTGGTATGTACCTCTCAAGACATCTGCAACAACTGGAAAGGCTGCAGAAATACCTCACTAAAAGAATCACAGGCCTAAAGCAGATGCCCTATGCTGACCGCCTTAAAAACTCCAGCTATACGCTGTCGCATATCGTCTACTCAGAGGCGATCTCTGCTTAACATACAAGGCCATGTCAAACCCAGAGCTGTTGGACATGCTACACTTAAATAAATCCCAATCCCTCAGAGCCACACGCTCCAGGGATCTAAACCTTGTCATCACAATAAACAAAACATGCTGGGGGGATAGGTTCCTGACCCAGAGACTCCCCAGACTCTGGAATAGATTGCCCATACATGTCAAGCAGAGTGCCTCTTTGGCCCTCTTCAAAAGGAACCTTGACAATTGGATGGGAGAAAGGAAATTTATCCCGGGGATCACATCAGTCACCCTGCTAGACAGGGGTCCAGGGAAGTAAATAGTGTGGGAAGAAATAGCCAGGGAATTGTTATGGCTAGACTTGTATAGGTCCTAGGGCTGATAGCCTAGTACCAACCTATGAACCTATGAACCTATGAACTACTATTAAGCAATCTTTGCATATTAAATTAGCAACACTTCAAAAACAAGATAATACAGGTAAGCTGATAAATTGAAATCAAAGGTGCAAGGAATTTAGCTCTCAATAACAAGTTATAAGTTACCATTTATCATGATATTTACAATTCCCTGTTATCTGGAGGTGATGTTTTTAATATATGTTAAAGCCATACTGTTTAGAGATGTATCTTAAGCATAGAGTAGAATGTTACATTGTTACAATGTTACAATTTAAATTTTTTGCTCAGGACCTTATTAAAAGGTCATACACAAGCCATATTCCTATTGGTTTTGCTGTAAAGGTAAGTTTTCTATAAATGTGGTCGGCTTAACGTTCAAATAGTCTTAATGAATTGTGCATTCTTCCTGCTTGTGAAAACTAGTTCTGTAGTTCAGAAATGGGAGATTGAAAGATTTTTTTCTTCTTACAGTATTATAATTTACTACATGCAGAAACCAGTTGTTTTTGCTCATGATATGAAATGTTAAATTTGTACCTAGAGTCACTTGCAGCTCCTCTCATCCTGCAAATATTTGTATGCTCAGATTGGTCACCACCTGTTAAATAATAAAATAGTCCTTGCAGTCTTCAGGCACCCTATAAAACCTATATATTTTTTGGGGAGCAGGGAGCAAGGAGGCAGGAGTCAGGAACATGAGAAGTAGTGGAAATGTCATCCAGCAAAGCAGCAAGAACAGGTGGGACAGCAGAGGGCCTAGTAGACTCCATTTGCAGATGCTGATGTCACCTCTTCTGAAGATAAGACACCATTAAAAAAAAAAATCCATCATTTGGGAGATTGTGTCACCAAAAGAAATTTCCTAAAAAGGAAGATCAGGGCTAATAGACTCCTCTTCTTCAGAAGCATAATATAAAGGAGAAGGGATCTGGGAAGAACTAGTCAGGGATTCCCCCATCAGAATCTTCATCCTGATCAGAGGAATTTTGCTCCATAGGCCTTTTAAGAGGGGTAGAAGACCAAGGTGGAGCAGGAATAGAAACCCCAGAGGAGGCTGCAGTGCCATAAGGATATTAAATGGGCCTCGAGTGAAGTTTTGCCATTCACTCTGAGGATCTTTAGGAGTAGGAGAAATATGCTCGTTTTTTTTTGCTTCTTTTTTAAGGAGACATCAGCCTTAAAGATTTTAGGAGTCTCTGACCCCTGACAACATTCAACAAGTGTAGTCATATCTCTTCCCTCACCAAAATCTGAGGAACACACCTAGATCCTTCAGTAATTATCAACCGTGGCTCCCGCTGTACATCCAAAGCAGACGTCTGCATGACTTCCACGAATTTGTCTGAAGTCAGATCCATGCCAGCTTCTGAAGTGGTCATGGCAGAGGAATCCAACAGAGAAATTGAATGATCCTCTAGTATTTCTCTAGCCTCAAGAGAGATGTCTGGTTGAGGTGGTACAGCAGAATAATCAGACCCTGCTTTATTGGACTTCTTCATTGCAGATGGCTGACTCTCAAGCCGGGAAGATCCTTCCATGGTGTGTTTAGCTAACAAATTAAGATGCTGGTTTTCTAAATAAATAGCCAAGGAGGAAAGTCAACTACACAATGTGTTAGGGACAAAGGCCTTGCAAATAGCATAAGATGTATGGTCGTGTGAAGCACCTAAGCAAAACAAACAGTGCTTGTGATGACCTTTATGGTGAATCTGTCTCCCACAGTGGCATTTCCCCTTTCTGGATGACATGAAGCCAACAAGCAAAGTGAATAAAGAGATAAGATAAAAAAAACCCAAATGGGCATATATCTGAAGTGGCTAGCTAACCAGCAGATGAATGAGGATTCAGATCAATGATTGAAGAAGGCATTTGGACTGGCAGAAAAGGAGTTCTGAGGATCATACATCTGGACGTCACCTTTATGCTGTAAACAATGTGCATGGAAGTATGTGACATACAGTGTACCTGTTACAGCTTAAAGGATTTGGTATACTGGCCGGATGTCAGGCTACCCTAGGCAGGATATCCCCAGTATAAAGAATACTACAATAGTGAATAGTAAAACAGAAGGACATCAAATGCTACCATGGCTCCTGCAGGGGAGACAAGTCTAGGATTTCAGAATTCTCAGTTTTTGGAGTAGAGTGTCAGTGTTTCATAAATGCAATATTCACTTCTGACATTGCAAGACTGGCTATTGTAAATGTAACCCTAATACACATGTATGTGAGTGTTATTTATATATGAGTTTGTTCTTAGTTTATATATATATATATATATATATATATATATATATATATATATATGTGTGTGTGTGTGTGTGTGTGTGTGTGTGTATGGAATCTGTACAGATCCCTGACCGCACTTTCTACCAAAGCAGAAATTGCCAAACATACATAACCGAAAGTGCTGTTCACCGAAGCAGCACTTTCGGTTAAGTATTTTGCTTGTGCCAGTCGTACTATGGTGTGGTTAAGGGAGAATTCCCTTTTCCCCACTGTAGTGCAACCTTGGAGTGAGTATATAAAAGTAGGGTGTGAGTGCAGGGGGGCTTGCCCCCCTGTGTAAAAGAAGATTTATTGTTTTTTTTTTTTTGGAACACACTTTAACGAAAGTGCTTTTTCGGTGAAAGCACTTTCTTTAAAGCGTGTTCGGTTATTGTGGATTCTGACTATTTAACTTTTGTTCAATAGTCCTAGATCCACATATATATATATATATATATATATATATATATATATATATATATATATATATATACACACACACACATATATATATATATATATATATATATATATATATATATGTGTGTGTGCACTAATTGAGCACTGCAGATAAAAGACATGATAAAAACACATTTAGTACACTGTGTTGATAATTTTTTTATGTACCTATACTTCCAATGCATCAATAGCATCTGCCTATACCTTTGGTGCATTATGAACAGTTTATCTGTACTTTTGCTCTGTCATGTTTCGGCTGTTTGCTAATAACTAAATATTTTCACAATGTTCATGTATGAGAAGAAACATTGACATCCCCCACAAAAATGTAGCCCATGTAAAATAACTCCTAATTCGAAATCTACTCTTACTTTAATTTAAAAAGCCAAATAAGATTTTGAAAATGAAAGGAACATAGCATTTCCCAATTTACTACAGTGTAAAAGAAGACAAATTGATATAGTGCCTATACATGCAAGAAACACTGATGCCTTACTCCATAAAACTCACATAGGACAATCCTCAAAACCAAAATCTGCATTTACTTTAATGAAAAGATGTTATATAAAGTGAAGCACACACCATGGGGAGAGAAATGTTCATTGTACTGAGTTTCAAAATACAAACATTGAGTATTTAAGTGTAAAATAAGTATTCAGTAGTGAGCAAACGAGCCTTGAACATCTGATCCTCAAGTAAGCAAATGTATCTCAAATACATGTATTTTCACTTAAGAGCAAAACTAAACTATGATTTTAAAATGCATAACAAGTCACATTGCATGATACTACAGACCAATAAATACAGTATCTGACAGTAAGAATTTGTTCAAATAAGGAGTTTCACTTTTTCAATACCCCTACTTTTCCCTTTCATGCAAGTACGAAACAAATATAAAAAGGAGAAAACAAAACACTAACTGCAATTATCCAATTAAAAAAATTATTACCAGCAAAACAGATGTGATTCTAACTTTCTAAATTAACTAAAAAAAGACAAATGTAAAATAAAATAAAATAAAATAATCACGGTAGTGCACTGATCCTGATTGGCATTTGTAGGTACTGCCCGGGTGAAATAATTCACAAAGAAGAAGGAAAAAGAGGAACATAAAAAGAAGCTGTACATATTAAAACATTAAATAACATAACTACCCTGTAAAAATTAATACACTCTAGCATGAACATTTCCAGACTGCAAAAATACATCAAATAAATGAACTATTACTGTAGAAAAACAACACGATTTAAGCAATTGCAAGTGAAAATCATTCATGAGATGAATTACTCATAAAAATGTATGCAAACTACTTAATACCTTCCTCTGTAGATATTTAGGCAATTAGTGTAGCCAGTACAGCTTAGTGGGTAACACGGCTTTAATGAATGTATTTTGCTTAGAAAAAAGTGCATTATGTTTTACAGATTGGGTACTAGCCACATTGAGTATGTTCAGGTACAAAGGTTAGTTGCATAGTTAGATGGGCCAGGTACTTGAACAGTAGTTTGGCTGTAGTAGGAAACCCTAAAGAGTAAAATAGTTGAACATAGTCAACTGTTTAAGATGATTCAGTATATTGTATGTGTTAGTATTTGTATTCTGATTGTACTACTGAGAGGATGGGAGCAGCCTTATGTAGCAAATGATATTCCAGAAAATAAAAAAAATGCCAATGTTTTTAAATATCATGAGCAAACACCAAAAACTGGTAGAGACACTGCCATACTAGACAGACTGTATATGCATTTACACTCTGTATAACATGACTGAAAGCAACACTGATGAACATGTGAAAACTGTATTTTTGAAGACATGCATTCATATTTCACAACTTCTACATGTGGATTTGCTAACACTTCATTTATACACATATACATGTGAAGGCCGCCAGCCCAGCTAGCTAGAATTTTGTAAATAATTATATGGCATTTGTAAATATTAATATGATCCACAGGCTTGCTTACAAATGTCAGAGAATTATATGTTATGTGTGAAACTATATGTTATGTTCTGACCTTCAAAAATGTAACCACAGTGGACTCTGCTGGAGAAGAGCAGAAATGTATAGGGACTATATGCCTGTGCAAATGTATGTGTTCATAGTAGAAACTGGGTCATACAGAGTTAACTTGCAAACTCTGAGAAAATAAGTCAAGACTTTTATGAGTGTGTTTACATCAACTAAAAGTCAGAATGACTGCAGCTAGAAATTCTTTCTATTGTCTTCAGAGATAATTATAGGTTTCAAGGGTAAAAGTATTTAACAGTTTTATGATTTCCAGTTCCAGGAAAGCTTCTAAGAGATAAGTGTCAGCTTCTAAGATATAAGCATTCTTGACACTGAGGTGCTAACATTTAAGCTTCTGTTGGCCTGTAAACTAAGGCAGAGGTGACAAAAATGATGTAATGTGAGATGACCCAGCAGAAATGTTTGACAGTAATTTAAGAACTATCTCAGGGAGAAAGTCTGTGCATTTTGTATTGTGTCTTGTACCAATAAACATTCATTTAGCACTTGTATCTGCCTGGCTCTGTAAGTACGACTTAGATCATGGTATCTCTCTTAGAGATAGATAGGAAAATAGTAAGATCAGTCTAGATGTTTTCTGTATTTATGTGAGGCTGTCCTGCAATGTTGTTTTAAAGTATTTCCTGTGATTCTGAACTCTATTGTGACTGTGTTGAATGTCTTGTTCTTTTATTATTGATTATTAAATATATTTAAACCTTTTAATTGTGGCTGGTTTTGTTTAGAGATATTTAACCTCCTAGAGTACTTGCATGTATTTGGTAACACTGTACAGGCCACCCTAAAATAACTTTAAAGTCTTGGACACACTTACCATTTGGATAATAGTAACATTACACAGTGGAATTGGTCACCCTTTGTAAGAGTCCTTAGTAGCTGATAAGGGTAGTTGGTGGCAGGTGGTATTACCATATAGTCTGGGCAGAAGGAGGCATAGCTAGTGAACCTGTGCCAGCCTTCCCCAAAAGAGTCTTTGTGTTTGTATATAAATCAAATCTCAAAGTGTGTGTGTGTGTGTGTGTGTGTGTGTGTGTGTGTGTGTGTGTGTGTGTGTGTGTGTGTGTGTGTGTGTGTGTCAGCTACTTGGGTAGGGACACGACGTACTAGTTGGACAGAGAAAGTGCTGGAGGTTTTGGCTTCACCACTCAGCTGAGATATTAACCCTATAGCTGTGCCAGTGGGAAGTCTTATTGGGGATCTGGAGAGAGAGGGAGAAACCAGCCCCAGACTGACTGTGATCTCTGTGTGCTCTTAAGGGAAATTGTACTTTACTATGTGTGTACTTGTCATCCTCCCAATGTGCATGCCTCTCACTGGTGCTAGTGGTTAGGATTTAGGCTCCTTGATTACTGTGCCAGTGCAGGGGTGTCACATATTAATTGTTTGGCAGTGGTGGGATAGCCACATAAGATATTAATTGGTGGATAGTGGTGAGATAGCCACATCACATATTAATCGGCTTGTAGTGTTGAGGATATTGAATTCCTGTAGCTTCTGTACAGTGATCACTGAAGCTGCTTGTGTCCTTAATCAGCCATGCAGTGAACATTCAGAATTCATACCACAATTGTTTTTTTTTGTTGTTGTTAGGTTAGTTAGTCAGGGAAGGCAGGCAAGCATGTCAGCAGAGGGATATGGCAAGCTGACAAGGAGCCAGTTGGCTGAGATGTGCTAGGCTAAAGGACTGGTGCATTCCAATATGACTAAGGCAGACATGATTGCAGCTTTAGTCACAGCTGCATCAGAGAATAGCAAACAGAAGGACAATCAGACTGGCCATAGAGATGTACAACTCTCAGAGAATGGACAGCTCAACCTTTCCACAAAGGACTTAAAAATCCATCTGGAATTAAAGAGACTTGAGTTGGGGGCCAAGCATTTGGAAATAGAAGCAGCAGCGAGACTGAGGTATCTTGACACTGATAAAAATGTGAAACTACTATGCCTGGGGGCTGAGGAGAAGGAGAGGCAACATGAAAAGGAGATGCTGACTCTTCACCAGAGTCATGGAGGTAATGGGGAAGGGAGTTACTGAACCACAGAAGCAACAAAGGTTAGTAAATGTCTTCCAAATTTTACTGAGGGAGGACAATTTTGATAGTTTCATTCATATGTTTGAGAGTGTATGCAAACAGTACAATGTTGACCAAGGGCTCTAGGTTCAGTTCCTGACCTCCTTACTCCATGGTAAAGCCATAAGTGTTCTGTCCAAACTGTCTGATCATGGCTTTTTTAATTATAATGCTGCAAAGAATTGCTGGATAGAATTTTTTAAGTTAACACCTGAAGCTTATATGAAAATGTTTTGTGAGCATAGAGACAAGGCAGATGAAAATGTGTGTGAATATGTTGCTCAACTAAGCACTTATGTTCATAGATGAGTGAGTGGATGTCAGGTCAGCACTTTTGAAGGGCTGGCAGACCTTTTGGTGAGGGAACAAACCCTTAGCACTTTGCCTGAGGACATGACAATCTGGTTAGCTGATAGACAATGCCTTACTATAGATGAGTTGGGAAACAAGGGAGTCCTGTACCTAGCAAGCAGGGCATCCTTGCACAGGAATGGGACACCCAGTGCTACTCATGGGTCTAAGGGAACCCATGGTGGGCAGCCCAGACTACCCCAACAGAATCTGCCAGTAGCAGAGGAAGCCACTAGTCCAGGTACATGTGCATGACCTAGGGTTAATGTTTTAAATGCAACCAGTGGGGCCATATAGCATATAGATGTCCACAGAGCCAAGGTGGGGAACAAAAACTGGGAGACCAGCAAGTGAGAATGACAACATGCCAACAGTAGATTGTCTTGAGACAACAAGAGTACCAGACTAGCATAAGAGGTTATATCCCATATTAGTGAATGGCAAGGAGACCATTGCTAAGAGGCACAGCCTCTGACATAACCATTGTGAAGCCTGTAATGGTTACAGAGGAGCACTACTTGCCTGAGCAGTCTACTCCAGTCAGAGCTTTAGGAGGGACCCCATTCCAAATACCTTCGGCTAGGGTTAACCTTGACTGGGAGGGTGGAAAAGGAAACCAGCAACTAGCTGTGTTTGAGGGTATCCCTGCAGATGTCCTGATAGGGAATGATTTTGATAATACAGTGTCATGTGTTCATGCAGTTACACACAGTCAGGCTTGACGATAAGCATGTGGGTTTGGTAGCCTGGGAGAGACCCAGACAGACTGCACACTTGCAGCCAGAACTGGTGAGGTGGTTACTTCAGGGAGGGAGCTACCCTGTAGCAGTGAGACTGATCGTGAGCCACAGCTGCTTGTGGGTAGAGTGACTGCAAGGGCAGAGGTGAGTAGTAGTACCCAGGCTGAGGCACCATTGTCAGAGGATACCAGACTTCCTGTGGAAGGGGAGCTGGGAAGGGTTACAAAGAGAGAACTGTGACAGGCTTAGCTCTCAGACCCTACATTACAAGGCCTGAGTGAGGTAGCTAGTGAGGCACCTTATTCTCAAGGAATGTGGGAATCTGTATACTGGGACAAAGGGTTACTATACAGAGAGTGGACCCCTGAGGGAGGACTAGAGGGTGAGAGAATACAGCAGTTGGTAGTGCCTAGAGCCTGCCATTTGGCACTTTTAGCCATAGCCCATGATATTCCCTTTGCAGGTCATATGGTTATAAAACATACAGAGATGTATTATGCAGAGCATTTATTGGCCTGGGAATTCCAGAGATGTAACAGGGTACTGCAGGACCTGTGAGCAGTGCCAAAAGGTAGGCAAGGCAGGAGACAAGGGCAAAGCTCCTTTGATGCCATCTGTGATTGAGGAGCCATTTCAGAGGGTAGCTATGGATATTGTGGGGCCTCTGAGTACCCCAAGTTCCACAGGGAAAAAGTTTATCCTAGTGATAGTAGATTATGCTACCAGATACCCTGCGGCAGTGGCTCTGTCCTTTATTGAGGCAGAAAAAGTTGGCAAATGCTTTGTTAGAGATTTTCTGCAGGGTAGGTTTTCCAAAAGAAATACTAACTGACAGAGGTGCCAATTTCATGCCAGACCTGCTGGCTTGTCTGTGGAAGTACTGTGGGGTGAAACGCCTAAAGACCACCCCTACCATCCACAGACTAATGGTCTTGTTGAGAGGTGAAACTCTACACTCAAGATGGTGCTACGGGCATTTGCAGATCAGTTTAAGAGGGACTGGGACAAATATTTGCCCCATCTGTTGTTTGCTTACAGAGAGGTTCCCCAGGAATCCACAAGGTTTTCACCCCTAGAGTTGTATGGGCATACGATGAGGGGACCTCTAGATTTAATTTGAGATGAGTGGGAGGGTGAGTGTAAATCCCACAAGGAGTCTGCTGTGGCATATGTCCTAAACCTCAGGACATGGCTGGGGGAACTCATGGGCTTGACCCAGGAGAACCTGGCAGAAGCCCAACATCAGAAAAAGGTCTGTTATGAGAGGAATGCTTGAGCTAGAGAGTAAGCTGTAAGGCAATAGGTAATGATTCTCATTCCTGTCAGACACAACAAGCTGCAGGCAGCTTGGGAGGGACACTAGAAGGTGGTAAGGAAGGTCAGTGATGTTAACTACATGGTAGAACTGCTAGGCCGGAGGCAGGGGCACAAATTGTGCCATGTTAACATGATGAAACCTTACTGCGACAGGGAAGCCCTTGTGCTGAGTATATGCAGTGGATTGCAGGAGGAGTCTGAGGGAGATCTGGTGTCTGATCTCCTCAGTGAGGCTCGGACTGACACTTCAGTGGAAGGGGTACAGATGGCCCAGTAACCCAGGTTCGAGAAATCCGAGCAGTGTTACAAGAGTTTGGGGACATGTTCACTGGGAAGCCAGGATGTACCCACCTGGTGCAGCACCATGTGGATACAGGACCCCAAAGGTCTATTAAGCAGGTCCCTTATAGGGTGCCTGAGAGAGTCAAACAGACTCTGCAGGAGGAAATGCAGGAAATGTTGGAATTAGAGGTAATTCAGGAGTCCAAAAGTCCCTGGACCTCCCCAGTGGTGCTAGTACCAAACAACGATGGCAGCACCAGGTTCTGTATGGACTACAGGAAATTAAATAGTCACACAGAGTCAGGTGCTTACGTCATGCCTAGGACAGATGAAGCCCTAGAGCAGCAGGGTGGGGCTAAGTATCTTACCACCATTGATTTTACCAACTGTTACTGGCAGGTGCCCTTCACTCCCAATGCAAGAGAGAGAACAGCCTTTGTGACTCATTTTGGCTTGCATGAGTTCATAAAGATGCCTTTTCGGATGAAAAATGCCCCACTGACTTTCCAGAGGCTGGTAGATCATATCCTAGCAGGAGCAGGAGATTTTGCCCTTGCTTACCTAGATGTTTTTGACAGCTACAGCCATTCCTTGAAAGACCACCTTCAGCATGTCAAGGAGGTGCTGAGCAGACTACAGATGGCAGGGTTGACCATTAAGCTCAGCAGATGTCTGGTGGGTATGGCAGAGGTCTCCTACCTGGAAAATAGAGTGGGGAGTGGTAAGATCAGGCCAGAACCTGCCAAAGTAGAAATCATTCAGGAATGGGCTGTACCTGTTACCAAAAAGCAGGTGAGGGCATTTTAGAGACAGAAGGGTACTACAGAGAGTTTGTCCCTGGTTATAGTACCATAGCTGTTCCCCTCACAGCCCTGACAAGGAAAAAGCAGGCCAGATAAGGTAGTGTGGACCCCAGCATGTGAGCAGGCATTCCAGAACCTTAAAGAAGCTTTGGGAGGACCCCCTGTGTTAGCCAGTCCAGTTTACAGCAAATAATTTGTTGTGCAGGTGGATGCTTCAAACCATGCAGTGGGAGCTGTACTTAGCCAATTTTTTTCAGAGGGAGAAGAGCACCCAGTGGTTTATCTCAGTCATAGGCTCCAACTCAGGGAGGAATGCTATGCAGCTGTAGAAAAGGAATGTGTAGCCATAGTGTGGGCACTGCAGAAACTTCAGCCTTATCTGTATGGAAGAAAATTCACTGTAGTTACAGACCACAATCCCTTAACATGGCTACATCGAGTCAGCCAGCAAAATACCAAGTTACTAAGGTGGATCCTAGAATTGTAAACATATGATATGTCAGTGCAGCACCACAGTGGAGTTAGCAATGCCAACACAGATGGGCTCTCAAGACAGATAATGGGGTAATGTATTCCCAGATAGACTCAATCCTCTCAAGCAACATTTTTCAAGTGTCACTTGAAAAACTAGCTTGAGTTCTTGGGGAGGGGGATTCTGAAGGCTGCCAGCCCAGATAGCTAGAATTTTGTAAATAATCATTGTCATTTTTAAATATTAATATGCTCCACAGGCTTGTCTTACAAATGTAAGAGAACTATATGTCATGTGTGTGAAACTATATGTTATAGGGTGAGCTTCAAAAATGTAACCACAGTGCACTCTGCTGGGGAAGAGCAGAAATGTGTAGGGACTATATGCCTGTGCAAATGAATGTTGTCATAGTAGAAACTGGGACATACAGAGTTAACTTGCAAACCCTGAGAAAATAAGTACACAGTTTTATGAGTGTGTTTACCACAATTAGAAGACAGAATGTCTGCAGTTAGAAATTCTTTCTATTGTCTAGAGACAATGATAATTATAGGTTTCAAGGGTAAAAGTATTCAACAGTTTTAGGATTTCCAGTTCCAGGAAACCTTCTAAGAGATAAGTGTCAGCTTCTAAGATATAAGTATTCTTGACACTGAGGTGCTAACATTTAAGCTTCTATTGGCCTGGAAACTAAGGTAGAGGTGACAAGAATGATGTAATCTGAGATGGCTCAACAGTAATGTGTATTATTCATTTAAGAACTATCTCAGTGGGAAAGTCTGTGCAGTTTGTATCTTGTCTTGGACCTGTAAACATTCATTCAGCACTTGTATATGCCTGGCTCTATAATTAAGACAAATATCTCTCCTACAGATAGACAGGAAAATAGTAAGATCAGTTTAGATGTTTTCTGTATTTATGTGAGACTATCCTGCAATGTTGTTTTAAAGTATTTCCTGCGATTCTCAACCCTATTTTGACTGTCTTGAGTTATTTAAAATTGTCTTGTTCTTTTATCATTTATTATTAAATATATTTAAAACTTTTAATTGTGGCTGGTTTTGTTTAGAGATATTTAAGTTTCTAGAGTATTGCATGTATTTGGTAACATTGTACAGGCCACGCTAAAATAGCCTTAAAGTCTTGGACACACTTACGATTTGGATAATAGTAACATTACACAGTGGAATTGGTCACTCTCTGTAAGGGCCTTTAGCAGCTGATAATGGTGGTTGGTGCCAGGTGGTACTACCATATAGTATGGGCAGAAGGAGGCATAGTTAGTGAACCTATGCCAGCCTTCCTCAGGAAAGTCTGTGTGTTTGTATATAAATAAAATTTCAAAGAGTATGTGTGTATCAGCTACTTGGGCAGGGACATGAAGCACTGGTTGGACAGAGAGTGTGCTGGAGGTTTTGTTTTGACGACTTGGCTAAGATCTTAACCCTATAGCTGTGCCAGTGGAGAGTCTTATTGGGGATCTGGAGAGAGAGGGAGAAACCATCCCCAGATTGACTGTGATCTCTGTGTGCTCTTAAGGGGAAAGTGTACTTTACAGTGTGTGTACTTGTCATCCTTCCAATGTGCACGTCCCTTCACTGGTGCTAGTGGTTAAGATTGAGGCTCCTTGATTACTGGGCTAGTGCAGGGGCATCACAACATACACTAAGATAACATCACTAGCTAGATTCCATGCACCTTAAAATTAAATATAATGTAATTAGCTGTGCTTGTCTTTCTAGAAGTACAGAAGTTATTGTTAATCACCCATTTACACAGCAAGCTACTCATGGAATGAAAAGGAAGATGCTTGGAAGCAGATCCAGATCCAGCACTAGGCAACCTAGGCAGTCACTTAGGGCTTAGTGGCTGGGTGGGGCACTGGACAAGGGGCTACCACATTATGTGAATTACTTAAAAAAATGTAAACATAGCATTGTGTGTGTGTGTGTGTGTGTGTGTGTGTGTGTGTGTGTGTGTGTGTGTGTGTGTGTGTGTGTGTGTGTGTGTGTGTGAGTGTGTGTGTGTGTGTGTGTGTGTGTGTGTGTGTGTGTGTGTGTGTGTGTGTGTGTGTGTGTGTGTGTGAGACAATAAAATTACTTAGACTTAAACCCTGTACCTTAGTTATAGGAGACAAGAGCCTGAATCATCTACACCAACTACCAGACTGCTAAAGGAATTGTGAGTTTCAGGGCATTTTCAAGGAATTGTGAGTTTCAAGGGAAGTGAAGTTTACTGCTGCTTATGAAAAGTCTGTTTTCAATGTTTAACTCTTTTGTTAAACAAATGGCATTCGGTGTTTGTGATGTAAAATTTGAATGCAGTGTTACAGCACAACAGGTAACATGCTTTTTAGTGCAGAAGTTTGTGCTCTACTCAGTTCGTATGGATGGACTACTGATATTGTGGGGCATTTAAAGGGGAGACAGTGGTGCTGCACTCCTGAGTGTGTCCTCCTTTGGATAAGATGACCAGAAACTATGAACTTCTTGTTAGTTTGCCAGCCATTCCCTATTGCAGTATTGTCAGCCTACCAACTTTTTTTTATGTAACATAAACAAATAATTCTTCATGGACAGCAGGCACTGCATATGTTGATGAAACACTGACATGTAAATTTGTTTTCAGGTTGCAACCTCTTCCTTAGTTACAGAACTCTTTAATGTGGAATTATTCAGATGACATTTACTTCTGCAGAGATTGTGTATATTGAGTGATTATGGTAGACTGTAATGACAGAAGTCTGAGTGGCCTTTTATGGTTGAAATCTTCTGAAATGGGTAGTTTTATCATTATTGCTTCATACATGAAGAGGAATGGAGGTCAGCAGGACTAAGACAGAATATATGTGTGTGAATGAGAGGGAGGATAGAGGAATGGTGAGGATGCAAGGAGTAGAGGTGGCGAAGGTGGATGAGTTTAAATACTTGGGGTCAATAGTTCAGAGTTACGGTGAGTGTGGAAGAGTGGTGAAGAAGAGAGTACAGGCAGGATGGAGTGGGTGGAGAAGAGTGTCAGGAGTGATTTGTGACATAGCATTTCCCGATTTACTACTATGATTTGTGACAGACGAGTACCTGTAAGAGTGAAAGGAAAATCTTCAAGAGGGTAGTGAGACCAGCTATGTTATATGTGTTGGAGACACTGGCTTTCACAAAAAGGCAGGAGTTTGAGCTGGGTGTGGCAGAATTAACGATGTTAAGATTTGCACTGGGTGTGACGAGGGTGGACAGGATTAGGAATAAGTATATTAGAGGGTCAACTCAGGTTGGAAGGTTTGGAGACAAAGCCAGAGAGGCACTATTACATTGGTTTGGACATGTGCTGAGGAGGGATGCTGAGTATATTGGGAAAAAGATGCTAAGGATGAAGCTATCAGGTAACAGGAAAAGAGGAAGGCCTAAGATAAGGTTTATGGATGTGGTGAGAGAGGACATGCAGGTGGTTGGTGTGACAGAGCAAGATGCAGAGGACAGGAAGAAATGGAAACAGGTGATCTGCTGTAGCGACCCCTAACGGGAACAGCCGAAAGAAGATGATGCTGGTGATGACATTTTGTTTCATTGCTTACTGGAAAAATTTTAAAAACTATCAATTTAAAATACTTTCTAACAAGTGGTGCTGTATTATAAAGGGAATATACTTTAATACAATTTAGTACAATCAGGAAGATGAATCAAAGAACACATCCAATTATACATGGTCCTAAAAATGTGTGCAAGGTGCCTGTGGTTTGTAAACAGCCCAAAGGTAAATTTAATCTGCCACTGGACAGATATGTTTTCTTAGAATGTTGGTGTCAATGCTGTTTCACTGAATATGAGATTCAAGGGCAGAGAATTTTACTGTTCATGCTAAGTATGTTTTTATTGCGACTGTATTGTTTGTTTAGCAAAATCAGTGTTTCAGCTATAAAATTTGAAATTAAAGTTTTAAATTAAATCCAAATATCTGTAATCATTGTAGAAGTAAAGAAGAAAATAGTATGTACAGTGACAGGTTTGAACAGTGTTTGTAGTAACTGGAGATAAATAGCCGCAAAATGGAACACTGGAATGGCTGGGGGATGGAGGCTGCTGTGGGAAGGGCCTGATCCATTGCATTGCCTACGTCCCCATTTGACCAGGATCTGGCTCTGCTTTAAATGAAACACACACACACATACACACACACACACACACACACACACACACACACACACACACACACACACACACACACACACACACACACACAAACACACATGTAGCCACGAAGAGATGAACACTGGATGAGAAGAATTAGATGGAGAATCCACAAGTTTCTATCAGTAATTTACAATGAGCATCCGAGCAGTGAGTAATAGACATTACACTAGAGGTACATGCTTTATAGCCGTCTTTCAGTGTAATATTACCCATATCATATACACTGTTATTTAGCTTGGTAATACACTCAAAACACTCATATACACTGTTTTTTAGCAATACTGTTATTTTGCTTGGTAATACAAACAAAACAATCATATACACTGTTGTTTAGCTTGGCAATATAAACAAAACAATCAGAAAGTTATTTAAAGAAATTTATGCAGATTTCACAGAAACACTTAATGAGACAGTCTACCTAACTGCAGAGGGCTTTATACAACATATGATAAACTAAATGAGTCAAGGAAGCAATTCTGAATATAAAGTAAAGGTACACAGACTAAAGGAAAAAGGTTTAGAGAAGGACTGACTGATACATTATCAGCTGGCTTTCTGTTCTGTGCTCTGACAACTTCCTCACATGTTCTTCTTTCTGCTTAATTGTCTACAGTGAGTTATGCCCACCTTTAGTATGCAGCAGAATTATTTTCTGGCAGAATGTTTCCTGACTCCTCTAATAAAAAATAAAAATACTCACTTCAATGATTCATGGTCTCATCAGCAACAAGAGTTTGGTTGAACATAGACAAGCTACAAATATGTTACAACCAAACCTTATGATTGCACTGCATCTGTGTTCTCTTCTTTTTGGCAAGTCACAGTGGAATGTTAACTTGTCAGTCAGCCAACAAGGCACAAATGCAAGCAGAACCTTATGTATTTTTTTTAATTGATATGTTTAAAATGCAAGTAGGACATAGTCATGCAGTTGTTTAAAGTTAGGGTGCACTCACCCATCCATCCTCGCTGTATGGTTTCCATCGCCCTTGGTGCCAGATAGGTAGATGGCACTGGGTGACAAAATAGCTAGCTACAGCTCTGCCTGTGGAGAAAAGTGGGTCAACAGAGGGAAGTAGACCTTAGATGTAACAGGCAAACACAGAGAAAGGGATAGGTCATAAATTAAAAAAAATGCCCATGTAAGCAGTCAACGCCATGACCTTCCAGCATGCCCATAGGTTCCACACTGGCCCTAGCCTTAAAAGAGTCTGGGGATGTTTGAGAGACTGTTGGATGAGGGCACTGGGTTAAGGCTGAAAAAATGAAGCAGAAGAGGAAGTAAAGAAAAAAAAAAACAAGATTTACAAAACAGAAAGAGATGACAGTCTCAGTAGTACAATTTTCCCTCACTCTTTACACAATCTTCTTTTTCAAAGTTTAACATGGCCACTTGTGATGGACTCATAATATAAACATATAAAGGTGTCAGATCCAATTCCTACATTTACTGCTTCCAAATCCTCAACTACCTGAACTGTGACACACAAGAGACGGCATATTATACTTCACATTTTCTCTTCCAAGCATACATGATTAAGAGGCCCATAGAATTCCTAGAGATCAAATTTAAAGCACAATACACAAAATTAATAAGTATTATATATGGGTTCACTTTAGAATTTCGAAATACTGAAATCCCGAATTTCAGTATTTCGAAATTCTGTAGCCGAAAGCTTTAAATCCCGAAACCCCAGAACCGCAAAATTTAAAATCGCGAACCTACACTACAAATACACCACGCACATACACATACACACAATGTCCCCCCACAATCAAACATACAATCCTTCACTACAGACAAGCAGGGGGCAAGCCCCCCTCCACCCCCCATGTGGGAGGCTGCACCCCCCACCCCCCTACTTATATATACTAACTCAGAGATCGCACAGTCACACAAAGGTAACTCACACCCAAACATTTCACAGTCCATTGCGCACACGTATCACAGCCACAACACACACTAACATACACTAAAGCCTCTAACCAACACACTTACACATACATACTTACCTGAACTTACACCTATCCATTCACACACCGCAACACCAGAAGCGCTATTTCAAAATCTCCAAACTTCGGGAGTTTAAATTTCACGCTTCTGGGGTTTCATGATTTAAAGCTTTTGGCTATAAAATTTCGAAATACTGAAATTCAGGATTTCAGTATTTTGAAATTCTAAAGTGAACCCATTTTATATATATATATATATATATATATATATATATATATATATATATATATATATATATAGATAGATAGATATTATGTTATTTTGTTTTTTACACATACTTTGAAAGATTAACAGGGCCACTCACTAGGATCTCATAGTGTAAAGAGTGAAGGTAGTCATATATCATTCCTACACCCCTTGCTTCAAATGTAATATGCAGGTATGAGGGTAGTACCCTTTTTTCAATGGCTCCCTGCCAAGCATACACACAGTAAAAAGCCCATAGAAGTAGAAGTATTTAACTTAGAAATAAAATACACAAACTAATGTCAATCAGAATGCTACATTTTCCCTAAATGCAACACTGCACTTTATATAAACTTGTTTTTGAAAGTATAAGTTTGCTTCAGAAGTTGCTGATGTGAACCATTTAGTGAAAATCCCCCATATTTACAGCTTATTTTTTGAATCTGTTCTAACTATCCAGTAAAAATACAAAATACCATGTTTGCATTGTGCTACAGTCAAACCTTTTTCACAAAATGGGAAAGTTGGGAGTGTACACCTATTTATGTGCGATTATCAAGATGAGCTAAAGGCAGGTAATGGTTAAACTCCAACCATTTGTAGCTGAGCAAGTCTAACCAGTAGTAGGAAGTGGCGGCTTCTTGTTACTTTTCTTGCTGGGGACAATGAGGGCATAGTAACTATATTATGGGGCTCATAGGACTGGTGAAAAAATACACCAAAGCACCATACCAGTAAAGCACAGGTATGTGGCAGCAACTCACCAGTAAGCCACTATTAAACTAAAACAAATATCTATAAAAATGGTAAATGACATCATTTTACAAATCCTGGCAATGTTAATAGCACAGAAAAACAATTATTTTTTCATGTGCAAGGAATATGTTTCAGTGATGTACTGGCCTCATACAGTATAACACATCAATGGTGCAGTTACTGATCCAACACAGGTAGGAAAGTGTTTTGCCCAAAGACATTTGTGCCCCAGTAGAAAGTAAAAACAAAATGAAAACTCCAACAAAGCTAGAAATTCAAGTGAGTGACCTCTCAAACCTCTTGTATCAGAGGCACATGGGATATATGCAAATGATCCTTATGAACATCGGGTGCTTTAGCTAATTGGCGATTCTGAATGCCCATGACTTGTTTCGTCATTTTAATGGACAATTTCAGGCCAACAAAGCCAAACACAACTAGCTGTAGATTTGCATATTTTGGCCTTGTTATGACCTCCTTAGTACAGCAGAAACAGAGTGTTTGACTAAGCATAGGAAACACAGGGCTGTTATACCCAGCTGATGTCCATTATCATTAGGGTCACTGCAAAAATATCCCAAACAACAAACTAAAACAAGGAGTGAGAAGGTCACTGAAAAAACAATCAGTAAAAACAAAATGAAATCTCCAGCAAAGCTAAAAATTCCACTGAGTGAACTTCCAAACCTCTTGTATCAGAGGCACATGGGATATTCGCAAATGATCCATATGAACAACAGGTGTTTCAGCTAATTGGCGATTCTGAATGCCTGAGACTTGTTTCATCACTTTAATGGACAATTTCAGGCCAATAAAGCCAAACCGCACAAACTGTGAATATTGATATTTCGGCCTTGTTATGACCTCATCAGCACAGCACAAGGAGCGTGTTTGACTCATAGGGCTGTTATACTCAGCAGATGTGCCCCAGTAGAAAGAGAAAAAAATAACATTAATCCAAATTCAAGAAAGCGCGTTGGGATTATTTTGTAGTGTGCTACATTGCAATGAAAATAATAGCTTTCAACAAAATAGGGACAAATCTACACATAATCAGGGACAAATCCATAAATAATCAGGGACAATCAAGGACACTTTTTAAAATGGCATTACTGTTAAACTGAAATATTGAAGAATAAGATAACTATATTAATATACATTTTCTGAAGTAAAATGTCTATAAGTATTGTCATTTTTTATTAAGTGTAACTCACTACCAGTTTTTTCAAAAGTCACCAGCTGAAGTAGAGATTAAGAGGGACAGAACTAAAATTTAAGTCAAACTCAGGGACATCCCAGAAAATCAGGGACAATTAAGAGGTATGCATACACTGGTCAGTAGTAAAGTAGTTTAAATGTTAAAAGTTATTTAAAGTAGGAACAAGTGTGATCAGTTAACAGCTCCTGAATCACAATAGTTTTGACACCTCAGGAAGAATGTGGAAGAGGGTCTGTCAGTACTTAGACTGAAAACTGAAAGACTTAAAACATGTAGTTCAACTAGTTTATTTTGTTGAGCATTTACAATCATTGTTAAAGAGATAAAAGCTAAAGATAATCAGAGACCACAAATCAGAGTAATTCAGGCAAAAAAAGGTGAACTGAAATAGATTTCAGAAGCTGTGCAAGATGTTGGGATGTGCACTACTGCTATTCTATCTACATGGAAGTTAAAAAACAATATTTCCTTATGTCTATCATGACTTGTATAAAGGGGCTTGAAGTGGATTCTGGGAAAAAAACTCCAAGATTACTTTACAGTGGCAGGTCCATTGAGATGTAATAACCGTAATTTCTTAATGATTTTGATGCAGTAAAATAGTCAGAATATGGAGATTTAACAACATAACTGAGATACAGTGGCAACCATAATTTATTTATTTTTACTTTTTTGCTGACCAAGTTAATTCCACTAGTACAATTGCCATCTTTCATGAGAAACCCTAGGTGATATTCATACTGATTAGTGGGAAATTTTGCAGGACATCAGGGAACTTCCCTTATTTTTTATTGGAGAGAAAGTGAAACACTCTTTGGAGCTATTAGGTGACACTGGAGGGCTGCTACTACAGTTCTGAGAATTCCAAAAATGGAGGAGAGTGCAGCAGAGCTAAAGAATAAGAGAGAGATAGAGAGAGGCTCATGAAAACTTACTGAAGGAAGGAGAAGGAGATACAATTACTGTTACAGAGTTGGAAAACAGAGAACTGGAGACAGAGGTACTAATAGATTTGAAAAACCAGGCAGAGTCAGGAGAAGGAGAAGAAGCAAGATGGAGTGACAGTGGTGAAGAGAATATTACAGGTGGAGAAACCTAGATACTGGAAACACAAACAACAGCTGGTGAAGGGAAAGCAATAGATGTATTCTCAGCTGGTGAAGGTGCTAGTGTTCAAGGTTTACCTCAACCGGGTTTTTTGTTACAAGAAAGAAAAAAATATACAGCTGCAGCAGAGCAAGGAAGAACAGAAGAAGGAAGTTAAATGAAGCAAACATTTGAAAATTTTAAACAGCCACAGAGAAGATGGCCTGTATTAAGATTTAAAAGTAAAAGTGATGGCAGTGTGAACAGGTATGACATTATGGATAGTATTATTTTGCCACTAGGTTTAACAGCAAATTCAGATGAGCATTAATTCATTTGGGAGCTGCACATTTTTGTGTGAAGTGATATTTGAAATCTTTAACTTGCTGAAAATAATTATGACTGAGACTGAACAAAAGAAATACAGTAGAATGATGATAAGCCTATTTCAGAGCTTGGGACTACAACTGAATAGAAAATAAATGTGCAATTTAAGATTTCAGATATAGATAAACATGGGTTAAAACTTTTTTCTTTCAAATCTGTGATGTAAGGAATGTAAGGACTGAGGCTGGGAACAACACATTTTAAGGATGGGAAAATTCAACATATTTCAAATGCAATAACTGTGAATGATAAGATCTGATGTGTTAGGTACTGGGGCCAACCCAAATTTTTGTGAGGATGAAAATCATTTAGTACAAGACTGTAACAAAAGAATGTGCAGTCAGCTGGAGGAAAGGGGCATACAGCAAAAAGCTGTAAGTCTTTTTGTAAAAAATATAAATAATGCTCATACTTTTGGTTTGACTGTCCCATATTAGAAAAAGAAAGAGTAGATGAAAAGAAAAGTTCAGAAGAAAGACAAATAGTCGAAAAAATTACTACAGAAGGTGATGAAAGTGAATGCACCATTGTCAGGAAACAGCTGCAACAACCACAAGCAGGACAAGCATATACAGATGAGGAGTCTGAGGAAGAACCGGCAGCTGATGATGATCCTGGAAGATGTAGGCATGCACAATATGCCATGACTCTGGTGGCTAAGAGGCAGAGGACAGCGCACACACACACACACACACACACACACACACACACACACACACACACACACACACACACACACACACACACACGCACTCATTATGTATGTGAAAACCTGGATGCTGAGCACATGAAAACATTAAAATCGATTAATACAAAATTTCTCAACCTTCACTTACCCATGTAATGTATGTGTTCTGTGAGCATCAGACAATGGTGGAAGACACATTTTGTAGCATCTGTATTAATTAAGGTAAATGATGAACATGTAAAGAAGAGAGATATAAAAGATAAGTCTCATATGCAAATCTATGTATGTCACTAAGATGAAACATGGTTTATTTGTAGAGGAATGTCAGCATTAACTTGTAAGTGATGTAGACATATGATTCTGCCCAATACTGTGCACCACTCATTACACCTGCCCATTATAGACACCCCAACAGTGACCAGGCAAGTCTTACAACAATCTTCATATGGTGCTGAGCAAATACTAATTACTATGTAGCAGGACAGTATTAGAATGAAAAATAGAACAAATGCAATGAAGATCAAGATGTACATAAAAGATCATTTACAACTGAGCAGGAAAAAGAGTTATAAAACAATAGTTTTTGAATACATTTGATTAAATCAATCATTGGAGTTAGCAAGCATTAGCTTTCTAGTCTGTGAATCAGAAAGTGGCAACCCAAAGTCACAAAGAAATATGCAAAGGGTAAGGCACAGTCATCATCACTTCTGCAGGATGGAGGGGGGGGGGGCTTATCAAGAGAGTAAACCTGACACAAAGGAGTGAGCGTGTCTGTGAGTGAGAAAAAACTTGGTCAGCAAGTATCTTTTGTCAGTAGCAATAGATTTATATTATCATTAGTAATGTTTATTTACTGTGTGTGTGTGTGTGTGTGTGTGTGTGTGTGTGTGTGTGTGTGTGTGTGTGTGTGTGGTGGTGTGGCCAAGATGAGTGTTAATACATGAAGGGCTACATGAACACAATCAAATCACTCCATCCTGGCATCTCAGATAGGTGTAAGCCATGTATGGTAAATTAGTCAGTTCACCGCTGCCACCCAATACCTAGAGAACTACCTCAGCCAGGAGTAGCTCTGCTAGTTGCATGGCATTTGCTTGAAGTCAGAGTGCTACCAGAATGTGAGCAATGTCTCCTGAGCAAGCTGTCATCACAACTCCATCCATGACCACAAGAACATGGCCTACCACATCTAGGTGTGGACACCTCAATCACTGATGGAGCAGTGGAAGTAGTGATACTATGGGAGCGGGATCTGGCACAGCCACATCAGCTAACATCTGACAATATAGTAGCTGTCCGGCCACACAGATGCTGACCCTCCTCAACAGACATTCCATTGCAGACACTAAAAAATCTATAGTGTCACTCATCCTGTCCAAGGAGTCACCCTCACATTTCAGGCAGTCTCGCCCATCAGAATGCATGACATGGATTATCTCTTCAGAGCTACTGTTGGAATGTGGCTGTGCCTCCCCAATGGCCCTATACATACATTGTGTGGAACACCAACAGCAGGTGGAGGGCAGACAGCAAGCATCCTCCAATGACCTCTGCCAACACGCCTGTGTGGTACTTCACCCTCACAATGGTTATGGGAAGACTCAGCTAACTCTGCAACTGATGTTACCACACTACCCTGATGAACCATGTCAACCTCAACCTGTTCTATCTCTGATGGCTCTGTGTCATGAGTATGCATAGACATATTAACTATGTCCAAATTCTGGGCAGGGGAAATGAGAGCCCCAACCTTTGTTTCTAGACTAACCCTTTGCATCTCCAGACTCTGCATCTTCATTACTGCCATCATCATCATCATCATCAGAGACCGATACTCTGACATTAGGAGGTAGGAGTTACACAGTGCCTGTGGCAGGCTCACCTGTGATAACAAGTAATAAACACAGCAAATAGACAAATAGAAGAAAAACTGATCAACTATATGACATGTAAACCTGAAAATAATCAATAATACATGCAAGTAGAATTAAAAAAGACTTAAGGTAGAGATAAATAAACTTTCTGTACAGTAATGGTACAAAAAAAGGTATGGACATACCATTTGAAGGGGTCATAGAAACACAGTACCAGATGTGTCTAGACAGGCCAAATGGAGATGAAAGAGGGATGATAATAATTATAATGCAAATGGCACAATAAACAGGAATATCAATTAAATCTATTTATTAAGAAGGATCTTATACACTTATATCTTCACCCATTCTCTCTGAACTTTCCTTTTCTTCCCCATTATCGCTCTCTGTCTCTGTCTCATTCTCTCTACTCCCCACCCTAACCATTTTCTTTCACTCTGTATATAAAAGATAATAATTGATATGGCATACCTGGAACTTCACCAGTAGATACCCTTTGGTCATCCTACATCTCAGCACCTACATCAACCACTACTCTGCAAGCCCCTAATGCTCTGTCTGGATCCCTTACAGTGGAAAACTTCTCTGTTTCAATCAGTAGTGGTTTGGTACTAGGACCACCACCAGTAGCCCTCCATTCACATATTACAGTCATGGGTCTTTTTTGGGCTTTGATGATTATGTCACTAGCCTGATGTCTAATGTATCCATAAACACAGTCATGATCCACCTCAGCATATTCATCATTTAACACCTGAGGCCAGATATGGTCTCAAAAGGAGCTGTTAGCTTTGTGTTTCTCTAATATGTTTGAACCATGCTAATGGGGTGCCTGCACTATCACCTCATTCTCAGCATCTGTGAATTGCAGATTATGTGGGACAGATTTCTTGGGAGCCATATTCCTGTACTTGATGAAAAAAGAATATGTATCAGAAAATGATATAAAGTGGCTGGCAACAAAACAAATATGAATGTATGCAGGCATCATTAAATTAAATTAAGCTGCGGGGCTCTGTAGTACTTCACATGTAATACACAAGTATAAAATCCACCACCCCCAAAAAATTTAATAAATTAAAAGTAATCACAAACCACTGATGCAGTGTTACCAAAATATATGGGAAGTTAAACGTTACCATTTGGGATAAGCTTCCATTGATGTCGTGCATATCTAACAGGCTTAACACAGCTGTTGGACTACAATGTAATCTTGTTATTATTAGCAGTCATATAACAATTCTTTATACCGTGTTCACTTTTCAGACAGATGTTGCTATAAAGGCAAGTAACATTACTTGAGTTTATGTAAAACAAACAACTGCTATGCATGCTATAACAACACCATGGACAAACTGCAGACATCACCAGTGCTATTAAATGTAAACCTTCAATGATATTAAAAAAAATGGTGGTACACTGGTATTGAAATATGTGGATCTAAGCAGTCTCCACTACTATGATATAAGTGCCTTACCAACACAATAAGCTTATATAGTGCAGATTTACCCCATGAGCACTGTGGATATGCAAATCTTGTGTCAGCTCTTTATTATTAATGATTTAATTTGCTGAGCAGGTAAACATAGTGTGAGGATTTACATGATGCCATACACACTCCCTAGTAGTGCAAGTATGAGCATTAAGAAGTGTTGCTCGCTAAGGGCTTGCAAGTGTGAATGATTAGTATTACTGAACAAATAATTACTTGTTTCACAATGCTGCCATTTTTATGTGCACTTACTAAGGGTGTGTCAGGCAAAATAGCCAAATGTCAAGGGGATTTCACTGAATGACTTAGAAGATAACCTTTCTAACAATTGTCTTACTAAATGCATATTACCTAAATGTGCCTCTGAGTAAAAAGGTTGTGTGTAATCCATATGAAGTATATAGCAGTTAACTGTACAAAAACATATTCTCAAAATAAATCCAAGTGACATTGCATTCATGTTAGAAAAGCCTGAAAAAGAGAATACTGAACACAAATAGAGAAAGAGAACATTATTGAAAATGTGTTACTATTGTGACAAGAATTATTAGCTTAACTGGTGCAAGTATACCATTCATCTACACATATACAGACAAATTGCAAAAGACAGCTGGGAGAAAATGCTCTATCTTGGATCCTTAATACAAAGTGATGCAATATCACAGCTTCACTATATGTAATCTACTTTATCTTCTTTATAATATGTCTGTGTATATGGTAAATAGTGAAAATAATCTCAAATGTTTTATTTTAATATCATTTTGAGAATCAAATCTGAAAAGGGTGCTACTTGTGAGAAAGTAGTGATATTTAATTTGCATATTTTCATGTTACAACAAAGTTGAGAAAATATCACAAAGTTGTACTTTTTAATCCTATTCTTTTTTTTATTCAGACTTTGTACACCACATAGCATTGTGCAGTGTTGACCATCAATGGTCACTAGCAGTGAATGATGGTTCATTTCCTAATGCAACTACTCAAATTTTAATTTGAAATCCAATCAGTAGCACAAATGAGATTGGTGATAGTGTGCATCCTTCATCACTCTAAACAGTGCTGAGAGAAGAAAATGCATCTGTCAGTAACCCCTCTCTTTGTGGCACAACTTCTAAATTAACTGATTTGAAACAACAGCAGTGGTAATAAGTGGCTCAAATCTAGACTTCTGATGATTTTAGTTATGTGGTCAGATTAAGTGTTGACACAAATTTTTGTATACAAATTGAACAGTCAATGTTTGTGGGATAAAAGCTAAATATGTTACCTATAGTCTGTTTGAATTGCTGTTACAAATGTTTTGCAGCAGGGAAATCAATGATTCTTCTTATCAATACCAAACATTTGATTTGTTTGATATAAAATATGACAGTTTATCTTCTTTTTCTTCTTTCAGCTTTTCCTGGTTAGGGGTCACCACAGCGGATCACCTGTCCACTCATGATTGGCAGTGGAGTTTTATGGTGTTGAGTTGCCAGCCCAGCACCCAACTTTCCACAGAAGGCACACACACACACACACACACACACACACACACACACACACACACACACACACACACACACACACACACACACACACACACACACACACACACTCAAATCTAGGGCCAATTTAGCATGTCCAATCCACCTACAGCATGTCTTTGGGATATGGGAGGAAACCAGAGCACCTGGAGAAAACCCGCGCGACCACAGGGAAGACATGCAGACTCCACACAGAAGGCAAAATATGACAGTTTATAAAGTGCAATAACAGAAAATCAGTAGGCTGAGGAATGTGGAAATACATCTAATATATGCTGAATTACTTATCTGTATCCCCCACATAGTAATCATGACAGTAATACATTCCCTTTGAAAGTATGGCATTATAACTTGTATATGCTGTAAGAAAGAAAAATAATGTCGTCTCCTGTGTGTCCACTTTCTCAATAACTGGCATTTTCTGAAGGCTTGGTGATGGGTAGTAGAAATGGTAAGTTATGACATGTCAAGAAGATGTTAAAAGGATAAATGTGTCAGGTTAATGCCATAACTGCTCTGTTCATTGCTAGATGTACCTAGATATATATATATATATATATATATATATATATATATATATATATTATTTTACTTATTATTTGCTTGTTTATGTATTCATTTATTTTACTTCTGCATTTGCATGCTGCTTGGCAGTATGCAACAATGGTTCAGATTATCAGTGGGAGTGGTAAGCACTAGGTAGCCTATCTACCACAAGAGGAGTAGTTTCTGGCTCTGAAACTGTAGTTTATTGGCTGTTTGGGCAGTTTTCCTATCCCATTCAACTTTCTGGTTTAAAAGTATGTGTTTGCGTGGGTTTCAGCTCCGCTAAGCTGGGGTAAACTATTACCGGTGCCAGAAAGTCTACTCTTCAATTTTCCCCTTAGAACTTGCTAGGTCTCTTCTCTCTTGCACTTTAATTAGCTTATTCTCCTAGCATTTCATCAGGCTTTTTGTAGAAATTATTGTAGCACACAAAAGTGCTATCAGCACTAGACATCCTATAAGGAAACAGCTCTAGTACTTAGTAATGATGACCATCCCTCCTGGCATGTCTAAAAGTCAGTTCCCTATGCTTTTTCCTATTAACCTGGTGAACTTGGGCATTCTGAGGCAGTGAAGCAACTGCCACATGTACACAGAAAACCCTCTCTTATTGTCTCCCAACACTCAGACTTGTGAGAGATGCACTTATATCTTCAAATTGGAAGCCATGCACTCTCCAGCCAAGACTGGAATAGCTGGTCAAGAGGAGAAGGTCAATGCCTGCACCACACCACATGGAAAACATAGCCCTCCAGAACACCCACCATCACAGCCCTCACATAAAAACACAAACCACATACCCACCTTTGTGGAGGCTCTCAATAGAAATCTACCCAAACAACAGAGACTTCCAAGGCAGAAACACACTCGACCACCACATCACAGCACAAATCACAGGACACATAGCTAACCTACATAGTGTGTCCCTCAACCTAAGCCCTTAAGGCAAAACAGCTTGCCTAATACAATAATCATAGGTGACTCAATAGTGAGGCACACTGATGTTCCACTCAGTAGGTTGAATAAGGAGAAAGTAACAGTCAGTTGTCTATCAGGTGCCAGAATCCAACACATAACACACACACACTCAGGTCACTCCACAACAAGTACAAGTATGACTCTGTCATTGTCCAATTGGGTGTGAATGACCTGAGATGCACCTTCCTGGACTACTTAAAAAGAGACATGGTGGAGCTCGTGGATTATGTGGCCCAGGCAGGTATGACCCTAACCCTGAGCAGCATCCTAGCCTCACCCAGAATGATACCGCAGTGCAAACAGAAAATGATTGACTTCAACAATTGGCTAAGTTTCTGGTGTCATTCTAAGGGGATTCAGTATCTGTCTGCTTGGGATGACATGATTGATAGACCTCGAAACTTTGCCGGAGCTGGCTTGAATCTGTCACCCCTGGATTTCCAGGTACTGGCTAAGGCTCTTGCCACCCTTATAGTGCCTTTTTAGGCAGTGTTCCAAAGACCAAATTACCACCGTAATAGCTATAAATAAATGCCTTCTGAGGGTCATGCTGCTCAACGCTAGAAGTCTAAATCTCAAGATGCACTTGCTTGAAGCACTACTCAAAATGGAGAACATTGACATTTGTGTTGGAACGGAGACCTGGTTTAAAGCTGCAGAAAGCACCCCTGCACTACCAGGCTATAACTCATTCCACACCTTTCAGCCCCAGAACATGGACCAAAGCTCCAAAGGGGATATGCACACCTCCAGACTAGTAGCCCAGCCTAACGCATCTCAGATACTCCAGGTACAACTAACATTGGGTAAGACGGTGACTCAGGTCATAGCCTGCTATAGGTCCCCAACCATCTCCCAAGACTCTCACTCCACATTTCTAAACACCCTGGAAACTATTAAGAGCCAAGTCAACACTCTCATACTAGGTGACTTCAACTACCCCTCCATCAACTGGAAAACTACTCATGCACCAATGCACTGGCCCAACGCTTCCTAGAATTCATCAATTCGAATCCCCTGGACCATCTCATTCTTACCCCCACTAGAGGAAGCAGCATCCTTAACCTGGTTATTACTAACATGGGCAACCATTGCTCTACACCAATAGTCAATTCCTCCCTGGTTAGATCCGACCACAAACTAATCGCCATGGAACTCCACATTTCACCCACACCCCCTGCAAAGGTATCCACCATGAAAAATTTCTCCAAAGCTGACTTTGGACTCCTAAAAACAAAGGTGGCTAACTTCATGGCACCCATGCCAATGTAAAATAGATGCATGACTGCCAAATCATACACCAATGCACTGTATGAACATGTGCATAAATGCATGGAACTAGCCATACCCATCAAAACCAAGACACTCTCCTCCAAAAAAAGGAAGGAAGCCAATCTGGTGGTTCTCTGCCATTAACAAACTCTAGAACAGAAGGAAAAAACTTTTGCAGAAAAAGGTGAAGTCCCAAAACTGGAAACATTCCATTATTAGCCTCAACAAAAAGTTGAGATCCCTCATTAAAACCTCCAAAGCCAGCTATGAAGGAAAAATTATGACAGACACTAAAAACAACCACAAAGTGTACTATAGTTATATCAAGAATCTCCATGACAATACCCAGATTTGTTCTGAGTTACTGCACAATGATACTTCCTATTCTTTGGCAACAGATATTGCCAACATACTGTCCGACAGAATCAGTGCTAACTTTACCCCTCTCTCCACTCCTAAAGGACCAATCTCAATACCGGAAGAATGCCAGGCATCTAACATTACTGCAGCACAGGTCAAAGTTGTATTGTCCAAGGCTAAGAATGCAGCTTCCATGGGATCTGACAATATTCCTGGATGTGTTCTGCATGAATTACAAAGTGAACTGGCACCACATCTGTATGCCCTGTTTGCTCACAGCCTCACCTCAGGCTTTATCCTTACCAAATGGCGCACTGCTACAGTCATCCCTCTCCATAAAGGAGGAGTGACTACAGACCCTGGAAATTATCACCCCATTAGCCTGATGAGTCTGATATGTAAGGCTATGGAGTGCATCATCATGGACCTAATTAATGAGGATATAGTGAATCTCCAAACTCTAGATCCCACACAATTATATTTTGTGAAAGGTAGAGCATGTCTGCTCAACCTGATTGACTTCCTTGAGTCAGTCACTAGAGCTGTGGATGAGGATAAGGCAGTTCATACAGCCTGTCTGTCACCTATCTCAATGGCACAAGGTATAATTGCACTGAGCTTACAGAAACAGCACACATAATGCAGGGTTCAAATTCTATTTACAAATAATTTTACTGAGGGGGTCAAAATAAGTATTGTCACACAATTTTCTTTACTAATATAACATTAAATACAAACAATTATAAACATGAATTTGGCAAAACAGTTATAAGTTCTGATTGCTGCATAACTCAAGTATTACATGTGCAAATTATGTTAAGCATGCAATGATAATAGTAAATGTAAACTGCACTTGCGTAGCTATAAATTGCACAATAATATAACTAAAATTAATGTGACTCATCATATGTAATAATTGTGCCTGTAGGATAGTATGTCAAGTAAATTATGTATGGCGCATAACCTGTCATGTATTATTCAGGTCATGTAACACTATGCGTATGAAATATATTTATAACTACAAATACTGCCTTTTATATAGAAATCCAGTACCATGAGCAGTTAGTTACAAAAATGCATGCATCTTTTAAGTACATTTCCATTCAGGTTGAAACTTGTATCCCTCAACGTACAACTTTAAAAAGTAAGTTCTTCTGTGGCACTGACAGTTAATAAGCAACAGTTGCTATTTCATACTTCTTTTTCTCATACTTTTAATTCCCGGTGGTATTAGTCAATCTTTGTATCATGTATGTCCCAGCAACCAATTATATCCAAATTCATAACATTTTACCTCTAAACAATGATTATAATAAACATTAAAAAGTAGCTCATTATTTAACAGTGTGACACATGTAAATAAGGTGATCATCGCACATGGCCAAGTCTATCAATGCCATATTTCACCCCTTTGTTGTGTTTTGATGGAATCATTCCCAATATCTCTGGCAAGCCATTTTTGTGTTTTAAAATGCTCAAAAGCAGCTGAAAAGGTTGAACATCATTGCACACAATCTGGTACACATGAGATTTGAATTGGGCACCAATTTAGACACGTTGTTCTAGGTGTAGTTCAGTAGATATGACAGGTGAAGATGAAGATGCTGCTCCATTTATAGTCCAAAGCTGGTGTAAAGAGGAGCCCATGGGTTTTGTGGCACTCCTCATCTAGCAATACAGTAGCAGGCTTCAGTAGGGGGACTATGCCAGTTCTCAGTACAACGCTGAGGCTTGGAATGTCTTGGTAAAGGGTATCTCCAGTGCACCTGGCATTCCACTCACTGGGGACCAATGTTATCACCATTACAGTAACATGAAGAAGAGTAAATGGGATCAACTGAGCCAATGGGAGAATGAATTTAGGACTGCAAACACCCCTGCTTTGTGTACGTATAGTGAACCATCAGCAGTCAATGAAAAGGAATGGATTTGTCAGCGAATACTTTTATACACTCTGCTTCATTTTCTTTTCTTTTTTCTATTCTGTTCTGTACAGTTGCTGAAGCTATTTCCCTGAACAGAGAGGTGCATCAGGAGAGTCTGGCTCATCTCAAAGAGGCATGAGGAAAGTATACATTAGGTATCAATGCAAGCCAAATCATACTTTTTAGGGCATCAGTCCACAACAGCTTGATTAGGCCCACTAACCTTTATATCTATCGTACATGCCTGCTCCATTATCTCTTAATGATTGCATTAGGCAACGAGTACATCCACTTAGCTGCATGTGGATTACATTTCCAGCAGCAAAACATAGCTATTATTGCAGGGCATAATGTATAAATTAATTGCTGCTATATAAATTACATTGAACAATCCATTTTTGTAAGTGAATTTATTTAATTAGAATGCAGTCAAAGAATTCTTTCCATATTATTAATAATAACATTGAGACTGATGTATTTTTTGGCATATCAATGTCTTGTTATCATGTCTGGATGTAGCAGACATAAATAATTATGTGTCATTTTTATTTATGGTATGAAATAATAATATAACATGGCATTTATGGTATTATGTATGTGTTATCTTCCCAAAACCAATCTCTCCCTTTTTTATTGGAAACAGTGCTGCTGCAATGCAAATGCCAATCAGTATAGGGAACTAGACTGACCACTGGCATTAAATACACTGTACTTTAGCAGGTGGCTCCAGTGTTACCATACCACCACAGGTAGCACAGACACACAGCACATCTGGGTCACAACCTGTTAGCCTTGCCTCCCTCATCTTCTGCAGTACCTGCTCCAGCTTTATCAGCAAGCAATACTTCAGCTGCCTGTGTAGTGATACCCCTGTGTAGTATTAGAGGAAGCAATTTTGTCACCCATCATGAGCTGACAGGGCTGGTGGAGGACATCTTGGAGAAGGGCCTCAGTGCAAAATTGAACAGAAAAGAAAAGGTCCTGCATTGAAATGCAAAACCAGTGCAATGTCCAGCACTGACCCAGGGAAGTGAGACAGGAGACAGAGATGACAGTTATGAGGATAAGGTCTAGATTCTTACTGTGCTCAAGCTGGATGTATATGTGCCTCAGATATCCTCTACCTATCCCCAATCATGGTGTCCCCTTATCTTTTGTGCCCATTACCATGCCTGTCGTAAATGTCTTGTATGTCTGCACCTGCTAACTAACTTACCTTACCTAGCTGACCCTGTTATTCCTAAGGACCTTCATCATCAGTCTTCTCTCTCTCTCTCTCTCTCTCTCTCTGTGTCAAAAAAAAGAGAGAGAGAGAGAGAGAGAGAGAGAGAATCCGTTCCACAAAAAAATTACCCACCATGCACAGCTCTCCTATGTGTCTGCTTAACACACTTTATTTGATCAAATTGGCCATACAACATTATTCTTATGCTGTCACCTGGCATTGATATTTTGGCTTTCCAACTGTATCAACGTCTGTTAACATGTCTATTTTTACTTTAAGAAGAAGTGGATAGTTGTGATGGTCTCCCTCCACCATCCTGCCCATTCCTCTATTTTGCTGCTTGTCCTACCTTCTGCTTACTCCTTATTTTCATCACTGGCATGTTTAATCAGGTCAAAAAATACAATCACATGCACATAGATGGAAGTAATGACCACTTTTTTTCCTCAACATTTGCACAGAGCCTGGTATCATGCATCATTGCTTTATGATGTTAAGTGGCATTTCTTGCCCTGTGGCAAAAACTGGTAAGTTTTTGCCGTCACCCACTCTAGTCCTATTATCTTTATACAAATGTTCTTAACCCCACTTCGCTATAGAAATACAGACTAAAATTAGTATTGTGAAAAATGTATTAGCCTGTCGATGTAATGAACACCTTATGGGATATAATGTATACCTTATGGGATGTAATTTACGCCTTATGAGATGTAATTTACACCTTATGGGATGCAATGTATACCTTATGGGATATAATGTAACCTTATGGGATGTAATGTACACCTTATGGGATGGGATGCAATGTATACCTTATGGGATATAATGTATACCTTATGGGATGTAATTTACACCTTATGGGATGTAATGTATACCTTATGGGATGCAATGTATACCTTATGGGATATAATGTAACCTTATGTAATGTAATGTACACCTTATGGGATGTAATATATACCTTATGAAATGTAATGCACACCTTATGGGATGTTACATTTGTTATTACTATAATGATGCCAGATGCCTGCATTGTGTTTTGCTTCCGTCTTTTGTTAACTGTCCCTTTAAAGAAGTGATTTTAACATTATGAACTAAGAGCTCCTATGTGGTGTTTTGTGATAATTTACTTGTGTGTAGGCTACTTATTTTTTCATAGTATCAATGGATCAAATGCAGAATAATGTCAAAGTATTATTTAATGTTTTTTTATATATTGCTATTATGTGTGTAAATGTTGTCTACATATATCATTAACCCACCATTATCCTGCTTATGTCTTAACCATGTTTATAATTTTCTACTCCTGCTTGTTCCCTATTGGAAACACTTTATTGTACAGAGCATGACAGATTAATTATGAGGGAAAAAAGCAAAGTCTAGCACACAAAACCATAGCTGCATCAACCAGTGCCCCTTTCTGGTTCCATAAAGTATTGTCCCAGCCCCTGATCATTTCAGGTGAAAGAACTCCATTCCTTTTACTGGCATGCCATCCAAGTACAACAGCACAGTGGTACAGCGGTAGTGGCGTCACCTCACACCAAGAGGTTCTCCGGTTCAAGTCATGGCTGAGGTGCCTTCTGTGTGGAGTCTGCATTCATGTAAATTTCCGCTGGATGCTCTTTTTTCCTCCCACATTAAAAAGACATGTGTTTGGAATGTTTCTCCCCAGGTCTCTGCTAAAAATTAGCTTGTTCCAAGTTGGACTTTCCCAATTAACAAATGTTAAATAAATAATAAAATCTGGATGCATGAGATGTCATTTTTGTGCTCTGTCCTCAGTCCTTCTTCCTCATACTTTAGTAAAAAAAAAGAACATTTCTTCTTTTAAACTGTAGCAAAGTGTTGCTACAGTTTATAACATGTCTGTACAAAGTGCTATAACACTCAACTTTTAGTTAAAAAAAAAAGAAAGTGAAAAATAAATCTTTTCTCTTTCAAACTGTAGCAAACTGCTCAAGTTTGACAACAAATGCAATACCAGCTTTTAAAAGTCAATATTAAACCAAAGAACTTTTGGGATGATGGATGGCCACTCACTCCACCTAATACTTTGCACCCAAACCAATTGCCCCTCTCACCCCAACCTAGCTATGCTACTAGTTACTACACCACAGAGATGTTTAGAAATGACCTAGAAAAAAAAAATCTTTGTATGTCTCTCTCTCTCTCTCCATGTCTCCATCTCTCTCTCTCTCTCTGTTCCCCATTCTGTTTCAACACTTTTTACTCTTGAATATTTGTTAGGCTGCTGGTTGTAATGTACACATTATAGTATTTTACAATTATCATTACTGTGATGAAGGCTGATGCATCCATTCTCCTTTGCTTCAAACTGTTGTTGCCTAATTTCAACTTTGTGAAGCAAGGGGTTCCTATCTGTTATGGTGAGACAATGCTGGTATGTAGACTTCTTTTTGCATTGTGTCAAGCTTCAAATCCAGAACTATGTCAAAGTTGTATTTAATGTTTTTATATGAGTTTTTTGTGTGTAACATCTTTTATTAACACCTCATTTTTACGCTTCTGTCTTAATCTGTTTGATCCCTATTGGGAAGACTCAGATCATGCCAGAATAATTATGATGACAAATCTAAGAGTAACGCACCACAAAAAGGGCCAGAAATGGCACAAAAACAAAACTCTTTCTATGTCTCTATCACTGTCTCTCAACCCCCCCCCCCCCTTCTGTCTCTTCATTGTTTGTCCTCGGTATCTGCACAATGCCTAGCACTGAGCAGCAGTAGTAACTAATGATAAATGGCAGTTCATGTCATGAAAAAAAAATGTTGAGTCTTTGACTTTGGCTACTTAGGTCTGTTGTTTCTCATGTGACTGTGTGTAACCTCGCTGCACCATGGAAAGATAGGCTGATAGCACTATAAGGAACAGTTATTATCATACGTTGTACAGGCTGCAGAGCTGAATGCAATCATATGGGATGTTGCATTTGTCACTGCTGTCATGAAGTATTCTGCACACTAATTTCCTTGCTCCATACTATTTCCATAGTTAACAGCATTTGCATACTTGTTCTCATATGTGTCTCAAAATCAGTCCCAAAATGCTCATACCTTTCCAGAAATAAGTGCAAGACATTTTTTATAGTCAAAGCTGTGTGTTTTAGGAAGCATAACACACTATGCACACTTGAAAAAAAAGATTGCTGATATGTACAGATAAGGTGAGAGGGTGACCTAGCTGCATGTATTAATTATGATACCTACATGTAGTGACTACCACTCAGTGATGTCATACAAACACATACAATTACATGAGAAGCACTACAACATTCCTCAAATAGGTGGATAGTCACAAGATATGAGGGCTGTCTTAACTATGCACTGTATTATCCATATAATGATTACTTTACTGCAATTATCATGGTGAATGTGTAAATCATGACACATAAAACATTAACATACACATCTATTCTGATTTTAATCAGCATCAGAACTCTTTGCATGTCTGTTCCTATTTACATGAAAGTTTCCATGGAGCACCATAGACTACTGTTAATTCCCATTCTAGGTTCAAAACTTCCAAATGTAATTATGGATACGCCAATACTTTGCCATTAATTGCTCAAATGAGCCTGTCAGGTACCCACTTCAGGGAGCGATTTTGTTAAAAAGAAAGTAATGTGAATGGTTGTATTACTTTGGTATGTTGTAATTGACTTTTGCACTCAAGATATGTGGATTTCACTGTGATGTTGACTCAACACTTCATTATATAAAGTTATAGCTATACTCCAACATATTTAGACCTGATAAATGATGTACAATGGTGTGAGACATTTTTAAACATACTTACCCAATGGTATAAGCAGTGCACTGTAATATTTTTAACCTGTCTGTATTTACACTGCAAATTGTCCAAGAAGGAGGGAATACATTTGAAAATGACATAACAAGTGATTACTATATGCATACAATCACCCTGAACTGAAAATGTATGATTTTTTGTCACTCTGAAGTTTCACAAGCATGATTTCATCAAACCCCCATGGAATACAGAATGTAAAACAAAATGTTTTTTGTCACTACTTTTACTTTAGACAGTGAATTAATTAGATGGATATTGAATAAAAATTGGACTATAATGAATAAATATAAGGATATAAAAGGAAAAGTAGGAGATAAAATATATTTGAGTATACCAAAGTGATAAATGGAACACAAAATAATGGCATGAAAACATGTGGAAGCTGTAATTATTGCAAACATATTCATATAGTGGAACCATTTACTATTAACAACAGATTATTTAATGTTAATGGTAAATATAACTATAATACATCAGGAGTTGTTCATGGTGCTTTATGCCAAAAGTGTCCTGGGTTTTATATATGAAAAATGGAACATAAAATAAAGGAAAGGATTTACGAACATATGTATGAGATCAAAAAAGGCAAGTCTACCAATGCATTATTCAAACATATCATTGAAAGTCTGGGTCATGAATTTAAATTTGTTGTTATAGAAAGGCTGTTACAGAGTCTGAGAGGAGAACCAAGGAATTTACTTTTAGAGGAGAAAGAGCTGTACTGGCAGGTACGCATAAATGCAGATAGCTTGCCAAGATTAATGTCTTCTGCTACTTGCTTGTTGAAGCTAAAAGCTTACATGAGATAGAGCTTTTAGTCTAATTATTCACGCACAAACTAGATGTTAAATGTGAATTTATTACTTGTTTTGTTTATAGTTATACCATTGTATTTTATAATGTAATGTTTTTGTGCATTGTTTTTAAATGTTTGAATGCTCATATTTATATTTAGATTTAGATTTAGATTTATGATTTATGAGTATATGATAT
Source organism: Protopterus annectens (assembly GCF_019279795.1). NCBI lineage: Eukaryota > Metazoa > Chordata > Ceratodontiformes > Protopteridae > Protopterus > Protopterus annectens. The sequence continues at coordinate 721,949,968 of NC_056731.1, forward strand.
GGTGTTTACTAATGACTGTGACATTTAGGCAGGTAAGTGTTTCAATGGAAGGGGACTTGTCATGAGATTAACATAAATCTTTAAATCTGGTTGTTGATGCGTTGTTTTTATTTGAAGAAATCTTTTTTTATGGTATAAAGATGAAAGCGCTTTATCCCTTTCAATAAACGTCAGTAAAAAATGATGGATCTTGCGTTCATGTTTTTGTTAATTTTGTCATCAAAACACCATACTGTGATGCAGCTACATGTCACTCACACTACCTCAATATACATAAATGACTGGATAGATAAGTTATCTGGGCAGTATGTAATGCTTTGTGATCAACACATTGCAGTTACTTTATGTTGCCAATATACACACCTTTTCACTCACACCTGTAATGCACACTGTCTTCTCTACAACACACTGATGTGGCAATCCATACAAAAAGCATTATCCCGCATTTAAAGTCAGACCTCCTGTGGCACTCAGGATGATACAATGGAGTCTTGATTGTATAATTTGATAAATGGGTGTCTGAATACAGCACTGACTGGCTATCATCATTACAACAAAATCTCAAAATTTACCACTAAATCCAAATACTCCTCCCACCACTGTACATCTCTCCACCTGCTAAATTGGCTAGAACTTTCCAACTACCTTGACTACCTCCAACTCAATACAGCCCACAAGCTAATTTTTAAACCAACTAAATGCCCAGCACTAACTAACATCTTACCATCATGCATCCCACACAGAACTCTAAGATCTGCCAACCAAAATCTAATTACTGTACACAGACCAAATCGTCCTGCTGGTCAGCTTCTCCTATCCTTTTCCTTAACCTAAAATGGAATTCACTCCCTCCTTCTCTAAGATTTTCTGAAAACTTTGAACACTTTAAAACCCAGCTCCATTCCTACCTCTCCCATAATTGGAAATGCAATTACACTCTACCTACCTAACCTGCCTATTACATTAATGCACTCATTGTACTTAATGTACTCCCCACCTTATTCTCCCCTTTCCTGGGAATAATCTTATTTACTGACATCTTACAAATGTTAGTTTTTCAACCTCTGTACAACTTAATCTCTGTACTAATTTTTCTCTAATCTGTAATCATGTAAGTATGCAATGTATATTCATCTATTTTGCTGTTATACTTTGCTTAGTTTTACTATATAATATTAAAATTTGCTTAATTGTACTATTTTTACTATGTAATATGGAGCTTTTCTCCCTGAGCATCCACTGAAAACGGGCTCCTTGAGTCCAGTATACCTCCCCCGTCATCAAACTGGAAATAATAATAATAATAAAATAAATCAGTGTTTAGTGTGGTGTGTGTGCGTTTCTATAGTTCTAGATAGGACTGAATTCACCTATGAATTGGATGTGTACACGTCTGCTCTGGAGGAACATTTAAACTGGGAGAGGGGTTCCTTATCAAATTCTCCCACTTTAATCACAAATATCTCTGCAACAATAGATGAGGTCATCCTTTCAAAAGTGCATCCTGTCAGTGTAGAAGTCAGACTTTTCCTATGACATTTGCAGTTGATACCATGTTCTTTAGATTGTGTAACTAAATAGGTAGGTGGTTCAAAACAAACAGTGTTGAACTTGTGTATGTGTGTGTGTGTGCGTGTGTGAGCATGTGTGTGTGTGTGTGTGTGTGTGTGTGTGTGTGTGTGTGTGTGTGTGTGTGTGTGTGTGTGTGTGTGTGTGTTTGGCTCTAGTGTCAAGATAAGTATGCCTTCAACAATGGAAGTGATGTGGACACCTCTACTCAGGAGAAACACTTCAACTGTGGGAAGCTTCTTCATCACTTTCTCCAATTTTTATTACAAACATCTTCTCTGCAACACACTGATGAGGTCATCCTTTTAAGAATGCACTCTCTTGGAGCTGGAATCAGACTTCTCCAGTAGTGCTTGTGTTTGATTCTGTATTCTCTAGACTGTATAAGTAGATAGGTAGGTGATTTGAATCCATTATTCCTTAAATGCTATGAGTGCGTGCATGTGTCTGTACTGTCAGGCCAAACTGGCTTCAGTAAAATATATGTTGTCTAGAATTCCACTTGCAAGACATGCTTACTCTAGGAGAGTGCTTACTTCATCAATCTGTTGCACTTTTAGCCAAAACACATTTTGTGCAGCATACTGATGCTATCCTTTCAAACGACCACTATCTTGGTATTATATTCTAGTTCTCCTGTGGTGCTACCCATTGATATCATGATCTCTAGATTGTGTAATCTAGATAAGTAGGTATTTTGACTCCAACAGTGATGAAATGTGTGTCTACTGTTATGTAAGCAAGTATTGCTTCATCAATGTGATGTGCACCCTTCCTCTTTGGGAAAAAAATTAAACTGGCAAGGGTGCCCCCATTAAATTTCCCTAATTTTTATTACAACCATCTTTTCTGAAATACACTGATGAGGTCATCCTTTCAAGAGTGCACTTGTTTACTGCTGGGGTCAAACTTCTGCATGGTGCTTGCGGCTGATACTATCTACTCTAGAATGTGTAACTAGATAGATGAGTGGTTTGACGCCACTATTGCTAAAATACTATGACTGTAGGTATGTGGCTGTACTGTCATATAGTAATGTTTCCATCAAAAGTTCCATTGTGTACATTTCCACTTAGGAGATATATTTACATTGGGAGAGGGTGCCACATCAATTTCTTGCATTCTTAGGTAAAACCCATTTTGTGCAATACACTGATAAGATAACACTTTGAAAGGTGTAGTATATCAGTGTTGTAATCAGGCATCTACTGTGGCACTTCCTGTTGATACTGTGACCTCTAGATTGTTTATATCAATAGGTAGGTGATTTGAATCTAGCAGTGAGTGAGTACTGTGAGTGCACGTGTCTCTCGTGCTATGTAGAAATGGCTTCACCTGCATATATGATGTGTAGCTTTACAGCGACAATGGGTTCTTCCACTACTTTTATTCTGTTTTAACAAACAAATCAGCTTAGTAAAACAGTGGTGATGTCATCCCTTCAAATGTGCACTGTCATAGCAGTTAACAAACATCTCATCTGTCTGCTGCAATTCATGCAGTGTGCTCTTGTTTGTGATGTTTGTTATTCGGTTTGAATCCAGACATTACTCCTTTGACTCAGTTGGGTCACTGTGTGCGAATGTGCCTGCTGTGGTGTCACCCATATATCTCATGTGCACGTGTATAGCTGGGTCAGTCTCTTTTAATACTTTCTGTCCATTTTACCACAAACGACTCCTTTGTTAAACACTGTCGATGCCATTTGTTGAAATGTGCCTTATCTAAACCTAGTAATAAGTGATCTCCTGTGGCATGAGAGAAATGATGAAATATTCTGTAGATTGTTACCTTAGTGAGCCACGAGTCTGATAATGCAATACTTTGTTAGAAGGAAACAGATCATGCCACTCTTTTAACCAATTGCCTTGCAGAAATAAGATGATGTAATGCCTTCAATCACACACTATCTCACACTTGTAGTAAAACTTCTTCTGTAGTGCATGCATTCTACACTTTCATTGTACAGTTACACAGGTCGGTGTTTGTAACTTGCAGTGACTGAATATTATGAGTGTGTGTCAGTATACTGCTATGCATGAATCACATACACTTCACTTGTAATGAGTACAATTATAGCATATACCAGGTAAATCAACTGGAGAAATTGTGCCTTTTCAGTGTGTGTGTGTGCGTGTGGGGGGGGGGGGGGGCTGAGGAATACTATGTGACTGACTTGCTTACAGTAATACCATAGGCTTACTGAGATGGAAGGAATTACCCCTGTACTTTTGACTACAGGAAGCAACCTGTTAACAGCTCAGAGCCTTAAGTGTCAGACAACTCTAATTCACTTAAAAGGTTAACAGGACTACAACAGTTATTTATTTATTTATTTACATTTGTTAACTGGGTTAGTCCAACTGGGATTTTGTCCCATTTTCAGTGGAGACCCGAGGAGAAAAGCTCCAGATAGTACAATAAATCATTACAGTAGTAAACAAGCACAGCAAACAATAGAAACAAACACTAGCAACAATTAAACAACAGCACATTTTTTTTTTCATGAACATGCATTTTCCAAACAGTGACAACTATGAAACTTTGTTGACCAATATACCTAAAAGGTAAAGGGAGGTCTGGCAGGTGGTATGGAGGAGTAACGATCCAAGCTCTTAATGGGCTTCTTCAAGGGTACAGGGTTTGATTCTTTTTACCTCCAACTGTGTGACAATGAGGAAGTCATTTAGCCAGAACCCCTAACCAGAAGGGCATTACTCACACACACACACACACACACACACACACACACACACACACACACACACACACACACACACACACACACACAGACACACACACACACACACACACACACACACACACACACACACACACACACACACACACACACACACACACACACACACACACACACACACACACACACACACACACACACACATAAAAATGTGAAACATCCTGGAGTACTTACCTGACAGCTGTTTAAGAGTCCCGTAAAACACATCTCAGAGACTTTTCAGAAGACTAGGCTCTTCTGTGATGTAAGAACATCTGCATGAGATGCAGTAAGAAGGTTGGTGAAGGTGAAGTTTGCAAGAAATGCCCCAAATGAGCAACCATGTTTTATGTCTTTTTGTTTCTAAAACATACTTCATGAGAGTCAGAATTTTACTGAGACATTTCATTTCTGAATGGACAGTCTTTTTAAACCATAATTGACAGATATTACACTAACTTGCATTAGAAGTGAAGAGATGGGGAGAATGTGCCTCCCCTGCCCCCCTCTAGCACCGCCTGTGACGGTGGGTCCTACCATGATGCCCTGTAACAACTCTGTCCACCCTTTGGCAATGATGAGAAACTAAATGGCAGTTGCAACTGCAGGCAGACATATACTATGGTTTAAGTACTGTTATTAATATCAGATTTAAAAAAAATGACAAATTAAGCTATTAAGTAATTAGGTTAAGTATAATATTAATGTAAAGAGTTTTGGTTGTTATTTCATTGATTTGTAGTAATTTCTATACTGATCATTACTTTGTATATGTAACAAGTGATTGGATTAATGGCTTGGTGAAGTTATTTAAGGGTGTGGCTTGGTTGGTATGCTTATTTCTGATCAAGTCTTTGGTGTATTGTTTTAGACAAAAGGGCTAAATAAGTTTTACAAATCCATCTCATTTCTCAGTCCATTTCAAGAGTTTTTTTGTTTGTTTATATTTTTATCCTCTTGCAAGGGAGTTTTAGCATACTGAGTACTGGAGAACATAGCCTTATAAGAAGGTGTGCAGAATACAAAAGATAAGGGAGTAATTATATACTAACATACATAACCAAGCAGCATGGGAGAAAAATGACCTTGCCCTGCTGACTATACCTAGCTCTTGGTTGGTTTTGAAATCAGCATTAGGCATGTTTACTAGATTGCAACTAGTTATCAATGATTAGACCAATCAATGTTGTTGAGATTACCTTTTCAACTGGTGATTTGCCTAGAGAGTTTAAGGAAATATATTTGTAATACAATTCCATTTCAACAGATTAGTGTTTTAAGAATGAAAATTATTTTGGCTATTGCTTCAAAGCTTCATAGATTGTATCATACTTGTATTAAGATGGAGTTCCTCAGTTTTGAACCAAAAGTCTACTGAGTCAAAGCAAGACTGGAGTTTGACATTGACTGTGGTGATTATGTTATATGCAAGAAGGATTACAGAGTCATCAACATTCTGTATCACTTTTGCTTCTTCACAATAGCAGATAATGTCATTCACAAGGATAGCAAAACAGAAGTCTCCTGTAAATTATATATATGCAGTTAGGAACATACATAGAAAGAAATGGGAGAATAAACAGGCGACACTCCTGATATGTATCCAACAGCAGCCTTAGTAAGCTGAAACCTGTGAAGTCATACAGCATAAATCCAATACTAGTAACACTCTCTTAAAATTACGTATATTACTTAATGTCTGTTAAACATGTTTACAATGTGGTGGAGCTTTTCCTTCTGGGCACACTGAAAGTTACAAAACCCAGTCAGACAAACCCAGTAAAATATATATATATATATATATATATATATATATATATATATATATATATATATATATATATATATATATATAGATACAGATATAGATACAGATATAGATACAGATACAGATATAGATATAGATACAGATACAGATATAGATACAGATATAGATACAGATACAGATACAGATACAGATATAGATACAGATGCAGATATAGATATAGATATAGATACAGATATAGATATAGATACAGATATAGATACAGATATAGATACAGATATAGTTATAGATATAGATATATATACAAATATAGCTATAGATATAGATATAGATACAGATATATATATATATATATATATATATATATATATATATATATATATATATATATATATATATATATATATATGTATGGGTCTACTTTGGATGACCGAAACGCCAGTTCGCCGACACGCAAAACACCAAGACCAAACAACCGAAAACACACAATACCAACAACTCACAAAACCGAACACCGTTACACCGACACACAAAACGTAAACTACACATTACACACAATTACATATCCACTAACCTTAACCCAAACCCTAACCCTAAGGTCCGACTCTACCGCACATTTACCCTACCCGCACCCTAACCCTAACTCACTTAACCCACCCCTAAACCTAAAGTCCGTCACTATCGCACACTTATCCTACCTGCACCCTAACCCTAACTCACTTAACCCACCCTAAAACATAAAGCCTGTCACTATCGCACACTCACCCTACCCGCACCCTAACCCTAACTCACTTAACCCGCCCCTAAACTACAGTCCGTCACTATCACACACTTACCTTACCCGAACCCTAAGTCCGACACTACCACACACTCACTTTTCCCACACCCTAACCCTAAATCCCTCACTATCACACACTTACCTGTCCGCTTCCTAACCCTAAATCCCTCACTATTGCACACTTACCGAGTCACACTCACACGTTGCCCATGTTGGTCTTTCGGCTGTCGAGATTTCACCTTGTCGATCACCTTTGTTTTTGGTTGTTTGGTCTCAGTGTTTTGCGTGCCGGCGAACTGGCGTTTCAGTCATCCAGAGTAGTCCCATAGATATATATATATATATATATATATATATATATATATATATATACAGATACAGATACAGATATATATATATATATATATATATATATATATATGGTTCTACCTCACTTCACCGACACGCCGGAACATCGACAGGGAAATCGCGAGCCCCAGAAGATCGACAGCGCAGAAGACCGACGCGACGGGACCAAGAAGATCGACAAGCAGAAGACCGACCCGACGGATGAAAGCACCGACGCCGAGGATGCCGAAATGGGAAAAGGCTGTGTAAGTATGCGGTAGTGACGGACGTTAGGGTAAGTGGGGATAGGGGTGGGTTAAGTGAGTTAGGGTTAGAGCGGGTCAGGTAAGTAAAGGTAGTGATTGTGTTTGGGTTAGGGCGGATAAGTGAGTTAGGGTTAGGAGCGGTCAGGTAAGTGCGGTAGTGATTGTGTTTGGGTTAGGGGCGGATAAGTGAGTTAGGGTTAGGGAGCGGTCAGGTAAGTGTAGTGACGGACCTTAGGGTTAGGGTTTGGGTCAGGGTTGTAGGTAGTTGTGTATGTGTGGTTTAGTGTGGGTTTGTAGGATTTTGGTGTGCTTGTGTTGTGTATGTGGTTTTGGACGGGAATGTGTTTAGGTTGTTGATTGTGGTGTGTGAAGTGTATGAGGTTTCGTGTTTGTGTACCGTCGGTTATTTCGTTGTCGGGCATGTGGGATTTCGTGTTTTTGTACTGTCGGTTATGTGGTGTCGGTGATTGCGTTGTCGGTGTTGTGGTGTTTCGTTTATGTGAGGTAGAACCATATATATATATATATATATATATATATATACACATATAGATAGATATAGATGCAGATATAGATACAGATACAGATATAGATATAGATACAGATATAGATACAGATGTAGATATAGATATAGATACAGATATAGATATAGATACAGATGTAGATATAGATATAGATACAGATATAGATATAGATACAGATACAGATATAGATACAGATATAGATATAGATACAGATATATATATATATATATATATATATATATATATATATATATATATATATATATAGATATAGATACAGATATAGATATAGATATAGAATAGCAGTGTAAAACCTTGGCTCTAGATGATTGTCACTGTTGAACCAACAGCCCGACCCCATGTTCAAAAATGGGAAAAAAGGGGCTGTGGTTGTAAGGATGGATGGATAGATACAGGCATAGATATAGATGTAAAGCAGAATATATGGTTGTAAAGCAGATTATCAAATTTTCCTTTTGCTGAAGCCAAAAAAGCTAGCCTGTTACAGATGATCATAATGCATTTGATCAAACTGCACTGCTTTTTGTCAGTGTGAAATCATGGGACAGTGGTGATTAGGGAATGTTCAGTTTCTCCACTGTAGTGCAGTCTCAGAGTTTGTATGTACATGTGTGTGTTTGTGTGTGTGGATGTTGCAGGTTTATGGTGGGTGCATGGGACTTGCCCCCCTGCAAAAATAGTGATTCCTTTGTTTTCATTGATTTATGTTTAAGCTTAAATTCTCATTGAATTGTCAGCTAACGTTTGGAAGATTCAACCTTTTATAATATAATTATATATATATATATGTTTGGTATCATTGTTTTGTTTGAGATTGGTTTAGTTGAAGATAGGTTTTGCTGTAGTTGTAGCCCATTGTACTGTAGCACTGGAAGTGACTGGGTCACAGTACAGTGTGTGTGTCTCTGTGTGTGTGTGTGTGTGTGTGTGTGTGTGTGTGTGTGTGTGTGTGTGTGTGTGTGTGTGTGTGTGTGTGTGTGTGTCTGTGTGTGTTTCTCTGAAATCACTAAGCAGTCAGGTAAGGAAATTTGCCTCCTTCCCCATTATTGCATGAACTTGGATTTGGTGTATGTTATGTTGCAGGGAAATGGCAGATGATCTTGTACCCAACTCAGCCACTGTCTCTCCCCAACATTACCCTGCCTACCCTCCCTATCATTCTTCCAAGCTACTAGTCACACTTGATTAACCTGGGCATTGGTCATGGCTTTATCCTTCTTCACCACTGGTGCTGAAAGGAAGATGTTCTTTTTTTCATTTAAAACTAAAATCGAACAAGTTTTACCACACCAACATGGTATTTGCTTTATGATAGGAGAAAAACAGCATATCCAGTCTGCCTTATGTGCATTTAATAATCTAACTCCTTGCATCTGTATATTACCCTTCCCTCTTCTGCACCTGTTTCTTGCCTCCTAAGTGCCTTTGTAGATTCCCTCTTCACCAGTAATTCCAATAGTTTGTTCAATGGCTCCACATCTCCGTCTCTTTGAAGAAGTACTTCTCATATCATTGGAATAGTGTTTTTTCTTGCAATTTGCAGTCTGTACTCCTCCTCCTCCTCCTTCCTTTCACTCTTTCCTTTTCAGTTAGACACCCATTAAACTATCTATCCATCCATCCATCCATCCATCCATCCATCCATCCATCCATCCATCCACAACCCCTTTTCCTATTTTTACAAATGGATTTGGGGTGTTACTTCAATAGTGCCAATCGACTACAGCCAAGGTTCAAGCCACTAGGTGATTAGCTATGCTGCAGATATTCTTCCATACCACACACTTTCACACACACTCACAGCTATGGCCAATTTAGAGTGTCCAGTCCAACTACTGCATGTCTTTGGAATGTGGGAAGAAACTGGAACACCCAGTGGAAACCTATGTAAACACAGGGAGGACATGCAAACTCCAAACACAAGGTGCCCCAGCCAAGAATTAAACCAGAGAACCTCTTGCTGTGAGATGACAGCTCTATCCCCTGCACTACTGTGCCAACCTTTGACTGCATTCATGCCTCCCTAATATTGTCTTCTGCACCAGTATAATCTTTACCCCACCCTGTATCTTGTGATATCTAGTGAGTAAATCTTCAGTCCCTCTAGTATCTGGTCATGTTTTTCCTGTCCAGCCCCCATGCTCTTCTGCTGTGCTTTCAGTACATAACTTTTGGCAGCCTTATATCCCCCACGTGTATAAGTATAAAAAGTGAACACACATTTCACAATATTGTCAGGCCGGGGTTATGTGGGGTGGGAGCAATTCATTTTTCCTTCTGGACTCTAACTCCCTCGGGACATACCCTAGAATTCTGTTTTCTGTTGTCAATGCCTCTCACTCTGCTCTTGGTGGTCCATTCTAACATCCCCAAATTCTCTCCCTGCTCCATTACCATCAGTTCTGTTTCTCACTTTTGATGCTTATCACAAGGGGTTGTTCTGGTTCAAGTACTGCACTTTGCATTGTCTGCATTGAACCTCATCTGACCCCTTTATGCTCACTTAGTCAACTTTTCCAAGTGCTTCCATAGATGCACTTATCTTTGTGTCATCAGTGAAGAGGTGTAGCCTGATCTCTATTACTTAACATATATCTGAAATGAATCTACAAAAAAATGCTCAACCCAGGATAAATGCATGGAGTATTTTCTCTTTTATAACTTTGCCTGTCACACTTCAACCTTCCCTGTCCAACTGTACAGCTATGGACCAGTTGTTCTCCTGAGTCCTGATCCTCTCCCACAATCACCTGTAGAAGGACCTACCAGGAATTCAAACAGTCCGTATCTACCAATGCTCCCCTCTCAATGTCTTGTGTAACTCAGTCATAAAACTAGATCAGGTTTGACAGATGGCTTCTTCTGGCTGTACACCATTCTTGCCCTGCAAATTGTTGTCCTGTGTGAAAATAATAATGCCTTTCTTATGAATTATCTTCATGGCATTCACTGACACTATTATTAGGATAGCAGACCTGTAATTTGCTAGATTCTTCATGTTCTCCAATTATGGTATGAAGATACCTGAGTCAATGTTATGAACTCCACTAGCACTTGTACAGTAGCCAGTGATTTGCTAAAGACTGCTATCAGAGGATCTGAGAACACACTGACCATATTTCTAAGAATACCTAGAAGCCCCTCATGTCCCTGTGCTTTAACTTCCCTCTGGGCGACCATTCCCCTCTCAACCTTATCTCTGCCAACTGCTCCCCCAACTCTATTTTAATTGCTGCTAGCTGAGTGCTCCTGCCTTGTTTTCTTTCATAAACAAAGTGAATAACGCATTCAGTATTTCTCACAAATTGTGTCTGACCTCGGAACCGCAGCTCACTGCTTGATAGAGAATGTTCACAGGAAACCAAACCAATCAGGACTGTTGATGACTCACAAATGATGAAAAAAAGCAACCAAAAAGATGTTGAAGTTCATCTCTTTTCTTACCAGAAACTAAGCATTTTCCTCCCTTTATTAGTAAGGGACTTCATCAGATTTAATGTAATTGTCAACAGTGATCCTTTTTAAAATCACAGACTCCTCCTATACAGTATCTTTACTTAAATTAGTAATCAACCATTCAGGTCATTCCCACATTTGAAAACATATACTCTTATAATTGTGGTTCAATAATATATATACATATATATATATATATATATATATATATATATATATATATAAATCCACTAAGTTCACATAGACATACCCTAGATTGCCCCAATCAACAAGGTAATAACCACAACAATAATAATAATAATAATAATAATAATAGTAATAATAATAATAATAATAATAATAGTAATAATAATAATAATAAAACATGCAGTATAAGTGAACCCCTCTAATCAATGTAATATCAAACATCCTAGTTATAAAAACTAAACTTCTAAAAATCCAAGGATTTCATTTTAAGTACACAAGAACACGTTCATTCAATATTTCAGTTTTTTCCCACTCCTGCATGATTTTCTTCCATCTTTTACTTAGCCTAGGTCTGCCTGCCTTCTATCTTTCATGTCTAAAGAAGTCCTTATTCCCTCATTTTTTATTGAATAATCACACCTTTATAAGCTGTTTAAGGTACATTGCTGTGTCTGCATCTTTAATTTGTGATGGCATTTTGTATCTTTTGGGTTTGTTTGTGATAACATTTCACTCTGAGCACTCATTTGCTCTGCTTTTACATTAGAAGGACTAGGATTATTCATCTATTGGCAGGAGGTGGTTACCTGGTTAATCTGAGCTTGGAAGGGCACAAAAGGGCTCTAAGTATCTTTTTGTACTTCTCCTATACACCGTGACAGTAGTTGTACTTCAGCAGTTTAGAAAATACTGTATTATCTGCTGCGTCTTTAAATAGTTATTTGCACTGTATTATATTACACTTGGGCTCCAAACTAGCTATTCTACATTAAGAATGTGTTTTTCTGCACCCTTGTGGCAGAAGTATACTGATCTAGCCTGTCTGAGTTAGGAAATGCTGGTGGAAGGCTTACTGTGTGCTTTCTTGACTGGTGTTTCTCTTTTTAAGCCTCATGTTTGTGTGGTGCTGCTCTTCATGCAACAGTGGTTAGCAGTGCCTTTGTATGGACACAAAAGCTTAGAAGCTCAGTTTTTCCCTAAAGAACTGTCAGTGAAACCCTTCCAAGCTTTTTCTGCTGCTCTAGGAGCAATTCAGTTGCACAGCGAGCAGTGTTGTCTTATTGATAAACCTTAGCTTATACAAAGTATAGGTCCCTCTTGTAGTCTCAACACTACCAGAGTATTACTATCAAATTAACCTATTCCCTTCCCTAATAAGGCATACTGTACGTGCCTGCTATCATGAACAGGAAGTTTCTCATCATCTCTCTGGCCAGCCTAATAGACGGGCATCCTGAGGCAATATAGTAATTGTCTCATGTATACTGACAGCCACTTACTTCTGAAACAAACAAATACTTTATGTGAGAAATGTAGTTACACTATGTAACTGGAGGCAAGACTCTCACATGAGCACAAATTGAAGGCCAAACAGGTTGTCAGTGCATACACACTTCCCACACTAAATAAGAACACGGCACACAAACTCACATATGTGGAGGTACTCAATAGTAGTTTACCAAAACATCAGAGACCTCCCAAACCAAAACCACTTACACACATAACAATGCAAAAACAACCATGTGACATAATAGCACATACACCAGTGTCTCAACAAATACGCCTATAAGGTGTAACACCACAAAAATCTAATGAATTAGTCATAGGTGACTGCATTGTGAGACAATGTTCCCCTCACCAGGCTGGATAAGGAAAGGATAATGGTTAGCTGCCTATCTGCCAGGATCCATTAAGTTACTCAAGCACTCAGGTCACTCACCCACAAGTACTGGTATGACTCCATCATAGTCCATGTGGGGGTAAAAGACTTGAGATGTACCTAACTGGACTATATGAAGACAGACATGACTAAGCTTTCAGATTATTTGTACCAGGCAGGTATAAGCATAGCCTTAACCAGCATTCTACCTTCTTCAAGGATGATGCCAAAATGCAAACAAAAACTGATTGACTTTAACAATTGGGTCAGATTCTGGTATCAGTCCAAGGGGATCCAATATCTGTCAACCTGTGAAGACACAGTCAAGAGGCCACACTACTTTGACAGAGATGGTCTGCATCTCTCTCGTCTAGGTTTTCGGATACTGCCAAAGGCATTAACCACATAATTGTGCCTTTTTTTAAGTAGTGTCAAAATAACCAACCTCCCAACATAACAAAATCCTGTCTAAACTCAAGCTATTGCTTCTTAATGTTAGGAGTCAAAACAAGAAACTGCACTCCCTGAAAGCACTACTCACTTTGGAAGATGCTGATGTCTGTGCAGTCACTGAGACATAGTTCAAAGGCATGGAAAGCACCCCAGCTGTGCAGGGCTACAATGCCTTCCATATTGTCAGACTACAAACTGACATGAAGAACCAAAGGAGAAGGTGTATCCATCATCATTTATGATAAGTACACCTCTAGACTGGTCAAACAGTATGGTTCTCTTGAGCACCACTTAACTATAGGCAAAGCCCCCAACCATAAAACAGGAAAATCAGACCTACTGGAGTCACTTGCCATCCAGCCCAACACCTTACTCATGGGTGATTTTAATTATCCTACCATCAACCTGAAAAAATACATGACCACAAACATGTTGGCTCAGAAGTTCTTCACCTTTATCAATGCAAATGCTCTGGAACAGCTTGTCATCACACCCACAAAAGGCGCAAATGCCTTGGAGATAATACTCACTAACATGGGAGAATTGTGTCACCCCCACTCCCCCAATGTGCAAAGTCCTCCCTGATAAGATCAGGCAATAAATCAGTCTTGTTCAATGTAATTGTAAGACCAGATACCCCATCAGGCTCAAACATGTTTATGAATTTTTCTAAGACAGATTATCTCCTATTAAGAGATGGTATAAGAAGTTTCAAAGCCCCCACAAATGTAGATAAAATGGACTCCTGTGCAAAGTTGTAAATCAATGCCCTATATATCCAGTGAAGAGGTTTTATAGAATCGGCTGTAGCTGAAAGATTAAAATCAGGTATTGACGAATAAACAAGCCACCCTGGTGGAGCCCTAGTATAAACAGGCTATACAACAAGATAAAGAAACTAATGTCCAAGAAGAAGATGGAACTGGCTAAGCAGAGGAAGAAATCCCTCTCTAGCTTAAACAAACAAATTATAAGTCTTGTCAAGTCCTCCAAAGCTAATTACAAAGCAAAAATAGCCTCTCTAGCTAAGAATAATCACAAGAAATTATTTAACTATGTCCCAAATCTAACAAAATACCCAGCTCTGCACTGAACTAATTGTGGATGGCTCTGCCCATACTCAACTGAAGGTAATAGCCAACCTGCTAGCTGACAGATTTGGAGAAATCTTCACCCCCCCATCTTCTCCAATCATCCCCCAAAGTATAACTGTTACCATTCCTGAGCCTATTATCTCAAAACAGCAGGTCATCTTGGCACTCTCAAGTCCAAAAACATGGCATCAATGGGACCAGACAACATCTCAGGTTGCCTTTTAAACAACTTAAAACATGACCTAGCAGATCCACTTGGATCCCTGTTTAACCACAGCCTGAGAACTGGCTATGTTCCGGCAGGGTGGAGGACAGCAACAGTAATCCCTCTGCACAAAGGGGTCCATCAAGCAACCTTGGTAATTATAGACCCATAGGCTTGATTAGCCTCTTCTGCAAGTCCATGGAAGGAATAATTATGGACCTTATTAACATGACATAGGTAATCTCCAAACTCTGAACTCAATCCAGTTCAAATTCGTTATAGGTAGATCATGCCTGTTAAGCATGGTTGACTTCTTTGAAAAAGTCACCAAGGCCCTGAACAAGGGAAAGACAGTACATACCACCTATCTTAACCTAGCCAAGACATTTGACACAATTCCTTACTCAGGTTTTATAGAGAAACTCTTCTAATTAGGAATTAACCCCTACATTACCAAATGGGTAGCCAACTGGCTCACCTGCAGGACAAATACTGTCAAAGTGGGTAACTTCACTTCTAGCAAAAGACCAGTCACCAGTGGAATACCACAGGGTTTTGTGCTGGGCCCCTTACTGTTTGGACTTTATTTCTCAGATGTCCTGGCAAACCTGGACAGCCTGTGGCAAATTGGGAGCAATCATTTAGTCCCGCAATGATGTTAATATACTGCAGACAGGATTGACACAGCAAAATGATTTGTTCCAGAACCACGGATTAAAGCTAAATGCAAAAAAATGCATTATTATACCCTTTGGAAAAGTTGACATCCCAGCTAACTACATTATAGACAGCATCCACCATTAAGTGTAAACCCAGTGGTATGTGATCTGGGTACTCAGGTTCATAGCAGTCTGAACTTTGGCCACCACATATCCACAGTACTAAGGAAATTCTTCTACATGGCAACTCTTATAAGTAAAGGCATTGCATTTAGATCTAAAGGTGTTATAGTTCCATTATACTCTGTCATTATCAGACCAATAATTGAGTACAATGCGCCCTTTTGCATGTACCTCACCAGACACTTACAGAAATTGGAGAGACCATAGAGGCGTCAAACCAATAAATTACTGGGTACACAAACCAGGTCTTACATGGAAAGACTGAAAGCCCTATCCCTGTATTCTTTCTCTTGCAGGTTGCTGAGGGGTGACCTGTGCCTGGCTTATAGGGCAATCTCTGACTTGGCTCTGATGGAAATGCTATACATTCCTAAATCAATCTCCAGGAGGGTCAGTGACTCCAGGGATCCTAACCTAGCCTCAGACATGAACAGGCCATGCTGGAAAGATAGCTACATATCCCAGAAACTGCTACTTCTCTGGAACAAGCTTCCAGTTCATGTGAAACAGATCCCCTCCCTGACCCTCTTCAAACACAACCTAGATCAATGGATGAGTGACCACATATTCAATCCTGGTGTAGTGCCCATGTCCCTTCTGGACCAAAGAAGTCAGTATTAACTACCATAGACCCTTAGCTCTGCAAACTTCACTCACCTAACCAGTGACAACTGGGGCAACTCAGGATAAATATAGGTAGGCTTTTAAGGGCTCTAGGGCCATTAGCCTAGCTACTCCTATGAGCCTATGAACTTCATAAACCACCTCCTTTTCAGGTTGTGACTTTGCTGCCCTTTCCTCCTTTGCTGCCCTTTGGCATGCCTCCTTGTGCTTGGCCTCCTCCACCTCATTAAATCCTTTCTTCCTATCTTTTGTATGCCACTTCTTTTACCTTAACTTCCATCATCTCCCTGCTATAAATTATTGTGTACTTCTTTTCATCTTATTAGCTTCTTCCTTATGCCACTGTCTACATGAACTTTATCTCTGTGTCATCTCATGCCTTGGCTATTCTCACAATTTGCCCTACATGCAAATATCATCTTTGACTCTCTTCCCCAGTTTATCATAATCTACAGCTTTAAAATCCCAAAGTAACATCTTTGTCCTTGTATTTTTACTTTCCTCTGCTCGGAAACATCTGCCAACTGGCATGATCATTGATGTCTAATGGCACGTTTACCTGGACAGTCCTAGCCACCTCCATCTTAGAATTATATCCAGAATTATTTCCTTTCTAGAAGAGTCTCACAGCAGTTGGCTGAATAAACGTTTGCTCCCTCTTTGCCCTGGAGCCTGAAATCTCACAGTCTTTTCTGTGCAGCTTTAGATCTGCCATGATTACAATCCTCTTTCTTTTAGCCCATACAGTGTTTCACCTTTCCCTCATTCTTCTCTCTTGATATGTTAGGGTAAGGAGACAAAGTAGTTTATAGATTCAGAAGGATTACTCTTCCCTCTTCTTTAATACTGTCTACTTACCACAGTTTCTGCCCCTGATTACTGCATTGTCCCTTCATAGGATGGTACCTTCCCTCTTTTCTTTTCTCTCAGTAAATGCCCTGCCATATGTAAATTACTACTCTGCCTTCATCTCTCCCTTCTCTGTCATTCCTGAATAACCTAAGGTCAGCCACCTAAATGTTTCATGCTCTCTTAGGACTGGCTCATGTGTTTTTAACTCTGGAAATGTTCCCCTTGAAGACCCGCTTCACTATTTGCAATCCCACTATCATTCTACAGATATATCTTGTGTTGCCTTTTCATCTACTATGTTTCATGTTCTTTCTTGCCTTTATTATACAGTCTGATTATCAAACCCCTCTTCTGTTTTTTACACTCAATTCTCTTTCCATCTTATTTTAAAGGTCCAGCCATTGAGCCGTACCCTTTTAAGCCAGCTCTGACAATAACAATCCTTTTTAGGCTAAGACAAACAATGTGCTTGGTACAGAATTGGTATTTCTGCCAGGTCTCTCCTGTACTCCTACCAGTCTAAAAAGCTTTTTTTCTCTCTTGAACTCTTTCCAGTAAGCTATTATATATACTGTCTAAATGTCTTCATTTTTAGCATGACGGATGACCAGTTCAGGTGTTAATCCAGGGCTATTATACTGGAATTGTTAATCACAGCCTTTTATTAAGCAATGAAGGATAATCAGGATTTAGCATCATACTTATATCATTAATTTCCCATGCTGTAAATGGAACATAAATGTGTCTGACAAATAACTGAGGCTTCTAGATAGATATCACATAGACCTGCACATAGTACTATAAGATGCTTTATTGCAGTTACTGCATGTAGATATAACAGAGGACCTGCAGAATAGAATATTATTTAAGCCCTGACAATTACATGAAATTATTGTGGTATGTTTAATCAGTAAAACTATTACCAGAGGAGAACTGATTTTAGGTCCTGTATATATAGTTTTGTGTGAATGGCAGATTGAGCAAATTATGGGTTGGTTAACAAAGTAAAGTGAATTTGTGGTGGGGCTGGGAATTTTTTATGTGAGCATATGTCTTTTAGAGTTAGACCAGGGGTTAGGTGTGGGGCTAAGTTTACTCTATGTATGAATGTATGAGGGTAACAGTTATAGTTAGGAACAGGTAAGGGGGTTAGACTTACGTCCATGTGCAAGAGAATGGGGGTTACAGGTAGATTAATAAGTAGTTATGGGAACAGTTTTAGTGTTTGTGTGAGTGAGTGAGTGAGTGAGTGAGTGAGTGAGTGAGTGAGTGAGTGTGTGTGTGTGTGTGTGTGTGTGTGTGTGTGTGTGTGTGTGTGTGTGTGTGTGTGTGTGTGCACTCATAGTGATTTTGCCAGCTGTCATGTGTAGTGGTTGTGTTATGAAAATTTTTTTTTATAAGGTAAGGTGTATAGTTAGGGGTGGGGTGAGGTTAGGGTTAAGGCTATCATGTATTACTCAGGTAGAGCTGGTCGGCAAAGCTGGGGGAGGGGTGTTTTGATTAAGTAGTTTGAAAAGTAGGGAGGAAAGAAGAGGATTTGCTCTGTTTTGCATTTATAGCAACTTATCCTTGGCTAGAGTGAGTTGGCGAAGCTCAATTCTAGGAACCTTATTCTGAGACTGTGGAATGGCAATCAGATGCAATATATGAATTTCATTATAAAGTGATCATCAAAAAGGACTACAGGAAATAATTGCAAGAGTATCCAACAGGATAAAATAAAAATTGTTGAATAGTTCCAGGAAATCTTAAAGATACCAAGACAAAAGTATTTGAAATTAAGTTGCAAAGATGATTTGAGGAATTATAAAATTTTGTAATTCGCTATAAACATTGAAGATACCACCAAGAGAAAATATTGATAACATAATGCAGAACATAACCATTCAATCATCTTCTTTATGCAGCACTACCTTTTAAATTTGAAAAGCGTTGCATCTTTTGGTAAATGCCTTCTGTACTCAGCATGGATTAAGATTTGAGCATGTGTAATGTTTAAGGCTTCCCTAATAAATACTTCAGATGTTTATTTATTTATTTTATTTTTATTTATTTGACATTTGTTAACCGGCTTATTCCAACTGGTCTAAAAAGTCCATTTTCAGTGGAGACCTGAGGAAAAAAGCTCCAATAAAGACAATTTACATTACAATGTTACTAGCAATACAGTTTCACAAAAAATAGATTACAATACAAGTTTCATGCACAAATAGAGAAACTGCACGCAGAAGTAGATAATTATTATACATATTATACAAATACGGCATAATAAGTATAGAGTGGTAGTGCTATTACATTTTTTTCAGATATGCACAGTAATATATATGTGTTTAGGAGCAGTAAAACATAAGGTTTAAAATCAAAAATAAGGTAATAGGGATAAGTAGATGGAAGTCAGTGGAGAGGGTAGAAGAAGTATAGTAGAGTAGGGAGTTAGGCGGATGCAAGACAGGGACAAGACTTAGTGTTAAGAAGGTGACATTTTAGTTCTTTTTTGAACCGCTTAGAGTGAGGAATAGACCTGATGTGGAAGGTAAGTTTGTTCCAAGCTCATGTTATGGTGGATTTGTAGAGGATTTTTCTGGCAGTTTTGTTGGGGTGGTAGATGTCCAGGAATAATTGGATGGAGGTGCGGACAGTACGTGTAGGGGTATATGAGGATACGAGAGAGGAGAGGGCTGGACAGGAGGATGGTTTGTATACTATACCATGTAAGATTTGAAATTGAGTTAGTAGGAGTTGTTAAGGGAATTCTAACCACTGGAGAGAGTTGAGTGATAGGCAGTGGTGTGTTATGAGTTGAGTTGGTGGCAAATCTAGCTACCTTGTGATAGGTTTGTTGAAGTTTGGACAAGGTTGAAGCCTGTAAGTTGGTAAGGATTGGGGCAGCATAGAGAATGGAGGGGAGGAGTAGAGCCTGAGAAAGGGAGAGTCTAGCAATGGGAGTTAGAAATGTTCTATTTCAGTACAGGAGGACTAGTTTTTGGTGTTTTTTAAGTTTTGCAAGACTTGTAGGTTAAATTTGAGTTTGTCAACTATGATGATACCAAGAAGCTTAGTGTGTGGTTCAGGTTCTATGATGGTGCTATTGGAGGATGAGATGAGAAAAGTTGATTTATTTTGGGAGACAGAACAAGGGAGAAAGAGCAGGAGTTTAGTTTTTTTTGGATTTAGGATAAGTTGATTATTAGACAGCCATTTTTCAGTGGATAGAATAGCATCTTGAGTCAGTGTGTGGAGGTCAGAGATGTTATTGGAAATAGAGATGAGAATTGAATTGTCAGCATATTGTATAAGAGAGGATAGTTTGAAAGATGTGTGAAGATCCTTAGTGAAGATACTAAACAGAAGGGGCCCCAAAGTAGAGCCTTGGGGTATGCCAGATGTGATAGGTAGTGAGGGGAAGCAGGAAGACAGACATCAAACAAATTGTTTGTCTGTTGGATAGGTAATTAGTGAACCAGTGAAGTGAGGGAGGGAAGCAATTGAGGTTTGCAAGTTTAGATAGAAGAATGGAGTGACAGACAGTAGCAACAGCTTTGGAGAGGTCAAAGAAAAGGCAGGATATGAGTTGGTTATCTCTAGACTCTTCTATCTTGTGGGTAAAAGATAAGAGGGAGGATGTGGTACTGTGGTATGGCCTAAAACCATGTTGAGTGGGAGTGAGAAGGTTTTCCTGTAGGAGAAATGTAGTATTTGAGTAGAAATGCATTTTTCAAGTATTTTAGATAGTGGGGAAAGGATAGCTATGGGTCTGTAGCTGGATGGGTCAGTAGAATTTCTTTCTTTATGCAGAGATATGATGATGAATGTTATAAACAAACACAAGCTGTTGACTGTTAAGATTTACACTTAAATAATAACCTCCACTAAATAACCAAAGATGAAAACATGACCATATACAAAGAGATAGAGTTATTTATAATGGAAAGACAAAGAGATTAGCAAAGACTGGCAAGCAAACATTGTATTCATAAGAAGAACACTCATTATAAGCAGGATAAACAGCAATGCGTTAAATGAGTTTCAGGTAAGATAAGTTTTCTTCCCTCACATTAACAATGGTCTTGATAATTTATCATGCACTTACAAACTATAAGAGAGCAATGGATCAACATTTTACATAACAGACTAATACCAGAAGGTGCATCAAAATGGATACACAGTGCATTCAGAAATCAAATAGAAAAGTGCTTGTATTTTTGGATTATTTTAGAGACAACAAAAAGTGAATGATATTCTGAGTCAAGCATAAGGCCTGATGCAAACAAAAATATGGAACAGTGGTTAAGGTTTTCAGATATAATATGACATGTCTAGACATCAGCAGAAGGGTTAATATATTAAAATGTAATTAACTCTTGGACCTTCCATGATTATCCATTGATGCTGAATTCCAAGAATTGGTAGCTTACTCATAAATAATGAGAGATCATAATATGTTATGGTCCTAATATGACAAGAAATACATGTATCATAATAACATTGCTTTCTGTGATGGGAAAGAAACAATAAAAAGATCAATGTATTCGTTTAGGGCAAAATTTCTCATTTCTGTGAAACAAATTACAGAAATCAGATATTAACTTATAATACTAGATGAAATGTGACAGTAGTGGTGGAGGTTAGGATTTCATTCCTTCTGTCTGAAGATTCACTATCGAATGTTTTGTTAGTTAGCTATGCCATTTTCATACTATAATATGTACTAAATGATTATGTTTTCAGTCCAGAATTCTTAGCAACAGTATGACAATATCAGATGCACCCATCCAGACGTGCCTAATTACAAAGTACATGTGTTTCCATATTATACATTGTGAATTTTTTTTTCATTTGCAGGACGAACCCAGTTCAGGGATGGATCCAAGGTCTAAACGTTACCTCTGGAAAACAATACTAAATGAAGTACAGAATGGCTGCGCTGCTCTCCTAACATCACACAGGTACCTTGAGTGCATACATTAACTAATGCATATGCCTACTGCTACTTAAAGGAACAAGCTTGGAATCTTGAATATTTGTACTATCACTGAAAGTGCTATACAAGTGCTATATAAATAATGCTCATTTACTATACTTTAATATTTTAAAATAATGCTGTTAAATTTTTCACTCATCACAGGAGATATGAACATTTCTTCTACGCAATTTATGTGTTAGATGTTTTCTTGGTTTCTTTTGCCATACATCAGTAGTTTCTGCAAAAAACTGCAAGCAACTGTGTTATTGACAAGCTTTATGGAAGTCTCTAGAGAATATAGTCTGACACGCTTCTCTGGAGCTAGAAAAGCAACACAATATCACTTTCCCAAAATAAAATGTGTGTTCCATAAGGAATAGAGAGCTAGTTGCAGTGTTTCACTGAAGTTTAAATAAGAGGTGATGCACATGACTGTAGACTCATAAAATAAAAATAAGACCCGCAAGCAGTATCTAAGGTTATACTTAGGGATGACTGAATCCTGTACTGTTTTCCATCATTATGTGGTTGTAATATGTTTATCATTAACCTTACTGTAAGTGAGAAAATAAATAACTAATATCCCTAGGCTTTGTCAAGATTACAAAATGCATTATATATATTATTTTTTGTACTGTGTTTTGTGGAATAGGGCTATGATGGGTGCATTGTGAGGAAGAATAGAGAAACCTGTCAGGACTTTAACTTCTTAATGGCTCTGTTAGTAATATTGATTTAACAGGGTCAGTGAACTCTGGGGAACTGGCAAGCATTTTTAGCAATGGAAAATTAGTACTTTTTTTTTGTTTAAATTCAGTAAATACAGTATTTCTAGACCTTCTAGAATTGTTGACCGACTCTGGCAGAAATGGTAAAGAAGAGCTCTTAATCAGTTATCTGATGTAGAAAAGAGAGCCTTCACTTTGAGATGAAGATGTTCAAATCAAATTTCTTCAGTTCACTCTCCATTTCAATGATGAATTACAACTGAAATAAAAGAAAAGGAAACTTCAGTTCTGTAATCAGATGCTTGTTTAGCTAAGAGTAAGAGAATATAAAGGATGTCACAAATAATGTCCATTTTAACTTCTTTTGTTAAAAAAAAAATGTTTTAAGCACTTTATACCAACAGAAAAAAGTCCTGGTGACTGGACCTTTTTCCGTTGGTATATTGTGGGATTTACAACAGGCACGCTGGCCAATCAGAGTGCACGTTTTGAAATATTAATTGGGGGGGGTCATTGTATAATATGCAGTATAGAACAGCCAAAGTTTATGCCATGCTACTCACATTCAGTGAATTATAGTTTAGCCATGGTGACATAACATAGGAACCTACAAAGCATCATAATCACTGAACTAGTTAAGACGAATTGCTGTGTCAGAAGCCACCCTCTGGTACATGTTGCAGATACACCTCCTCTACTATATTTCTGCAAATAGGTACTGTTGTTGCACCCACAACCACTGGAGGGGATGTCATCATCCCAGTATACATAGCACTGTTACATCCCTGTCTATGTGAATGCTGCAACCCCCCCCCCCCCATCCCGTGAAGCCCAAATCTTTTCTTAAGTCTGCTGCCTCAGTATAGTGGGTAGACTTGTAGTTGCCATTACCATTTGCTTGATGAGAAGAGAAGAAATATCTAATCCTACAAAAAAAAGACATGTTAACTGAGTATTTTATTTCTAGGTCATATTATCCAGTCTTCATATGAAGGTCACTTATGAATCCTGTACAGTAAGGGAACTTTCAGCTTTTGGGATGGCTTTAGTCTACTGGAGAACTTTGTATACAGTTCTGTGTGGGTTGATTAATATCGACTCTTTCTTTCATCCCTTCATCCCTTTTTATTTTTCTTTTATTAGAGTAGACTTGATAGGACACTGATTCAGTGTGTGATATTATTTAAGGACTCCTGAATACAGGGAGTTCATTAAACTATTAAAGCTAAGACCAGTGCTACAGTATGAATCGCTTGGGTCTGTGGCTGAAAATTATAAGGACCCTATTTATTTGGTGTGACAGAAGTACAATATTTCATGCTAAACTAGTAGAAGAAGCAGCAGGGACTATTTCAGACAAATTAGACTAGATATGCAACTCCATCACTCCTCTTATTAATCTAGCCCTGGCTAAGACCACAAGGGATTTTAGACTATAAGCCAGTAGAGCAGCAGAAGTTGGCATAATATTCCATGACCCAAAGGTTCCTAAAAATGTAGTTTGTAGAGTTAAGGTGGTCAGCAAACTTTATGGTATCTAGTCCCTTCAATGCCTGCTGACAGAGGGGGCAAAGAAATCTGTCACTAGAACAGGATGAAGTACTAATACATACAAACATGTCAGAGTCAAAACTGGCTCATCTCTAGCACCTCCAGCACCCTTTACCACAGGAATGCCCTAAGGCTAAATATTCATTCTATTGTTGTTTTCATTCTTTATTGGCACATTACCATCTGGCTTCCCTAACCTTCCTGTCACTATCTATGCTGATGACATGATTATCCTTTGATCCAGTCAGTCACATTTAGCTATTGAAACCAGCTTCATTTTGACCTCTACTCCCCTAATGTTTGGCTAAATAATAATAAGTCACTTCTAAATCTCTCTAAAACAAAAAGTATGATATTTGGAAACTCACAAAAGCTGACCAAGACTCCTAAAAATCTTTACATTTCAGTTCTGAATGATACCTTAATAAAAACAATCACATCCTTTATGAATGGACCAGTCATTTAACTTCCATAACCACATTGAAACCAACAGAAGAAAGATAGAATCTCTTTAATTCTGGTTCTCAATGATATCATCCTTTCTCTTTAGACCAACTAGGGCTACAGTAGGCAAATGAGTCCTTGTTCTACTTGATTGCAGACTCCCCATCAAAGCTGCACACATTCATCAACTCTGCAGTCCAGTGAAAATATCTGCTGATTCATTTCCAACCCCCACCTCCACCCCAGAGCCATACTGCACCACCCTCTCCAAAGCCATATGCCCTCCTACAAAGCAGAACTGCTACTAGGGTTTCTTCTTTTCATGCTGCTTCATCCAGGTGCCTTCCTGCCTCTTGCTGCCAAACACCATAATAAAACCACCCCCTACAACCTTTGCAACCTATCCCAATGGACTCCCTCACTGTAGATGCCCAAAACAATTTGCATTGTACCTACCACTCTTTCTCCATTCTTTCACCCAAACTCTCGCAGACCCGGGTCTGTGTTTAAAAATCAAAGGATACATTCATCAAATATCCAATGATTGAACACAAAGCAGCAATCTTTTATTCACACCACACTATTTTAAATCACCCAGGTAGGGGGCTGTGCCCCCCACACTCCCAACTATATATACCAACTCCGATACAGCACTATAGTGGAGAAGAGGGCAAGTAAGTAGTTGGCCAACATCAGGAAATTTTCCCTGTCCCTCGTTGTAGTGAGATCTCACACTTGGTACATAAAATTAGGGGTGGGGTGGGGGTGGGTTTAAAATAGTGTGGTGTGTGTGAGATGGAAAAATATTGGGCAACTATTTACTTTCCCCGTCTTTCGCATTCACTAAAGTGAGTGTTCAATGAATGAACATTCACTGTCTTGCATTCAATCATCAGTGGTTTGATGAACATAACCGTCAATGGTTAAACATAGACACAGGCCTTCTCCCCTCACCTATAAGAAAACTCTTTCCCAACTTTCAGAGCACAACTCAAAAGACACCTCCTTTAAAAATCTGACTGTAGGTCTTTCCCACTAGACAGATCAGCAAATGCCTCCCTCACCTACATCACATCTCCTTCCACCCACTGTTCTCACCTGCTTCTTACCTTTGTACTTACTGCTAAAATTAATCCAGATCTGTTCTTCTCCTCCTGAATTAATAATATTTTTTCTATTTTTTTCATTGTTTCACTTGTCTGCTGGACTCTGTTCATTCTCTGATTATTCCTTGTTTGTGAATTGGTTGTTTTTTATGTTATTTTTTTTTGGGGGGGGGTCTTCACCAGGGCTGTGTCTGCTAATGGTATACGGCAATCATTGTACTACCCTGATAAACAAGCTAACTAAATAAATAATTTTCGGTGTAATAAAGTGTTTACATGCAGTAGCGATCATTTGCTTAAAAATAACAACACAGCTGAACCATGACATATATTTAAGAAAAACTTTCTACATGCTGATTAATATCAACCTAAATTTGAATAGTAGACCTGGCTGGGCCCTGGCACTGTCTGCATCAATTTGGTTAGAGCATTGATCTTAACACATAGCTCCATATCAAAGGAATAGAACACCTGGTTCTGTTGGTTAGTCTTGCCTGATTAATTCCTGTTGGCTGTCTCCCAATTGGCTGTCTCATCCTCCTAGCTTACCTGTGATTGCCCAGTCTCCCCACAGCACTGCACTGATCCAGCCCAAAATAATTCAGCCTCCTGACTGACCCTTCTTTTTCAATTTACCAATCTTGGCTGTATATCACGTTGTTCGTCAGTGGCTAGTTCCATTTTTATTGTGAAATTGATTACTATTTTTTAACTTCTTGTCAATGTTTTTGAACTTTTGGATATATAACTTCAGCACTTCTATAAGAAAAAACTTCTGTAATATCTCTTCACAGAAAATACTGAACAAGTCTGATGTCCTAGATGAAATCACGTTGCTAATAAAGCATTATTTCAATCATGCTGATAGTGGACACCTGTTTGTTTTTTATTATATGTTATTTCTTTACTGTTAACAATTTTTTACACAATCTTAAGAGGACTACAGCCAGCTTCTATATATATATATATATATATATATATATATATATATATATATAGATATATATACTATCTATACATATATATCTATTGATATCTATATATATATATGTGTGTGTGTGTGTGTGTGTGTGTGTGTATATATATATATATATATATATATCTATAGAGAGAGAGAGAGAGAGAGAGAAAGATACACACACACATATATATATATGTATATATATATATATATATATATATATATATATATATATATATATATATATATATATATATATATATATATATGTATATAGGCCTGTTTTAAATGGTTGACTGCATAAATTGTCAATGCTTTATATATTTGTCATATGATCAAAGCTGAAAAACAGTGAAACAGTATGTAGCCAGTTGTACAAGATTGTGGTACAACGGGGGGAGGAGTTGTGCCTTTTTCCAACTGTAGTGTGATCTCAGAATCAGTATGCATATTTAGCAGAGGGTGAATGATGGTGTAGCCACCTTCAAAAAATATGATTTGGACTTTCTTTTGTTTTACATGTTTTTCAGCTTCGATTATGTGGGTTTGACATTTAGAGTGTTGACTATGAAAAAGGACTATCTTCTAGTAATGGATACATGATGATCAGAGGACAGTCGGTTGTCCTCATTGTTCTCCATGTTCCTAACTACCTGACTGACTTTCAGGGGTGTGTTGTTGAAGTGATAGTTGCAGGGGATGTCTTGTTTTCCAGTGAAGACTGCTGTGTAGTTTTTTGGCATTATTTTTAGTCTCTGGGTATCATCGCAGCTATTTTTTCTCTATATTTCTGACAGCCGTCCTAGTGCTCCATTTCCTTCACTGGGATTACCGGCACTCCAATCACCCTGGTCCAATGCCTGAATTAAAAATGGTGGCAAGAAACGACCCTAAAGCATCCTGGTGGGGGCAAAGTTCTTCCATCTTCTAGTTAGGGGGGTTTATTTATGACCTATGCCTCATATATATAAATACTGAGGTATTTGAAGATGCATCTGCTTTCACTCTTGTGTAGAATATGACTGATCTGTGGTCCAGTTTCACTAGGGATGAAGCTACAACTGGTGGAGAATAGAGTTGTCCCATACTGGTGAGGACCAAGTCCAGGATTTTACCTCCCCTAGTTAGGGTACAGAATAACTTCTTCCAGATAATTCGTATTTATAAAGTACAGAAATCTCTGAGGATAAATGCTTGGGATATAAAAGTCTCTCAACTGACAGAGAGGTATTTGAAATCTCCTAGGAGAATGGTGTTTAACCTATTGCATAGAGACTGCATACTAGTTAGTTGGAGGTATGGGCCAAGGGGGGCATATAGAGAGTCCTATAATTAGATATGATGTGATAAGTGTATTTCTTATAAATTGAAAGTGGAAGTGTTCCAGGTTGTTATCCTGTCTCACAGGCCTGTAGGAGAGAGTTTGTTTTATGAATAAATAGACGCTACCACCTTTAGTGACTTCATTAGTTAGGTGGACCTGAACACATAGTATGAAACCCTACACAGATAAAGTGCTATCAATCGTCTTGGACCACATTTCCCATGATGATGTATATATCAATGCATTCCAGGGTAAGAAGCACCTCTAGAGAATGGAGTTGTTTCGCATTGAGAAGCATTATTTTTCTATTATCTGTGTTCTGCTTTGTTAAGCCGAAAGCTTTAGAAGACTGACATTGCCTAAAAATGGCACTGTATGAGTTGACAGAGTTTTAGCCAACATGTGAAACCCTTGGGGAGATATGTGCAGGCCATCCTTGGCAAAGCTGCTAGGACCATGTGCAATCTCCTCTCAGATCTCCCTCTCTCTCACTCTCCCTCTCTCTCTCTCCCTCTCTATATATATATATATATATATATATATATATATATACGTGTGTGTGTATGTGTGTATGTGTGTGTGTGTGTGTGTGTGTGTGTGTGTGTGTGTGTGTGTGTATATATATATATATATATATATATATATATATATATATATGTGTGTGTGTGTGTGTGTGTATATGTGTGTGTGTGTGTGTGTGTGTGTGTGTGTGTGTGTGTGTGTGTGTGTATATATATATATATATATATATATATATATATATATGTGTGTGTGTATACCTCCCTTAAATGACACCAAAAGCTAAGCCAGTTGTTGAAGTCAGTAATCTTTTGTTCATATTGTGACATCATTTTCAGTGATGGTAAAATGCTGCTCATTGCTAGGTTTATACCTACCTTAATCACATATTGTGAGAGCTCCATCATATCTCTCTCTCCATATAGACCTGGGAGGCATGTCTCACATCATTTAATCCTACGTGTACTATGACTATTTCATATGTGTACTTGTGATGCGAGGATATGAGTGCATGCATAGGTTCATAGGTTCATAGGTTCATAGGTTCATACTAGGCTATTTGCCCTAGGGCATTTATAAGCCTAGCCAGAGTGTGTTTGGCTTTTACCACCCATTTTAAATTAATTTTGCTATGCCCTTTTTTGAGGTTAGTATACTGTGCCTCTGTCTAACAGTGACACAGAAGTGATACCCGGGGTAAACCTATGATCTCCCATCCACTCATCAATATTCCTCTTGAAGAGAGTTAATGAGGGACTCTGCCTAACCTGGACTGGATTTTATTCCAGAGTGAAGGGAGCCTCTGGGTTATGAATCTGTCCCTCCAGCATGTCCTGTTTATTTCAGTGCTGAGGTTCAAGTCTCTTGAGCACGTAGCTCGATGGGATTTGGATTTTCTGAGGTGCAGCATGTCCATTAATTCCGGGTTGGACATGGCTTTATACATCAGGCACAGATCGCCTCTGAGCAGGCGGTATGCCACTGAGTAGAGCTGGAGTTTCATTAACAGGGCAGCATATGGCATCTGTTTGAGCCCTTTGATCCTCTTGGTGAGGTACTTTTGGGGTCTTTCCAGTTGCTGCAGGTGTCTGGTAATGTACATCCCAAAAGGGGCATTGTACTCAATTATGGGCCTGATGAGGGATGAGTAAAGAGGTACGATGACCTCCCCTGATCTAGATGTGAATCCCTTCATGATTAGGTGGGCTATATAAAATGTTTTTCTAACCACTTTGGCCACGTGGTTGTCAAATGAGAGATTGCTATCAACTTGGGTCCCCAGGTGCCTAATTACTTCTTCTGTACGTAATGGATTACCACCTATGTGGTAATGTGTGGGCACTTTGTTTTTGCCAAAGGGGATGACTATACACTTTTTGGCGTTTAGCTTGAGGCCATGGCTCTGGCACCAGTTGTCTGTTTCTATGAGGCCCCTTTGGAGGATGCTTGTGTCAGCTGGAGAGTCTATTATGGCACCCAGTTTGCAGTCATCTG
This sequence comes from Protopterus annectens, assembly GCF_019279795.1. Lineage (NCBI taxonomy): Eukaryota > Metazoa > Chordata > Ceratodontiformes > Protopteridae > Protopterus > Protopterus annectens. Next base: position 721,980,420 of record NC_056731.1, read on the forward strand.
CGAACTTGGTCAGCCACAGTCCTTCCATGTTTGCCTGTACCTCCGAGAAATATATACCGGACAAGAGAGGTCCCAGGACTGAGCCTTGTGGGACGCCACTTGTAACTGGTTTGGAGTCTGACATGGCTCCAGCAATTCTAACCATGTGGGTTCTGTCCTTGAGCCAGTTTGCAACCCATCTAGTGGCATAGGGGTTTATATTTAAGCTGGTGAGCTTATCTATAATGCCCGAGTGGGGTATTGTATCGAAGGCTTTTGAGAGGTCAATACCCTTGGTGACTGTTTCAAAGAAATTGACTAGGCTTAAGAGGCAGGATCTGCCCTTAACAAAGCCAAACTGGGTAGGATCCAGTGTCTGTAGGTCCCCAATATCTTTATTTATGAGGTCCATGATGATCCTTTCCATAGCTTTGCAGACCAAGCTAGTCAGGCTTATGGGGCGATAGTTTCCAGGATCCGTTGAGGCACCACCTTTGTGGAGAGGGAACCACTCTTGCTGTACGCCACTCTTTGGGTACATATCCTGTAGTAAGGCTGAGACTGAACAGTAGTTTTAGGTTTGGGTTTAGCTCTTCTTGGAGTTCATGTAGCACGCAGCCCGGGACACCGTCTGGTCCCATTGATGCTGTGTTTTTTGCTTTGGAGAGGGCAGCTCTTACCTGAGCATCTGAGATGTCAGGGGGGCAGCACTCTGCTGGGATAGATATTTGCCCTTTTGGATAGGGAGGGGGGGGGTTTGCACTGAATCTGTCAGCTAGGATGTTGGCAATGTCTGTGGGTTCGGTGTATTTTTTGTCATTTTGGACTAATTCTGAGCATATCTGGGAATTCCCACCCAGGTTCCTAACATAACTAAAGAAAGCCTTGTGATTATCCTTAGTGTCCTGTGCAGTTTTTCTCTCAAAGCTGGCCTTAGATGATTTTATGAGTGCCCATAGTTTTTTGCTAATACTGACCAGAGATGCCTTGCCTTTTTGGGATTTTGCTCTATCATGTAGCTTCCTCCTTCTGTTGTATAGTTTGTTTATGGCTGGGGTCCACCAGACAGGACAACTGCCTTTGGAGGATTGGGTGTTGGTTTTATTTGGGATTGCATGATCCATGCATTCTTGAAGTTGTTCATAAAATGCGTTTATAAAGGATTCTGCGATCTGGGCCATATTTTCAACAGGACCGGGGGCTTTGAAGGATTCCACCTTGGTTTTGAGGAGTGTGAAATTTGCTTTAGAGAAGTTTTTCACTGTGGTTTTCTGGGCAAGGGGTGGGGTCGGGATATGAATATCCAGTGAGATTGGTTGATGGTCTGATCTTACCAGTGAGGGATACACTTCTGGTCTGGAGCATAGAGTCCCCATGTTGGTGATGATCAGGTCCAGTATGTTTTCCCCTCTTGTGGGAGTGGTAACAAGTTGTTCCATAGCATTTGAGTTTATAAATTCTAGGAACCTTTGGGCTAGGGTGTTGGAGCTAGAGTAATGCTCCCAGTCTATGTTTGGGTAGTTGAAGTCACCCAATATAATGGTGTTTGGAGAGACCTTCATATTTTCCAGTGTTCTCAGGAAGGCCGAGTGGGGTTCCTGGGTTTGGGAGGGTGGTCTGTAGCAGGCTATAAACTGGAAGGCAGTTTTACCCACTGTTAGTTGCACATGGATAGTCTCTGATATTTCGTGCTGTGCCACCAACCTGGAGGTGTGGGTATCTTTGACGAATATTGATACTCCCCTCCTTTTGTGGTTCGGTCCAAGTTTTGGGGCCAAAAAGCATGGTATGAGGTATAACCTGGTAGTACTGGGGTGCTCTCGGGAGCCTTGTACCAGGTTTCTGTTACTGCACAGATATCAATGTTCTCCATGCTAAGGAGAGTTTCGAGTGCGTGCATCTTGAGGTTTAGACTTCTGGCATTGAGTAGCATTACTCTAATTTTCTTATCCCTTGTGATACCTATGGAGGTGGGTTTGTCTTTTGAGCCTTGCCTAAAAAAGGCACTATGGGGGTAGCAAGAGCCTTTGCCAATATCTGAAAGCCCAGGGGTGACAGGTGCAAGCTGTCCCTAGCGAAGCATCGTGGCTTGTCGAGCATGTCATCCCAGGCTGACAGGCATTGGATCCCCTTTGAATGACACCAATACTTAAGCCAATTGTTGAAATTGATCATTTTGTCTTCATATTGTGGCATCATTCTTGGTGAGGGTAAGATGCTACTCAAGGTCAGGATCATACTGGCCTGGGCTACATGCTCAGAGAGCTCCTCTATGTCTCTTTTCATGTAGTCCAGGGAGGTACATCTCAGGTCATTCACACCAGCATGGACAATGACTGAGTCATATTTGTACTTGTCTTGGAGTGACCTGAGTGCTTGTGTTATGTGGCGGATCCTAGTGCCCAACAGGCAGCTCACCGTGACCTTCTCCTTGTTCAGCCTGGTGAGCGGGACGTCAGTGTGCCTGACTATAGTCACCTATTACAAGTGTATCAGGTGTGTTGTTTAGCCTTAAGGGCTGTGACTGTTCAGCACACTGGCTTTGTGAGCTATGTGTTACATGTGTTTTGTTTTGGGGTAGCGGTTGCTTGGGTGTCTGCTTTGGAGGTCTCTGCTGCTTAGGCAAATTTTTATTTATAGCCTCCGAGTATGTTTTTGTGTGTTTATGTGTTTGGTTTGCTGTCATGGTAGGTCTATGTGAGACTGGAATTGTAGTGAGTGTGGTTTCCTTCTCCTCCTGACTGGTTACACCAGTAGTGAGTTGAGAGGGCTTAGCCACCAGTTTGGCTATATGGTTGCATCTCTCACATGTGTTGGAATTTGTTGGGAGGAGGAGAGGGTTGTCTGTGTACATGAGGCAGTTGTAACATTGCCTCAAGATTCCCAGATTCACCAGCTGGACCAGAGAGGAGATTGACAACTGACCTTTGGACATGCTAGAATAGTATTGGGAATTCCTTTTTAATTGAAAAAAAGGGCCAATGGGGAACAGGCTTCTCAAGGGGAGTTTGTGAGGGTGTAGTGCTTTTAATTTTTTAGTGCTGACTTATATAATTGCTATAGTGAGCAAGTGCCAGGTAACTTAAATGCAATGTGTTACAGGTAACTTAAATGCAAAAACAACAAACAGTAACTTTCTTTCAAGTGAAACAAGGAAATAAGTACAGTAAGCAATGCAGATATCACTAGGGATCCACAGAAGCACTGAAAAGCCACATTTTAGGTGGAATTAGCGTTTCAGGGAAATAACAAGCATACAAACAAAGCTAGATTCAGCAGGCCTGGATCTAGTCTATGCTACAGCAAACAAGGTGTACCAATTTCAGTAAGAAACAGTTCAAATATGCAGGCACTATAAGCCTTTAACCAGAAATTCCCAGCTCAGAAGGGCAGAGTCCAGCCTCTCCTCCCACAAGAGTGCAGACCATGAACCTCCTTAATGTATGCATGATGTGTTAAATCCTGGTACCCGATAAACAGCTAACGGTGACCCTCTCCTTACTCAGTTTGGAGAGTAATGTATCAGTGTGTCTCACTATGGAGTCACTTATGACTAGGATGTTGTATTGTGTGGAGTCTTGCCTTATCGGCATTTGACTGAGACACCGAGTCTAAGACGTATGTTTCTTTGTTGGTGTTGCTTAAGTTGTGTACTTCTGAGGTGGTTGAGGTTACTTGTTTCTTGGTTAAATTTAGGAGTCCTTTGTTATTTAGTCAGGTTATTTTTAAGTGCCTTACCATATGTAGGTCTGATAGATATAGTGTGGTGTTGTGTGCTACTGACAACCTGTTTACTGTTTGTACTGGCTTATGTTGATGATACCCTGGAGTTTGCATAAATAGTTTGTAATTTTGCCATCAACCTTGATGAGAAGTTAATATTCAGGGGCTAGGCATTGATTATGGTCAGATTATCTTGCTATATGAAAAATGGCATCAGAATTCAGCATATCTCTCATGCATTGGTATCCTCTTGCCTTGACTCTTGTGATGCTTGTAGCCTGGACTTCCTGACAACAGTATAGCTACTCTATAGAGTTGAAAAACTCTACAGCTTTGTCACTTACTCATACACATTATTAGCAAAATATTACTTCCTTGCTTCAGAGATTATGTTGACTCTGTCAGTTTTAAATCATAATTAAAATCTTATTTGTTTTTTCCAGCTATGCATGATTTAGCCGTTTCTGACCTGAATTAATTAATTGTTCATTATTGCTGGATTCAGATTTTATGCACTATAAATATAGGACTCCTGCTGTTTTTGTTTGAATCATTTGCCATATGTTTGCTTGCCTATCAGGGCCCATACCTCTGGATGCGTGGTTATAGTATTTAAGGAATGAAAAACTATGGCGTGTTTTAAGAACTTACAAAAAAAATTTTTTAGACCATGAAAACTGACTATATAATTTTTAGGCCCAGTTTATTTGCATTTACATTTTACATTTTATGTTTCATATTATTTTAACCTTAGTAGGCATACTTGATGTACAAGGACTGGAATACACCTGAATGTGAAGTGAATCAGTAACACTAACTGCATCGTTTTGAGTAATAAAGTTTATGTTTAGTGCTGGTAGTTTAGGTTATAACAGCATGTAGCTGGTGTTCTTTAGATACTAGTCTTACAAGGGAAATGGCATATTGAAATGTGTTTTAATAAAGATTCACAAGTTTCTGGAAGCTGTTTATATGGCATCATACAGCTTGCAAGCAGTATAGCTACTAACTCTGCTGTTTAACATTTAAGGTTACTGTCCATGATGTTTTAACACATTTGGCTTTACCTCATACTTCACAACACACCCAGGATACTAACAAATCATCAGAGCATATCCTGGATTAGGTTGTTAATACACCCTGCATGCCATTCAGCTTTAATAATGATGCATGAAGATGAGACTTTTCACAAATTAAAAAGTTGCTTTGTATTTCACAGTATGGAAGAGTGTGAAGCTTTATGCTCAAGGCTTGCTATCATGGTTAATGGGCAGTTTAGATGTCTTGGATCTCCACAGCACATCAAAAACAGGTAACATTTCTTATGCATTCACTCATATACTGTCTGTAGTGTGGATTTCTGATATATTTAAGCTGAGATGTTAATCTAAAGCCTAAATTTGAATCAGTTTTGCTATGTTTTTTTTGCTGCATTTATCTTATGTGCACGGTATTCATGTGTTATGTATTTCCTTATGAAAATTTTATTTTACAGCAGTAGACAGTGCTGTCAACAGTATTAGCATTAAAAGGTATAATACTTCAATAAAATACGCACATGGCAAAAAGTACATCTTTGCTTACAAGGTTGTGTGTCATTTGCCATAAAGGATGCACCCATAAATATTTTAGTCCTTATCATTTTTTGCAGTGTGTACTTCTGTATCCCATCTGTTAAGCTTCATTTGTGATCAGTCAGCCTTATCTGCTCATTTAATCGGTGACTAAACTGTCTGAATTCAAAATATGCCACCTACTGACATCAACAATGCTGAAAATAAAATGATGCTGGGGAGAGGTTTGAAATGGTTTTGAATGCAGCTAAAGTTTATTGAGCAGTTTTATGCAAGTAATGAAATATGGCATCTTAACCAACAGCCTCAGGACAGATACTGTCAGTTTAAATGGCCTTAAAAGTAACAATTCTGATATTTAAGAAATTATATTTAGTATGTTTGCAACTGAAATGTTTACCGATAATGCTTACTGATCAAGAAATTAAGTTGTCATTATGTAAATGTGACTATAGCTATAAGAATTTACCTTGTATAAGTTGGACTGTTTTATTAACTCTACAGGTAGACTTTCATGCAGTCAACTTAAATTTCCGACTACTGCTTTTCCTAAACTATATCATGGAAACTATTGAAAGTGTTGTTTTTCAAAATATTACAGATTTTGATTTGCACGGCTAAGATACTTTTTTTTGCTAATCCAAGCTTGGACCCAGCATCCCCGGTAATGTAAATCATCAGTGTCTTTTCTTAAACTGTATCATGGAAACTATTGAAAGTGTTGTTTTTCAAAATATTAACAGATTTTGATGGAGGGTTAAGATACTATTTTGCTAATCCAAGCTTGGATCCAGCATCCCCAGCAGTGTAAATCATCAGTGTATTTCTGCAGTTTACCTGTATTTAACAGAAGCAATATTAAGGAATTTGTATTTGCAGGTGGTCAGAAGTAAAATTAATATAAACATGTTTAAACCAGCAAGTCTTTAGGGTATTAAATAATTTCTTGTTACAGGTTCATAGGACATTACTAGGCTAAGGGCTCAGCAGCCTTTACAAGCCTAGCGAATATAATCCAATTTTACCCCATATATGGCCCTTAGGGGCAGGTGAATGGCATGGGTTTGTGCCTAGGCCATGAGTATTTTACAGATCTTACAGAAATTTCTCTTGAAGTGGGATTGTAATGTGTCATTGTATTTAGTTTAAGAATAAAGACCCGGGTTAGATTTCATAAAGCAGATGGATATCATGTTACACAAAATATTTGTAAGAATTATAGTATAGTCATAGTAGGAATGTGTATCAAACTGGTAGATGTGCTATTTTCCTTTGTGCAGTTTATATACTGCACAGGTAAATTTTCCAACTAAATATGCATCACAGAAACTCCAGTCATTCCTTCTCATTTGGTATACATTATAATATGATTTACTGGAAGTGAAAAGCAAACACAGACAAACCTACCATGATGGGCATCTACCTAACTAGCTTCTTGGGATATAATGCAAAGTAAATTGTACATGCCTACATATTTAGAGTCCTACTTCTATAGCTCTCAACCTCTTAGTGCAAGACATCTGGACAAAGCTTGACATAATGGGGGGATAACAGCCCAAAAATAGGAACAGATTTTAAATATTGCTCTTTTAAACTTAGAAATATGTCAGAATAACAGGGTTTGTGTTAAGAAGCATTTTCTGAAGGATTTGGAGTCTAAAACTCAAATGTATATAATTTTGTAGTGACTTCAATCCTGAGTTGGCCCCAGTGATATGGCAGAAAATCACAAATTGTATGAGGAATAGACCAAAAATATAAAGCAAAAATATAGACATTCTGCACAAATCTGGACAGTTGACAGGTATGCCTGCTTCGCTTAACATGTATTGTTTCTTGAAGGAATATAGCTTATACAACTTGTTTTATAAAAGAGAGTCCCAACTACCTCAATCATTTAGGGAGGCTTGACTATGGCATGGGATTACTTGTTCATGGAAAACAATTAACTCACTACTGCAGCTGGAGTGAGATATTAACAAAGTATTTTATTTAGAATTTGCTTTTTGGAGCTGATCAAGAAAACTGAGAATGAGACTGTTGTGGTTTAACACGAAGATCTACTTACAGGAAATTGATTATTTTTGCTTCTTTTCATATTTTTTAATAATGTTTAGTTGGTAAGCATGTATGCTTATTTGTTGTAATATACATTTAATATTAATAGAGCATAGTTATTAATCAATATTTTATTAATTGTGATGTTGTCGGAATGAGGCTTCCTTTCTGCTCTGTGCTCCAGGAACTCAATTTTCCCTTTTTTGTTTTGTGATTATATGCAAATTAAAACTTCATTACAAAATAGTGTTATGTTTATTAACACTCTAGTAGCTTATATCCCACCACCACCAATGAATCATAAATCCATGAAAATGTGAAACCAGTATCTTGACTAGAACTTGTTAATTCTTAACCAGTTAGCTCCAGCTGAATACCAGGAAGATGACACTCTCATTAGCAGACCAGTATTAGTTTATTAGATGTGTTATTTACTTTTACTTGAATGAACTGTCTGTTATTGGCAGTTGCTGCCTCACAGGAGAGGGTTAGCAGTGATGGAAGGAGTGTGTGTGTGTGTGTGTGTGTGTGTGTGTGTGTGTGTGTAGATTTGTTATCATTAGTAATACCTGCACTTATTTATCTAGCTGACATGCCACTTGGCAAAACAGGGACAAATACTGCCTCCAAAACAGTGGCAGCAATCCCTAGCTTGAATATTACCGAACTAGTATCACTCCCAAAAAATTAAATGAATCAAATAATGCAAAGCAGCCTGCTTCCTCACCAAGTAAAAGGAAACTGAATGATTTTTCTCATGAAACATGGCATGCATGGGAATGCAAGATGGAATAACAAAATTTCCTGGAACTGGCCTCTTTGAAAAAATAAATACATAAACATTTCCATGGATCCGCTAAATTCAAGTCTTCATTTTATCTCTAATTATTCATGGCATATATCAGCTAAATACTACAAGTAAATACTTAATAAGATAGAATTCTTCTAATTTTGCGGTTAATGCAGATATACTTGAGAGTAAATGTTCTTAATAATGGATTATTTAGACTATATCATAGCTGACAGATCCTTCTGCATGCCTATCCTGCTGAGCATCAACTGCTTTGACTGCTCCCCCATGAGCCTTGCTGCTTACCTTATATGACCTGATGGGAAGAAGGGTGACAGGCGACTGAATCACCCCTAGGCTGAGGCTATTGTTATCAGTCAGAAACAAGCCTTGCAGTACATCTACCAGCAGAAAGCACCACTTTTCTAAGCCTACCTCTTAACCAGAAGACTGTTATTTCACTGTAGGCTGGGCAAGCCGTAAGGTATGACATGTGTGAGGACAGGCCCATCTCAGGCTCTAAGATAGCCATGCTTTCATAACCATTTCATATATCCCAGCCCTGCAATCTATTCCAAGCATTGCCATCCTCCAGGGCTTGATAGGCATCCACCAGGTATGCTTCCTCATTCCTGTCTATCCAGGTATGCTTCCTCATTCCTGGATAGTCACATTCATCCTCCCTGCATCTCTGTTAAGCAGCTGAGATACTAATTGAATTCTGGTCACCTGGGTCATACTCAGGGTTTCACATCTCTGTGCCACTGCTGCTGATGTTTAGTTGTCAGATCTCATATGGTTAAAACAATAGTACAATACGGTGGTTTCAACAAGTGTAGAAGATATTCAGCCAGTCAGATACCACTACTGGAAGTGTGATTATGACATAATATTAAAAAATCAACAGACAGCGTGAAATGAACTGGAGATTAAACCAAGAGAGTAAATGGATAATGTTTACTGATCCATGTGCACAACAGTGGCTTCCATTAATACTCTATGAAGCTTAACTGTGAAGCTTAACTGTTATTGACATATTGACATAACTTGCATTAACAGAACATGACAGAATCACAAGTAGGCATGGACACCAAATGAAAATGGCTGTAGTCTTTGATTTCTATTAATGACATGCCCAGTGAAAACTTTCTGACATATATTTAATCAAATCCAACAGTTTGATGCTGCAGGAGCGGAACATTCTGCATCCATGAAACTACATCTTTGGATTATAATCACCACAAGAAATGATGAAAGATATTCTGAGCTACTAACACATTCATACTGGCCAAATTCCATTTTTATACACTTTTCTCTGTAGTTACATCTAAAAGAACTAAGTATCAGATAAAAAACTACTTAATGTGGCATTTTGGAAAAAAAAAATAAAACATAAAAACTATCATGGAAGTTACAGACTGGACTTTCAACTAAAATCTGCTAGCTCTCAAAAGTCATAAAAATGCAATCTTAAACTGCATGATGTGGACAGAGAGATATGGAGCCATGAATATGATCCAGCCAGTCTGTGTTCAGTTTGTAGTTCAGCTGCTGGAAAGGCTGGGCTGGAAGGACAGGAATGAGAGACTTTTTGACTCACTCATTCTATGAGGAGCGCTCATTTCTTGGTGTAGACTGGTGACCACTTTCCAGATGTGTTTCATCTGCACAGGAGGCGGGCTTGGTTACACATATAATGCCCACCTCCCAGCTCTTGTCCTGATGAAGGAGTGGCAATCTCACATAAACAGAGTCTATGCAGGCTACTTTGCCTAGGGGGAGTGGGGAATGAGGGGTCCTGATGAAGGAGTGGCAATCTCATATAAAAAGAGTCTATGCAGACTACTTTCCTCAGGGAGTGGGGGACCACATGCCACAAGGCTTACAGCAGGACTTTGTTGGACTCTCTAGCGAATAAATCAAATGGGTCTGCAGGAGTGGATGTGGAGTAAAAAAAGGTACAATGCTATTATAATTATTTAATCAGGATATAGCTAATTTGGATAAAAATGAACATGTGATGTCCAGAGTACAGGTTCTTAGATCTGACTGGCAAAACATGAATACTAAGTGCAATAGAACTATGACATTGTGAAGTGCAATTTATAATACAACATTCCAACTCCATATACCAAAATCAATTTATTTCATAAAGCATGCTGAAAAACTCAAATTACTTTCTGAAAAATGAATAGCAAAATAAATTCATTGGATTACTGCTCTGCTCTGAAAGGCCCCTTATACTACAGCCATCTTGAAATATTTGACCTTAAACTATAAAACAGAGATATGGTTGCAACCATAACTCTCGATTCTTTGCTCAAGAGTTAGGAAAAAAAAAACATAAATATTGTTCTGATTCATGCAAGAAGTTAATATAATTACAGAGTTAAAAGGGTTGTAATACAATACACCAAAATACCTTCGGATCCACCAATGAGCGTTGTAAATCCAGTAACCACCACGTAAATGCTTCAAATACGATGTTTAATCCACATAACGCCAAAATACAAAAGACCAAAAATTACAGACATACACGACTTCCCAGTGCTGTAATTGTACGAGAATGAAATATTCAAGTACGGAACATTCACCACTTATCAAAAGTACGTAGCACCGGAGGACAAACAAAAAAGACGCCAAAATGGATGAACAGTTTAGCGCTTTCAACCAAATGATACTGGTCTTCAGAACTGAATATGTAAACGACCAACCAGTTTAAATAAATTCATTGGCGCCAAAAATGTATAACACCTTAAAGGTACAACACCTGAAAGGTATAACACCAAAAAGGTACAAAACTACGCATTAAATCACTATACCCACTTGTTTTGCATCTCTATGAACAACAACTTTTTAATATGGCTAAAAGATTATGACCTATGTGCAATTCATTGTAATATTGATGTAAATTGAAAAAATATATTGAAAAATATAAAAGTTAAGGGTGTATAAACCTAATAACCGCATCTAATAAATGTCAGAATGTGTCACCCCTGACTGTAACAGATACAAAGTTAATAACTCCCATAATGTACTAACTAGTCAGTGGGTGTACAAACTCATTGAAAATGCGATGCATTGTACTAGCCAACCGAAGTTGACAATAAGCATAAAATGTAATAATATATATAAAAAATGTATAAATGAAAAAATGTTTATAAAAATTATGAATAAAAAATATTGATCAAAAGTGTTATTGTCCCCACTTAACATTGTCGTAACTCTAGTGAAAAAACTACATATGAACACTACAAATTGTTACTTAAGGGTTATAAATGTACAATATATAAAATTATATGAAGTATATGTCTCTAATAGATAATAAAGTAATAATTGATGTAAGTAGACTAATACTATATAAGAAAAATGTATATAAACTATTTAATTCTAATTTAGTAAAACTCCTATACCTAATATTACACAGAATGTATAATGTTATGAAATACTAAAATGAAAGTATAAATATGTAATATAAAAAATTGTTAATGGTAATGAACAGTGTAAGTTCAAAGTTGTCAACGACATTCAATACATTTTAAAATTGATTAAAAACAACATAAATGATTTATGTACAAAAATATTAAAAATTATTAAAAATTATGTTAAAAACATTGTAGTAAAAATATTGTAGTAAAAATAGATATAAATGTAACAATATGTGTATTGAAGTTGTTGAACATAGCCAGGTCCTAAGACATGTTATGTAAATAGCTATGTTGTGCTACGAATTGTAATAGAAGGGGATTGATGATGTATGAACAAATGTAAACAAATAAGAATGTCTAGATGTTAATCATCTTATTTAAGACAATAATACTTAATAACAGTAAAACAGTGACTTAAACCACATAAATAATGTCAGGAAATTGATAAATAAACTATAACAATAAACTTTTCGTTGATATACTGTCATTTAGTCCTTGTGGACTGGTGGCGTCCAAATATAATCGCCACCATGATTCCCTAAATGCAAGTAAACCCCTAAAGTCACCACCCCTAGGATTATTGCTAATTTCTTCTAAAATTGCAAATTTAAATGTATGTTCAGTTCCAGATGAAGCAACATGTCTGTACAAGGCATTAGTAGTGTCCCTGGTCTTAATACTGTATAGATGGTTATATATACGTTTTTTCAGACTACGTTCAGTCCTTCCCACATAAAATGGCGTACATATGTCACACTTAGCTAGATAAATAACTTGTTTAGTGTTGCAATTTCCTTTCTTACATATAATTGTGCTTTTGTGTCCATTCTGGAGTAAAATTTTTTTGTCACAATACATATATTTACGATAATTGCAGAAACCACACTTTCTACTACCTATATTGGAAATGTTGTTCCTGCTGTCATCTGTATGATGTTCTAATAATTTTTTCATGTTATGTCCCATCCTATATACAAATTTCGGTTTGGTACCCAATATATTGACCAAATACTGGTCGCTACTAATCAAGTACCAAAATTTGAAAATTATTTGTTTAATTTTGTCAGCCCCAACATTGTAGGGTATAATGCAAGCCCTTTGATATCTTGGACCCACTCCTTCATTATTCATATTAGGAACATTTTGAATGTCACCTGAACCTAGTAATGGTTTATACTTTGTACCCCACTGATCTACTATGTGTGACACAACCTCATCCATCATATATTCAGGGTACCCTCTTTGGGAAAAAAATTCCTTAATTTGTAAAAGTTCATTTTTCATATCTTCTAACTCAGATACCATTCTGGCAGCTCTTATACATTGTCCTTTAAAGACATTATATTTGACTTTAGGGGGATGACAACTAGTATAATCCAAATAATTGTTGGAAAAAGTGGTTTTCCTATAAATTTTAGAACTCACTTTCCCTTCTTCATGTGTTATAAGGGTATCAAGATATGGCAAACCTGTTTTATCAATAGCATGCGTAAACTTCAAATAACCACTACTATTGTTTATAAAATCAATAAAATCTAGTAGTTCTTCTTCACTTCCTTGCCATAAAATGTATAAATCATCCAAAAATCTGGAATAATAAATTACCTTGGAAAAAAATTGACTCTTAAATAACACTTCATCCTCCCAGTTTAGCATAACCAGATTGGCGTAAATGGGGGCACAAGCTCCCCCCATCACTACCCCTTTAGTTTGTCTAAATAGCTCACCTTCAAAATAAATGAAGTTGTTATCTAAGACTAGAGACATCATTTCAGATATTAAACATATAGTATCCCATTCTAAGTCTGTATGTCTCGTCAAACTATTAGTAAAAGCCTCTAGACCTTCTTCTTTGGGAATACATGAAAACAGGTCTATCACATCTATAGTAGTTACATAAATAGGGCTGATATTCTCAACATGTGAAACAGGATACTTAGAGAGGAAGCACCACGAGACCTTAACCATATGTGGAATAAGGGTATAAATATTTTTCAAAATTGTATCAATAAATTTCCCCATTTTAAAAGTTTTCGAATAACTTCCCGATACTATGGGTCTCAGAGGGGGGTCGTTGGTATCTTTATGGGTCTTAGGAATGCCTACCATTGTAGCTAACTTAGGATGTTCTACTTTGATAAATTTATATATCTCATTAGTAATTCTACCTTCAAGTAAATACTCTTCAATGTAAGAATCAATCCTACGATATGCTATGTGTAGTTCATTCCTAGAAATTGTTTCGTAATTACCTGTAGTATATAATATATCATAGATTTTTTGAATATATGTCAGGTGATCATAGATAGCAATACCCCCCCCCCCCTTTATCGGGTTTCATAATGCAAATAGAATTGTTTCCTCTCATTGTTTTTAGTAATCCTGTCTCTTCCTGTGTCAAGTTATTAAACTCTTTCACCCTTTTGAGTTGGTTGTACTCACTATAAATTTCTCTAGTCACAACCTTATCAAATGTATCAATAATGGGATGGTTTTGAGGTGTGTATTTATTCCTAATAGACAAGATTGGACAAGTTCTATCATCACCGTCATTGTTATTAATTTTATTGATATTTTTTTCCTTAAAAAAACTTCTAAATTAATTTTCCTAATATATTTCTTAAAATCTATCAGTACCTCAGTTAATGTAAATTTAGGATTAGGTATATACTTCATCCCCTTCTCAAATAAGCTAAAATGAACCTTGTTTATCTGCATATCTGTGTAATTGTATATATTAAAATGACGATAGGAAAAAACTTTCCCTTTAACTACAATTTCATTTTTTTCCACATTGCTACATAAAACTTTGTTCCTATAACATTGGTGTGTGGTGTAAGTGGCTGTGGTATTCTCAATGTTCTGATTACTTGTTAATACCGGTTGTAAGGTTGTCTCACCCTCTGGTTCCCTCAGAAAAATGTCCTTTGACTCGTTTTCTGATATGGGGGATTGTTGCCCCTCGAGTGTGTTTGAAAACCCTGTGTGTTATAATTCTCTTCTATTTCAGCATAATCAGTGTGGTCACCTTCTCCAAACTTCACCTGTTGATTATAAAGACTACCCGCTTTATTTTGTCCACCTACATTAAGGTTTCATTTTTTGGGCCACACATAGGCCGTTTGCTGATGGTATTGTTCCTTATCTCTCTTAATTTTATCATATTTCCTCTTACATAGGGTGGATGCCCATTTACCAGCTTCAGAATATTGCTTGTTATATAGTTTCTCCCAATCTTTAAACAATAAATCATTCACTATCTGAGTGTTTAATACTTCCACTTCATGAATTAACTTACTTAATCTTTCATCGTAAAATTTCATTAATAGTCTAATATAATTAAATCCACATACATCAAAAAGACTGTTAAATTCATTTTTACCCGTATCAGTCAATTCTATACCCATAGGTAGTTTGAAAAATCTTAATCCTTTTGGGACAATCTTGTCATCTATACATTTCTGTAAATACATATTGTCCACCTTAAGTCCATTGATAGTTTTCAATTTCTTCCCGAACAAATAAATCGTTGATTTCAAACTGCCAGTCTCGTTCTTGTTTCTTTCATCTTGAGTATGAACAACTTTATCCGACCCCTGTGTATTGTCGACAATAAAATCAAATGTAAGAAATTGATTAAATAAATTAGAACTGTCAGTCCTAACATTGGGAACACCCAAAGGTGGCAAAGGTTGCTTGTGCTTGTGAAAACCATTGTCCTTATGGTCATGTTTGCTTTCAGTGACAGTTGAATATGTTCTAATAGGTGGCAATCTTTTGGGTTTAGTGCCTGTCCTCTTAGCCTCAAGGTCATAATCATATAAGGAAAAGTCAAACGTAAAGTCCAAAATGTTTATATTGCTACTAGATAAGGGTGCAGTGATGTCCAATCTTTGTTGTCGACTGTTATGTCTTGATCTTTGACCATTGGGTATGTCAAGACTTTCAATAGAATGCTCACCCACATTGTCAGAAGGTGTATCATTCCCATCAATATAATTATTCGGGCATACTGGGGCAACATGCCCCTTCTTGGTTTGATCAAGCGTTGCTGGATCGAGTACGGTATTAGATTGAAGTCTGGGTTGTGTAAATACTGTACTACCTAGATTACAACAGCTATTGCTGTATGCTGGCTGCAAAACAAGCGTTTTGAGTTCCGCATCTCCTGACAAAAGTCTAAAATCAAGTGCGGTCAAATGTTTAACTTCACCTTTTAATTCACGCATGTCAGCGTGAAGACCTTCCAAATTCGCTGTACCACCCGGTGCTGTGTCTGTGTTGACCACTGGTGCTGGATTCTCTAAAACACGTGTGTTACTGGCAATCTCGCCGGAGGCTTCCGAAGTAGAAGACGACATCAGAATAAAAGGGTTGTAATACAATACACCAAAATACCTTCGGATCCACCAATGAGCGCTGTAAATCCAGTAACCACCACGTAAATGCTTCAAATACGATGTTTAATCCACATAACGCCAAAATACAAAAGACCAAAAATTACAGACATACACGCCTTCCCGGTGCTGTAATTGTACGAGAATGAAATATTCAAGTACGGAACATACACCACTTATCAAAAGTACATAGCACCGGAGGACAAACAAAAAAGACGCCAAAATGGATGAACAGTTTAGCGCTTTCAACCAAATGATACTGGTCTTCTTCAGAACTGAATATGTAAACGACCAACCAGTTTAAATAAATTCATTGGCGCCAAAAATGTATAACACCTTAAAGGTACAACACCTGAAAGGTATAACACCTAAAAGGTACAAAACTACGCATTAAATCACTACACCCACTTGTTTTGCATCTCTATGAACAACAACTTTTTAATATGGCTAAAAGATTATGACCTATGTGCAATTCATTGTAATATTGATGTAAATTGAAAAAATATATTGAAAAATATAAAAGTTAAGGGTGTATAAACCTAATATCCGCATCCAATAAATGTCAGAATGTGTCACCCCTGACTGTAACAGATACAAAGTTAATAACTCCCATAATGTACTAACTAGTCAGTGGGTGTACAAACTCATTGAGAATGCGATGCATTGTACTAGCCATTGTACTACTACTTCATTTATTTTGAAGGCGAGCTATTTAGACAAACTAAAGGGGTAGCGATTGGGGCAGCTTGCACCCCCATTTACGCCAATCTGGTTATGCTAAACTGGGAGGATGAAGTGTTATTTAAGAGTCAATTTTTTTCCAAGGTAATTTATTATTCCAGATTTTTGGATGATTTATACATTTTATGGCAAGGAAGTGAAGAAGAACTACTAGATTTTATTGATTTTATAAACAATAGTAGTGATTATTTGAAGTTTACGCATGCTATTGATAAAACAGGTTTGCCATATCTTGATACCCTTATAACACATGAAGAAGGGAAAGTGAGTTCTAAAATTTATAGGAAAACCACTTTTTCCAACAATTATTTGGATTATACTAGTTGTCATCCCCCTAAAGTCAAATATAATATCTTTAAAGGACAATGTATAAGAGCTGCCAGAATGGTATCTGAGTTAGAAGATATGAAAAATGAACTTTTACAAATTAAGGAATTTTTTTCCCAAAGAGGGTACCCTGAATATATGATGGATGAGGTTGTGTCACACATAGTAGATCAGTGGGGTACAAAGTATAAACCATTACTAGGTTCAGGTGACATTCAAAATGTTCCTAATATGAATAATGAAGGAGTGGGTCCAAGATATCAAAGGGCTTGCATTATACCCTACAATGTTGGGGCTGACAAAATTAAACAAATAATTTTCAAATTTTGGTACTTGATTAGTAGCGACCAGTATTTGGTCAATATATTGGGTACCAAACCGAAATTTGTATATAGGATGGGACATAACATGAAAAAATTATTAGAACATCATACAGATGACAGCAGGAACAACAGTTCCAATATAGGTAGTAGAAAGTGTGGTTTCTGCAATTATTGTAAATATATGTATTGTGACAAAAAAAATTTACTCCAGAATGGACACAAAAGCACAATTATATGTAAGAAAGGAAATTGCAACACTAAACAAGTTAATTATCTAGCTAAGTGTGACATATGTACGGCATTTTATGTGGGAAGGACTGAACGTAGTCTGAAAAAACTACTAATGCCTTGTACAGACATGTTGCTTCATCTGGAACTGAACATACATTTAAATTTGCAATTTTAGAAGAAATTAGCAATAATCCTATGGGTGGTGACTTTAGGGGTTTACTTGCATTTAGGTAATCATGGTGGCAATTATATTTGGACGCCACCAGTCCACCAGGACTAAATGACAGTATATCAACGAAAAGTTTATTGTTATAGTTTATTTATCAATTTCCTGACATTATTTATTTGGTTTAAGTCACCGTTTTACTGTTATTAAGTATTATTGTCTTAAATAAGATGATTAACATCTAGACATTCTTATTTGTTTACATTTGTTCATACATCATCAATCCCCTTCTCTTACAATTCGTAGCACAACATAGCTATTTACATAACATGTCTTAGGACCTGGCTATGTTCAACAACTTCAATACACATATTATTACATTTATATGTATTCTTACTACAATGTTTTAACATAATTTTTAATAATTTTTAATATTTTTGTACATAAATCATTTATGTTGTTTTTAATCAATTTTAAAATGTATTGAATGTCGTTGACAACTTTGAACTTACACTGTTCATTACTATTAACAATTTTTTATATCACATATTTATACTTTCATTTTAGTATTTCATAACATTATACATTCTGTGTAATATTAGGTATAGGAGTTTTACTAAATTAGAATTAAATAGTTTATATACATTTTTCTTATATAGTATTAGTCTACTTACATCAATTATTACTTTATTATCTATTAGAGACATATACTTCATATAATTTTATATATTGTACATTTATAACCCTTAAGTAACAATTTGTAGTGTTCATATGTAGTTTTTTCACTAGAGTTACGACAATGTTAAGTGGGGACAATAACACTTTTGATCAATATTTTTTATTCATAATTTTTATAAACATTTTTTCATTTATACATTTTTTATATATATTATTACATTTTACGCTTATTGTCAACTTCGGTTGGCTAGTACAATGCATCGCATTTTCAATGAGTTTGTACACCCACTGACTAGTTAGTACATTATGGGAGTTATTAACTTTGTATCTGTTACAGTCAGGGGTGACACATTCTGACATTTATTAGATGCGGTTATTAGGTTTATACACCCGTAACTTTTATATTTTTCAATATATTTTTTCAATTTACATCAATATTACAATGAATTGCACATAGGTCATAATCTTTTAGCCATATTAAAAGGTTGTTGTTCATAGAGATGCAAAACAAGTGGGTATAGTGATTTAATGCGTAGTTTTGTACCTTTTAGGTGTTATACCTTTCAGGTGTTGTACCTTTAAGGTGTTATACATTTTTGGCGCCAATGAATTTATTTAAACTGGTTGGTCGTTTACATATTCAGTTCTGAAGAAGACCAGTATCATTTGGTTGAAAGCGCTAAACTGTTCATCCATTTTGGCGTCTTTTTTGTTTGTCCTCCGGTGCTACGTACTTTTGGTAAGTGGTGTATGTTCCGTACTTGAATATTTCATTCTCGTACAATTACAGCACCGAGAAGTTGTGTATGTCTGTAATTTTTGGTCTTTTGTATTTTGGCGTTATGTGGATTAAACATCGTATTTGAAGCATTTACGTGGTGGTTACTGGATTTACAGCGCTCATTGGTGGATCCGAAGGTATTTTAGAATTACAGAGTTGGCATTGACGTGCATTTTCTGATCAATAAGAAATATAAAACTAATGTCTGGCATAACTGACTGACCTGGCAAAAATATGAGGCAAACTCAAGGATGTTCTGCAAAAACATGGACAGATGACAGGAATGGTGATATATCATTTTTAACACATAATGCAGAATAGATTAGGATAAGGTGTGTCTAATGCATGATTTGTGCATAAGTGGTGTTGCGTAAGAGGACCACCGCTGCTCAATAAATCCAGACATTGGTAAGCCTACAGTACAAACACAAAATATTATATACTGTCATTATATAATGGCCTCTTTAACAAAAAAAAAGTGTTCTACCTTTTTCAAAACTCTATCATTATATGCTGGATCATTACCTTCCTTGTCCACTGATGTCATTTCTAGACCACTTTGTGTTATAATGCACATGCATTCATGTCTGTACATGGAGACTCTGTGTTTGACATTTGATAAGTAATGTCCTGAAAAGGTGTAAATTGGAAACTTTAATCCTTTTGCCAGGTCAGTAATTCATCTTATAATGTGGAGCTAGTCATTTGATTTGTCTAACAAGTGTGCTGTGCTAAGCAGAAAATAATATATAATATTTGTGTACCGTATGTGATTTTGTAGTTTGTAAATGTGGTGATGGTGTTGTGTTAAGTGTATGTTGCTCAGAGACTCACAATATAAAGTCCAATCTTATGTGATCAATTCTTATCTTGTTTTATACACACACACACACACACACACACACATATATATATATATATATATATATATATATATATATATATATATATAAAATTCCTTAATTTAACATAGATGTACATGCAATAACAGCTATAGTAATGGGTCTATATTATAAAATCGAAAAAGTAAAATGTCGACTTACCTTTAATTGACCTGTATTTGTTGAAGCTGCACCACATCGAATAGTCAAAACATCAATTTCTTTCTAAGGGAATGAAGTCAGTAGCCCAACCACGTACACCACATTAAAACAAACACTATAAAAGTGGGGGGCTTTGCCTCCCACCCCCCCAACTAAATATCGGAGATCACAGTACAGTTGATGTAGCGATCAATGATTTGGCCATTCGATGATGTGCAGCTTCAACAAATATGGGTCGACTAAAGGTGAGTCGACATTCTGCTTCTTCACGTAAATGATATAGACCCATAGTAACTTGCAGTCTTGCAGGAGTCTTACTAATATGATCTTTTGCACCAACGTGAGGTAGTATATTTGGATGCTTGCTGATTTTTTGACAGGCCAGTTCATAGGGTTGAGTGATGTGATCCCTTATAATAGCAGGACAAGCTTTCCGTGAAATTTCTAAACAATTCATCTACTGTCTTCAAATGAAGATTTAAGGATGGCTGTCCAGTTAGATAAAATTCCTGTTTTGGAGGAACTGAGAACTACTACAGAAAACAGTTTTTGGTGTCTGTGGTTTGTGATATTCCATCATAAAGATGTCCTACTCCACCTCATCAAAATAGAACCTGCTGCTTCCATTTTCTTGTTTTCTTTCTTCAGCCTCATGATTTCATCTTCCCCACCATACCACTCAACTCTCCAGATTTTCACAGACTGTCCAGATTTTTGCCTCATATTTTTGACCTTTTCCTCATAAAATTTGCATTTTTCTAGCAAATTATTGAGATTTGAAGTCACTAAATAATACTAAATAATGGAGGGCATTAAGTTTCAGACTTCATATCCTTCAGAAAATATATAATAATTCAAAACCTGTTATTCTATGGACTTTTGAAGTTTATAAGAGCAATTTTTAAAACTTGCCCCTATTTTGGGACTTTGACCTCCTATTATGTTTGGCTTTGTTCAAATTTCTTGTACTGAGAGGTTGAGAGATATGTTCCCCACCATTTCCCACATTTCCTGCTCAGAGCATGATAACAGTATTGTGAATTTGATGACAGATGTGAAAATTAAAAGTACAATGCTTAATCATCTGCTTTGTGTATGCTGTAAAGCTTAAACAGTGCAAATGCTACATTTATTTATGGGTTCATAGGTAAGTACTAGTCTAGCTGCCCTTGCAAACCATTTGTAGTCTAGCCAATTTCCCTTTTGGTGCTTGAAATAACTTATCCCATTTGATTATAGATTGCCGTTATGCATCCTGTAGTCGATAATTATATATTATCCCTAATGAGAATAATTGGGATCATACCATAGATAATTTAAAGGGACCCATGCATGGGATAAAGCATTTCTAGATTTAGATACTTGATTACAACAGGTACTGCCTTGTCCTCCTGCCCGGTCACATCTCCCTGCCTCAAGGAAGCCCCCCACTCTAACTAACCAACGCGTGGCTCCCCAAAACGCTCCTACCTGGACTACAAACTAGTGCGAACGCACAGACCAGTACTCACCTCCTTAAAACTACAACCTAATCTCTTTAAATGCTTAAAGGGAAGCCCCCCACTCTAACTAACCAACACGTGGCTCCCAAGACCCAAAACGCTCCTACCTGGACTACAAACTAGTGCAAACGCACAGACCAGTACTCACCTCCTTAAAACTACAACCTAATCTCTTTAAATGCTTAAAGGGAAGCCCCCCACTCTAACTAACCAACGCGTGGCTCCCAAGACCCAAAATGCTCCTACCTGGACTACAACCTAGTGCGAACGCACAGACCAGTACTCACCTCCTTAAAACTGCAACCTAATCTCTTTAAAAGCTTAAAGGGAAGCCCCCCACTCTAACTAACCAACGCGTGGCTCCCAAGACCCAAAACGCTCCTACCTGGACTACAAACTAGTGCGAACGCACAGACCAGTACTCACCTCCTTAAAACTACAACCTAATCTCTTTAAATGCTTAAAGGGTAAAATTCATAGCCTTGCTATCTCTGAACTAGCTAGGGTTAGCGTTCCGGTGTCAGGAACCTGGCAGTACCATTACATTACTTAAAGTGCAAACTATATCACCTGAAAATTGCTTCTTTCCAGTAAGCACAAGTAGAAACTTCACTACGCAGATTATTGCACTCACCTACTGCTGCCTCTAAGACCCTGAGAACTCCTGGCGGTGTATGCCCCACTCCGTTTCGCCCTCGCTTTCGGCTTCGCCTCCGCCTCCCTCCCTGCCCCATATCCCACCCGCCCCCAGTACCTCTACATTTATAAGAGTAGCCAGCCCCTCCCACTTTCCCCCTAGCAAATCCGACGGCCCCTCAATTTCTCTACTACTCCTCCCACTTCTAGGCCCTCCCCCATTACTAAAGTAAAATCTATAGTCCCCCCCCCACTACCCTTTCCCTTTCTTACACCATGGCCAATAGCACTTATTCTATCACCCCTCTGACAACAATACTCCTTCTTACTGCTTATTTTTTCACAAGGTATGAAAACCAAACTCTGCTAGGAATCCCCTTCCCTAAGGGCTACACTAACTCCCAATCTAATCTTTCTGCCATTACTATCCCACCTTCACTCTACCCTGACAAAACAATATCCCCCAAAATAGTGCATCTCACCCTTCATCACCCTAAGATACCAAATAATAAAGCTAACCTCAAATTACTATTTAAACTACAAAGATTCTTAGTTCACTAGAAAAATCATATCACCATTGATGGTGATATCCATCCTAACCCAGGCCCCACTACTGTCCCAGACTCCAACCCCTCTAAGATAGCCTGAAATTCTACAGACTCCCTACTTATACTACATCTGAACCTAAGAAGCATTAACAACAAGGTTCACAACCTGCATGCTATGTTAGCTACTCATTCCCCTGACATTATGTGTCTAACTGAAACATGGCTAAAACCCACCACTAAGGACGAAGAGATTCTCCCACCTGGGTACAATATCTTCAGGGCTGATCGGGTAAAGAAAAAGGGTGGAGGAATAGCTGTAATGTTTAGGAATACCCTGAATATCATTAGAAATCCATTATCACCTCCTAAAATCTCTAATTTAGAACTTATTGCCCTAAAGATATGCCTAAACACTCACAAATGCATCAACCTCATTGTAATCTATATCCCACCAGGGAAGAACACAGAAAACCTGGAGCAAACCCTATGCTGGTTAGCCACTAGTTACCCACAAGAAACCATAGTACTTGGGGACGTTAATATAGACTGGTCCCACTGTTCTACCCATATAACCCCACATCCTATTAACCTACACGTTTTTTCCCAAAATATCCTATCCCCAACTAGAATTGGCAATACTCTCCAAAAAGAAAGTACCATTGATTTTATCCTTACCAATAAAGATTCAAACAACTATACCTCAGGGACCCTTCCCAACGACCTCAGCGACCACCTAATCACCTATATTATTAAACATAAATGCCCATCTTCCAACCCCCCCTTATATAGACTAATCAGAAACAAAAAGAAATTTGACCCACAACTATTCCTTGCAGACCTAAAGTCCTGCAACTGGTCCATTTTAAAAACTCTACCCCTCCAGGAGAGCGTTTCCCACTTCAATGACACATTCCTTAAGATACTTGACTCACATGCCCCAAATAGACAAATCAGATCCAAAGTACAGATAGCACTTGGCTAACCAGAGAAACCAAAACCAAAATTAAACTCCGTGACCAGGCCTGGGATAAATGGAGAGCCACTAAAAACCCCCAAGATCGCATTAAATTTCAACAGCTTAGAAACACTACTAAAACAGCCATTACCCAGGACAAAAAACAATACTTCTGCCACCTCCAGAATAAACACCAGAACAACCCAAAGAAGTTCTGGGCACGATTTAACAACCTCCTTCACCCAGGTAAATCTACGACCCCAACCCCTGAGAAACTTATTGGGAAAGATCTGGAAGAAATAGCCAACACCTTTAACTCCTTCTTCACTGAGACTATCCAGTCACTAGCTAGTCAACTAACTTCCACTGCCTCACCTGCCACTCAATCTCATGATGCTGCTCCTACCTCCTTTAACTTAAAGCCAGTCTCTACCTCCTATATTCGTACCCTCTTAAAAAAACTCAAACCAACCACCCTAGCGGCTGATCACCTCCCAGCGGAATACTTACAAATTGCATCTGATATTATCGCCTATCCCATATCAATCCTGATCAATAGAACTATAACTGAAGCTACCATTCCCTCTATTTGGAAGATTTCTTATATCATCCCTCTTCACAAAGGAGGTACCTCCACTGAAACATCCAACTACAGACCAATAGCAATACTGTCCCCAATAGCGAAAATTATGGAAAGATGTGTTCACAAACAACTCCTTCACTACCTAACCCTTAATCGTCTCTTGTCTAACTCCCAGCATGGCTTTCGCCCCCACCACAGCACAACTACTGCCCTCCTTTCTTTTGTTGACTCCATTAATAACAACCGTAATAACAAACTAATATCCTCCGCCTTCTTTCTTGATCTATCGAAAGCATTCGATATGGTCAATCACCAGCTTCTACTTAACACCCTGGAAAGCCTACATCTGAACAACCCAGCACTAAGCTGGTTTAAGGCTTACCTCACTGGTAGGCAACAAGCTGTCCAGTGGCAAAACAGACTATCTGACCTGCTCCCCAACACCATCGGTGTTCCTCAGGGCTCTATACTTGGTCCTCTTCTGTTTTCCATCTTCATAAACGGCCTTCACTCAGTCATCCCTAAATCCACCTGCATTCAATATGCAGACGACTCCACCCTGATCTGTTCAGACGTCTCCCTCTTGAAACTCCAAACAACTACTCAACTCTGTTTTACTTTAGTAGAAAAATGGTTCACCGACTTGAAACTCATACTCAATCCAACAAAAAACAAACTACTACTATTTTTCCCCAACGTATTCACACCCCTAGGAAAAGAACTTACAAATACTAACAATATGACCTTCCATGTTAAATCCATCAATGGGACCATCATAGTCCCTGTCACCAGTACCAAACTACTAGGTGTTACTATTGACCATAAGCTTAAATTTGACATACACATTAGCCAAACCGTTAAATCTGTAAACAAGAAACTTGGATCCATGTACAGAATAAAAAACTTTTAACCCCTACTGCCAAATTAACTATTGCCCGCACCCATCTCCTCTCCACCCTCCTGTATGCCTCCCCAGTTCTCTCTTTCCTCAATAAACGTGAACTTAACATGCTCTCTGTTGCCTATAATCACATTGCAAGATTCATAACAGGTTCCCCTTATTGCACTCACCATTGCCTTAACCTAAAGAAACTTGGCTGGTTGGAACTGCCCAATCTTCTCAAACTAAACCAACTCACTGAAGCCTTCAAAATAATCAACCAACCGGATAGAACTCCCTCACTGTGCAGTATTCTGACCCCCTACTCCAACCTTAACTGCCTTCGATCATCAGATAGCGTTCAGATACTAACCATTAAATCTAAGAACTCGGGTGGTGATGCCCTCTACGCCAACTCCATTGGAAAGCCTTGGAATTCCCTCCCAAACTACCTAAGACTCATGACTTTGCATAATCAGTTCAAAAATAATCTCAAAGAATATCTCAAGTCACACTGGCTTTGCCCCTGTTTGGAACCAGACTAACTTATATATCTCATAACATCCTAGTCCCATACCACCTTAGTCTCATCCCTTTCTCAGATTATTATAATCTCCCGACCTCACAATGTAACCAGGTAATTCTTGTTCTAGACTATCTTCACTTAGTATATGCCATATAACTAGTATGTATAACCTGCTGTTTTTCTATTATGTTATATAAAACCTATGTTAATCCTATTTTTATTCTATGTAAATGTAACATGTATTCTCATTATGTTGGAGCTTTTCTCCCCGGGCCTCTACTGAAAAAGGATATGTATCCAGCTAGACTAGCCCGGTCAACAAATGTAAAATAAATAATAAATAAATAAATAAATAAATTTATTAGCTGCCTCTGTCCATTAGCAGTAGAGGGGCAGTCCTGGGGTAAATTTTCTGTTTCCCATTCATAGATCTAGGCTGTGCTTGAAAATGCACAGGGATGCACTTTGTTTTACGTGGATGGGGAGTCTCTTCCACAGTAGTGGTATCGTGTGAAATATACCTGTCCCTCCAAACCATTCTGTTGATGTTGCAGAAGAGGGTTAGATCCGTAGATCAACTATTTATGATGCCATTTGACTTGCTGATGTGCAGATAAATCCATCAGTAATGGGCCAGAGGATACCTTGTATGGCAGACAAAGGTCACCTGCTAGCAGCCTGTAGGATACCAAGTGTAGAGCCCAGGCATGGAGTTGGTCCATCTAGGGCATGTTGTTTAGGTCTTGTATCCTTTTAGTAATGTATCCATATGTCTCGACTATACAGATTTTCAAAAAAATGGCCAGATTTTTGCCTCATTATTTTTGGCCCATTTTTCATAAAATTATGGATTTCTGACAAATTATTGGCAAGTCATTGAAGATTGGAGAGAGAAAATAATGTCAGACATCTAAGTTTCAGACTTTATACTCTTCAGAAATTTCATACTAAAGCAAAATCTGTTATTCTGCCAACTAAGTTGATAAGAGCAATATTTAACTATTGTCCCTATTTTTGGGCCTTTGTCCCCCCATTATTTATGGCTTTGTCCAGATATCTTGTGCTGAGGTTGAGAGGTATGAAGGTATCATGTGGGTGTTCCAGATGTTGCATATGTCATGACAGATACATGTATGAAGGGAACATTATATTCAATGTTTGGCCTAATGAGGGCTGAGTAAAGGAGGAAGATGACATCTCTAGATCTCAACATGATCTTGGTCTCTATAAGCTGTGCAATATGGAAGGACTACCTTATAACAATAGACACAGGTTGGTCAAAAGTTAGGTCACTGTCCACATAAATTCTGAAACACCTAAAAACGGGGTCAACTCTTAGGGGAGTACTGTCAATATGGTAGTTCCCTGGGGTAGATGACCTTCGAAAGGATACAATAATGCCCTTTCGTCATTTAGTTTCAGACTGTAATTTTGACACCAGCTATTTATTTAAGACAAACCTTCCTGCAGGATGGCTAAGTCATGTGGGGATTCAATGACTTCTCCTAGTTTACAATCATCTGCAAACATAGACAACCAAAGCTCTTTGATATTGTCTTTTACTTCAGAAATGTAGATGCTAAATAGGAGGGGTCCCAACATAGAACCCTGGAGGACTTAATTGGTGTCTGGTCTCTTTGAGGTGGTAACTTCCCCTGTTTTGATAAATGCATCTTATGTGTGAGCCAGTTGGCAATTCAGCTGGTGACATAGGGGTTGATTCCTAGGTTATTTAGCTTTTCTACAATGCCTGAGTGTGGAATTGTGTCAAAAGCTTTGGCCAGGTTGAGTTATATATTTTATTACTTTATTTATTTTATATGCATTTGTTTACCAGGATGCTCCACTGGGCCAAAGTAAGCCCATTTTCAGTGGAGGACTGGAAAGAAAAGCTACACACAACAATCACATACAATAGAAAAGTCACAGTTGAATATATAAGTTGAGAGTCACAGCTGAATAAACAAAGGTTAAAGCTCAGCATTAACAACTACATTATTTATTTTATTTATATTATTTGCAGATGTTCTTCGTGTTTCACTGTTGCAGTCATCACATTTGAGTTATCTGCCTGCAGGTAGCCCTCAGCCAGCCTGAATACCAGAATCTTCGGATTTCTGTGTTGGATGCTGTTGCTTCTTCCATGACTCAGGTCGTCAGGGGTATAAAACATGCAGCCGACACCATTACATCAGTCTTTCTTGCCGTGCGGTGCCAGAAGCAGAAGCAGTTCTGTCTCCTGAAATTTTCATTTTTTTTTAGACCAAGTCTTCAAAAGATAAGTACCCTGCTAGATCCTTTTTCTTGCTCTAACCGATGTCAGAAAAAATTAACAATTGTCTTGCCTGTGGAAAGCAAATACCTCATAGAGATTTTCATTCTTACTGCATCACCTTTTTAGGTCTAGACCACAACGTCCCTCACTGTCGGTTTTGTGCCTTGTTCAATGCCCGAACTATTCGTCATCAGGCTATTTTTGTAGCCAAATACTTTCGTTCTCGATCTCCGTACTCCAAAATGGCTTCACTAAGCCATCCAACTATTATTCAGCAAATCACCGAAGCCTCCACGATAAGTAGCAAATATTTTTATTTTAAAATAAAACAAGTGCTTTCACGCACCCAACAAGTGCGCTTCATCAGGTTACTAAGCCATCCAACTACTGATCTTCCAAAAAACATAAGGATAGAGACAGACTGCATAGATCCAAAACTGCCAACGACGCTTCCGTTAAGATACTCGCCAGTCCGCCTGTACTCAGTGAGGCACTTTCGCAGCCCCTGATACCCACTACTACAAATTCGCAGGCCTCTACTGAGACCCATTCAGAGTCCAGTATGCCGAGAGATGCTTCTTTGACTATGGAACCTGAGGATGTCTCTACCTTGGATGGGTCCAGAGCTGCTGTGCAGGCACAAGCTTCTGAGGGTGTATTCAGGCCTACAGACTTTCATATTAAACCAACGGCATCGTTTCCAACTAGAAGTACCGAGTTCCTCAGGCCTAAAACTCACACTACGCCTAGAACACCAATGACCAAACCGCAGACTCAGGTCAATATGCCTCAAAAACAAATGCTTAGAATGACTGAAGACCTTATTACCTTAATTAGGGAAAGCCAGCCTTCCCCCTCTAAGAGACCTAGAACCAATTTTTTTTTCTGGTTCTTTCTCTTCTCCTTCTGATTACTAGGATTTGCCCTTATCTACTTATGAGGATTCTGATACAGAGGACTCCATTCCCTCTGCTTCTCCTCCAGTAGATTTTTCTTTTGGTTAAACCTTGCATACCCTCAGGGAGCATTTCTGCTGGGAAAGCCATGACTATTCTGAGTCCAAAAAAAGACTTAGGGAATTCTTACTCCTGCCTCAACACAGGCCTCTAGCTATCCCTCCTGTTCTGGCAATTGTAGATGATGTTTTCTTGGAATCTAGCCTTACCCCAAACACTTTACCTCCAGCTCCCAGAAAACCTGACAGGTACTACAGAGTACCTGACTCTCACAGGTTCCTCTTCAAGAATCCTACTGTGGATCCAGAGATCATTTCCCAAGGACCAAAATGCATTAAGGCTACTGCTGCCAAAAATCCTACCCTTTCTGATAGAGATTCTAGAGACTTAGACAGATGGGGTAAGAAGGTATACACTTCTGCTAATTTGGCCATTAGGGCTTTAATTTTCCAGTTTCATATGTTAAAGTATCACCAGCATATTATGGGACTACTTAAACAGAAAATTATGTTGATTCCTGACTGTGCTGAACACAAAGACTTGCAAGATTTAATGCATTCTACAGAACAAGTTGGTAAACATACTTTGCAATGTGGTTTTGAAGCTTTAGAAGCATCTTGCAGGGCTGCTGTCACTGGGTCTGTACTTAGAAGGCATGCTTGGCTTAAGGAACAAAACTTTCCAGATCATGTTAAAGCTAAATTACTGGATGCACCCTTAAACCAAGACTGCCTTTTTGGCAACAAAGCAGAAGAAGTCCTCAAAAGGATAGAGGAAAAAGCTAAATCTATGCAAACTGTTAAAGATTTCCTACAAGTATAGCCTCTCAGATTCAGTAGGCATTGGTCTTCAAAAAACTGTTCCTTTCCAGTCGCTTCCAGGCCTTCTCAGTCCAAACCCAGGAACAGCAGACGACCAAAACTTCAGTCTCAGGCTACGCACAGATCTAAGCAGTGGGGAGCTCCCACTTCCAAAGCAGGGAGTAGTAAGCCACCCCCTATGGAAAAATGGCACAATGACTTAATCTTAACTCTTCCAAGCCCTGCTCAACTACTTGCTCCCTTAGGAGGAAAGCTTGCCCTGCATGCAAAAACTGGGAA
This sequence comes from Protopterus annectens, assembly GCF_019279795.1. Classification (NCBI taxonomy): domain Eukaryota; kingdom Metazoa; phylum Chordata; order Ceratodontiformes; family Protopteridae; genus Protopterus; species Protopterus annectens. The sequence goes on from NC_056731.1 coordinate 722,010,620, forward strand.
CTCATTACCCAGGACAAATGGGTTTTGAACATAGTTTTCCAAGGATACAGATTCCACTTCCACACACTACCAACCCCAAATGGTTTGCCAGACCTCCCCTCAAATCAATGGATGGAGGTCCAACAGCAGGTTCTCTCTCTTCTCTTTATCAGGGCTATTCAACCTGTCCCAGAAGAACAAAGGGGACAAGGTTTTTATTGAAGATTTTTTCTGGTACCCAGAAAAAAAAATCCTGGTGTCCTATCCTGGACCTCTCTATTCTCAACACCTTTCTGGCGGTTCCAAAATTCAAAATGCTAACTCTTCAACAGCTTCTTCCTATGCTAGCCAAGGATGCCTGGCTGGCAACCCTAGACTTAAAGGAAGCTTACCTGCACATCCCAATAAGAGAATCCTGCAGACAATGCCTATGTTTCAGGGCGGGCTCCATGCACTTTCAGTTTTCTGCACTTCCCTTTGGCTTATCTACTGCACCCAGGGTGTTCACAAAGTGTCTAGCTCCAGCCATTGCATTTTTCAGGCAAAGAGATATTCAAATTTACCCATATTTGAATGATTGTCTGATTCAGGCAGAAAGTCAGGACTTGCTATTACAACACTTGGCATTTGTAAAGAAACTTCTAACCTTACTGGGGTACACCATCAATTAAATGAAATCACAGCTAATACCCTGCCAACAGATTGTATTCCTGGGAGCAAGCTTGAATACAACTTCCCAGATGGCATTCTTCATTCGGGAGAAACAAGTTTATTTGACAACCTACTTCAAACTATTAGCCACAAATACCCAGCTATCTGCAAGGAAAATACTGCAAGCTCTGGGGTTCATGGCCTTTTGCATTCTGCAAATTCCATATGCAAGACTGCATATGAGGAAACTCCAATGGTATCTAAAAAGTCAATGGTGTCAACATTCTCAGGACATGGAAACAATGATTCCTACAATTCCTTGTCTAAGGACAGAGTTCCTTTGGTGGGCAGAGGCCTGCTACCACAACAAGGGACCCCCTTTCACTCTACCCCCTGCCACCCAAACCCTAACAACAGATGCATCAGACTATGCATGGGGGGCTCACATAGCAGAACAGTGCATTCAGGGCAAATGGAACCCAAGACAGTTGCACCTGCATATAAATCAAAAAGAAATGTTAGATGTACAGAATTCTCTGACAGCCTTCAAAGACCTTATTCTTCCATGACAACTATTGGTAAAGACAGACAACACCACAGTTATGTGGTACATAAACAAGCAAGGGGAAACCCCTACCCTCTCTGCAGACTAGCCATGGGTCTGTGGAACACAGTCTTGACCTACCAAGTACGCCTACAAGCTCAATTCCTGCCAGGCAAACTAAATTCACTGGCAGACGACTTAAGCATAAATCTCATGGACCCACACGAATGGAAACTACAACCCAAAATATTCAACCTCTTGAGGAACAAATGGGGGACTACAGAGGTAGACCTGTTTGCCTCCCCTCAGAACTACCAATTGAACAAATTCTGCACCAGAACTCTCCACAGTCAAGCTTGGAAATTGGATGCCTTGTTCTTTACCTGGGAAAGCCTCTCGGTATATGCCTTTGCCCCTCTGCCTCTCCTCTTGAAGGTTATACTGAAGATCAAACAGGACAAGATAAGGACAATACTGATTGCACCAGACTGGCCATGCCAGCACTGGTGCCCCGTCTTATGCAGTATGACACTGCTACAGCCATGGCACCTGCCTCAGACCCCTTCCCTGCTGTCCCAGCAGGTGGGCCATATTCTGCACCCTTAGCTTCAAACCCTGAACCTTGCAGCCTGGCTAATTCCATGAGCTCTCCTCTAGCATCCCTCAGTAAACAGGTGCTGGATGTCATTCTGGAGGCAAGGCCTAGTACCAGAAAATCCTATGCTGAAAAGTGGAAAAGATACTGTTCCTGGAGCCAGGCTTAGGGGATGGGCACAACGGTGCCCAGGTTACCTCATATTCTAGAGTATTTAACAAAAATGCTCCACAAGGGCCTATCCTTCTCGTCAATTAAGATTCATGCCTCTGCCATTTCAGCACATTATAATACTGAGCCACCCCTCTTCTCTCACCCCTTGCTAAAACAAATCCTTAGAGGGGCCAAAAATTTAAGACTGCCCCAGGAGAGCTCCCACTCCAGCCTGGGACCTTAACTTTGTATTGGAAAAGTTCACTCTTCCCCCCTTTGAGCCAGCTGCAACAGCAGAGTTGAAATTCCTTTCTTGGAAAGCAGCCTTACTTCTAGCCATCCCTTTAGCAAGAAGAGTGTCTGAATTACAGGCCCTCATGGCAGTGGAACCCTTCATTATCTTCCATGCAGACAGGGTTTCCCTCAGGGCTAATCCCTTTATGCCCAAGGTGGTGTCTAGTGTGGCACTAAACCAGTCCATTCATTTGCCTACTTTTTCCCTAATCCACAAAACAAAGGGGAATGGATACTGCACACTCTGGATGTGCATAGACAACTTAGATTCTATTTGGGCAGGACTAAGCCTCTCAGAAAATCTGAGCAGCTGCTAGTTGACTTTGCTGCAGGGGCAGAGGGGAAGGCCATTTCAAAGCAAACCATTTCCAAATGGATAGCCCATTGCATTCATTTCTGCTACAAGCACCATGGAAAACCTACCCCGCAGGGATAAGATCACATTCCACCAGGGCTGCATCTACCTCTATGGGATTTCTCAGAGGAGTCCCTACCAGGGACATCCTGGAAGCTGCTACCTAAAGCTCTGTACATACCTTCACCAAGCATTACCACCTGCCTATTTTTTCTAAATCCAGAGCTGGATTTGCCACAGCAGTCTTGCAGGGCTTAATAGCTGGACCTAATGCTCTTTAACTACCTCCTCCCTTCCTTAGCTTTCGGAATCAACCCAAATGTGATGACTGCAACAGTGAAACACAAAGAACATAGTACAGTTGTGTACACTTACCATAAATGTAGATGTTCGAGTGTATTCACTGTTGCAGTCCTGGTTACCCTCCCTCCAGCCCCCTGACTTCTCTTGGCTTTACCTTTCCTTCTTGTTTGGTATATATTTTTTCATGTGTATTTGCTTTTTGATGGGGGTGTACCATACCATATAATTGCTTCCTATTGTGGGGGCACCTGACATCTGGGAATAGAAAAACTGATGTAATGGCATTGGCTGCATGTTTTATACACCTGATGACCTGACATCATGGAAGAAGTGACAGCATCCGATGCAGAAATCCAAAGACTCTGGTATTCAGGCCGGCTGAGAGCTACCTGCAGGCAGATAACCCAAATGTGATGACTGCAACAGTGAATACACTTGAACATCTACATTTATGGTAAGTGTACACAACTATACTTTTGTTTACCAGGATAGTCCATTGGGCCACAAGGAACCCATTTTCAGTGGCGACCTGGGGAGAAAAGCTCCATTACATTACAAGTATAATGCATTTCAGAATTAGAAGATTACAGGATAATAATTTTTACAAATTTTACAAAGCAGTTTATCAGACATTAGAAAGAGAATACATGGTAATAACAGTTACAATAAATTAGCCTGTGAGACCTTCCATTATAAACAAATAAAAAAAAATAAGAATGCAAATTCCTTCTGGAGATTATGGGCTAAAGGAGGTTATTAGAAGATATGTTTGGGTATTAAGATATTACGTAGGAAGAAAGCTATTAGTAGATATGTTAGGCAGTGAGATAATTATAGTAGGATGTTATGTAGGATGAGAGCTAGAGCATTCCCATTGTGAGATTAGCTGTGAGTGAAGTAGATTTTTAAAGAAAGAGAGACTGTTAGTGGTATGGATAACAAGTGGGAGAGAATTCCAGTGACGTGCTAAGCAGAAGGATAGAAGATGTTTGCCTGGAGGGTGGGCAGGTTTATGTAGCTTGATTAAATTTTGGAAGTTAGATTGGAGGCATCTGTTTGGATGATGCATTTGGAAGGTAAAGGCAAAGGAGGGACAGAGAGAGGGGCAAAAATATATTTGTGTGCCTGGATAATTTGCATATAAGTAAGATAATTGTGGAGTTCAAGCCAATTCAGTTGGTGCAGGGAGATGCACTGATGGGTATTGGATCGGTGGCTAGCTGCAAATTTTGAGAATTTATAGTAACAGGAGGAGAGCTTAGATTTGAGGGAGGATTTCAGATTGGTAAGGATAGAGGCACCATGCAGGAGGGAAGGGATAAGATATGTGTATATTAATTACAGTACAATATGAAAGATACAGTTGAATGCACAGGTCAGCTGTCACTGTTAAATATGCTAAGATAACATGTCAATAACTTCACTTCTGCTACCATAGTAAGAATATTAACAACTTGTGAAGATATTTTCTGCAAGATGTATCCAAAAATTAAGCTTGAGAGTACATGCCAATCGTATCAAAGCAGAAATACAACATAGGAGTGCATGTCAAGCACATAAAATCAAACCTGTTATCAAGTAGGTATTACAACATAGTAGGCCTAGATGATATCGTTATGATTAGTCATACTCGTAGGAAGAAGAGCTTGAAATGACAGGGAGTAATTCGATAAAGGTGATAGTAGTGGTGAACTGGGGAAACGTGTTTTAAGAGGTGCAGGATTGGCACATGTGCAATGCCATTGGGTGGAGAGGTGTTTCCATAGAGATTTTTTGAAAGAAGAAACATTCCTGGTGGTCCTTATTGATAAAGGGAGGGTGTTCCACTGTTTGGCAATAAAAAAAGAGTAAAGCATCTGGCAGGTTTGTTTTTCCTACTTTCAGGAGAAGTTAGTTCTTAGATCTGAAAGACCTATTTGGGTGGAAGTGAGTAAGTATAGAAGTAAGGGCTGGGCAGTCTGATAGTTTGGAGATAATTTTGTGTCCTGTAGCTAATTGTAAGTCTGTGTGTTAATGTAGGAGTTTGAACCAGTTCAGTAAGTGTAAAGAGGAACAGTAACAGGAGGAATATTTTGCATTAGTTGTGAAACTGGCAATTTTATTGTAGCAGGTCTCAATCTTGGATTTCAGAGAGGACTGAATATTGGTAAGACGAGGAGCACCATATAATAGCAAAGGTAGAGGAAAGGTTAAGGCAAGGGTTTGTTTTGTAGAGCAGTTAATGAGGTGCTTATGTCTATAGAGGATACCCAATTGTTGATGTGTTTTTTGATACTATTGTGCACATGCAGGTCAAATTTTAGGTTCTGATCTAAGATAACAGACAGCACCTGGTAGTTTTGTAATGGACACAACCTAAAGAATAGTTTTCATTTGAGAGTCTATAATGAATTCAGTCTTGTTTAGGAGAGTGGTTTTCTTAGGGGTAAATAATAAGAGTTTGCTTTTGTTGGGAGTTAGGGCAAGATGGTTGTTGGTCATGCTAGCTTTGGTAGACATAAGGGCATTTTGAGTAATTTGCTGAAGTTCAGATGTGGAGTTGACAGAGCAGATGATGGCTGAGTCATCTGCATATTGTATTACAGAACCTTGACTAAGAGCAGAGTGGACTTTGTTGATGAAAATACTGAAAAGAAGATGCCCTAGTAGGGAGCCTTGGGGAACACCTGTTGATGTGTTGAGGAATAGAGAGAAAGAGTGCTGCCATTTGGTAGATTGTTGTCTATTTGTGAGGTAATTAGAGAACCAACTTTAGGGTGGGGAGAGATACCTAGTTTTGAGAGTTTTGTACCAAGTAAAGGGTGGGAGACTGTATCAAAGGTCTTAGAGAGGTCAAGAAAGAATGATAATATAATGTTTCCTGCATCTCAAGCTCAGTTAACTGTGTCCATGAAGGATATAAGATCTGTTGTAGTACAGTGGCCTGGTGTGAATCCATGCTGAGTAGGGGAAAGGATTTGATTATGAAGTAGATAGTTTAGAAGTTGAATGTGAATACATTTTTCCGAGATCTTAGAGATAGGAGAGAGAACAGCAATAGGGCAAAAATTGGAAATGCCTATGCTGTTGCCACCTTTGTGAAGGGGGGAATATATGCTTTTTTTCCAGATGCTAGATACATAGGACTCTTGGACAGATCTGTTAAGAAATATGCTGATAGGACAGCCAATGGCTTTGCCTGACATTTGAACTTATTTAGAGGTTAGACTAGGTTGAGTGTAAGAAGTTTTGTTATAGTATTAGTAGGTATAGGGGAGAAATAAGCTAGGAAGAGAGGGAGTAGTGGTGTTTTGTGAAAATTGATTTGAAGGTAGAGAGTTAGTATTGCAGTTAGTTTGAGGAAAGGTGGCAGTGAGATTAGATATGGTGTTGATAAAATATGAGTAGAAGAAAGTAGCTATTTCAACAGGTGTTTTGTCTGGATTTGGACAGGCATTGTTCTTTGAACCTGGGTTTAGCAGAGATGCAGTGGAATTCCAGAATTTCTTTGGGTTTTGTTTATAGTTATTTTGAAGACTTAGGTAGTGTTCTTTTTTGTCTTTAGTGACTAGACGCTTCACCTGATTATGGAGTTGCCTAAATTGTAAGAGATCAGAAGGATTTTTATTTTTTTGCCATAGTTTCCATGATTTGTCCCTAGCAGTCATGAGTTGCTTGGTGGGTCTAGTGAGCCAGATAGCATGGTTAGTTTTTACTCTTTTTTGATGGAGTGAGGCTAGTATAATTTGAGTCTTGAGAAATGCTGAGTTGAAGAGTCTGACAGCTTTATCGAGAAGAAGGACTTTTAGTGTATCCCAGTTTATGTTTTTCAAAGTTTCATTAAGGATTGCTGGTTTAAGATTGGTTAGATTTCTTGTTTATTTAAATTGGTATTGACTTATTGTTGGAGTGTTTTTTACGTAGTATATAAGCAGGCAGGTGGTCACTGATACTGTAAGGTAGTGTGCCTGTGGATGAGATTTTATTTGGGTCAGAGACCAGAATCCAGTCTTGGATGGAACCACTGTCTTTGCTTCTGTTGGGTCTAGTTGTATTGGTAATTATTTGAGTAAAGTTAAACATAAAATAAATTGAAAGAGTAAAAGATAACTATTTCTTCATACTGGGTGAAGGAGAGTGGTAGGAGAGATATAGCCAGTTAATGTTTACATCACCCAGGACAATTGTTTCATTTTTTATATTGTTTGATGTCCAGGCAAGAATTTCTTCTTACAGATGAATGTTATTACCTGGGGAGAATGTATAGTGTTATAATGCAGAGATTCTTACAGTTATTCATTTTTAGGAATTGTATTATAATTTCAGGAGTAGAAAATTGTCGATTTAAGTTAGTATAGGGGACTATAGTAAAGTTACTTGGAAAGAGTAGTGCGACATCTCCTCCTCTCCTTTTTAATGGGGTCCATCTGCTCATAAACAAGCTTAGTCTGGGGGGAGGAATTCAGAGTCTTTTATGTAGGGTTTTAGCCATGTGTATTTAGCAGCTATTATATCTGGTTTGTTGTAAGATATTGAGGCATGGAATTGTGGGATTTTGTTTCTAATACTCTGAAGGTTGAGAATTGCAATGTTTAGTGATTTGTAGGAATTGGTTGGGGGGTTGAAAGAAGAAGTTGGGGTGGATATCTCCACATTGGGGTAAGTTAGAATATTTGTGTGGGTGAATAATGGCTAAGTGCTTTCTTTTGACCTTTGATGGTAATTCAAAGGTGAATGGTTGTAGGTGTTGTTTTGTAGAGGAAGGATTTTTAGTTTATTGTGTAAAAGTATGTTTATTACATGCAGACTGGAGAATATCTCAGATTAGCTGGTAAAAGCTTGGGTTTGTGTGGATGTTATAGATGTAAAATTGTGAGATTGTGAGGTTGGTATGTTATTTTGAGTGATGTTAAGTTTAGCAAGAGACAGAAAAATAGGGAGAGAGAGAGAGAGAGAGAGAGAGAGAGAGAGGAATAGTGTATTAATAATGATAGATGTTGTAGATGAAGGAAGGAAGTTGTAAGTGAAGGGAGGGAGAAGTAGTGATATTAAGTGGTAGAATGTACTTGTAGAATAGTTGTAGGCCTGCTGACAGAGTGAGGTGAAAGTACTGATTAATAAGCTAATTAAAGATGTTCCCTTAGGGTGGAGTGATAGAGGAGGTATGGTTTGATTTGAGATTGATTTGGAGTTGAGTTTGATTAGGTGCAGTACTAGAAGGGGAGTAGTTAGGATAAGTATAAATGTAATTGGTGTGGTGGTGGCCAGGAATGGGGGTAGGGTAGGGGAGCGGAGTGAAACTGAAAATAGTATGGGCAAATGGATGAGGTGGAACCATGAGGCAGACCATGGAACCAAGTAGTCAGCAAAAACAATCAGTTTCCAACCACCCTGCCACAGGTCAATGCAATTCAAATATATTAAAAGTTTGAACACTGCTTATGCTTTTATAGAGGTTTGAGTTAAACCACCAGAAGGCAGTTACATAAGTCATTTAAGCAAGTTATAACACTCATGATAATGGAGGTTGAATACTCTGCAATAGTCAGACTGCTGCAGGTAGAAATAAAACACATTGGTCCAATTCAGCAGTAATCATAACAGAAACTGGCAGCATTTGAATTAAAAATTACAAGAACAGTAGTTAGTAGTTGGGAACTTAAAAAACTTTGTGAGGAGATTGGGAGGAAGATGGGCTATGTTTACTGATGTAGACAGTGTTTAAAGCAAAAGTATAACTGGTACAAAAAAAATAGATCCAAAAAAATAAAAAGAAGCTAAGGTGAGGACTGCTATGAACGATTTTACGAAATACAGGATAGAAGGAAGGAGGAAGAGATAATTATATTAAGCCTTTGATTTCCCGTCTGGTTCAGAGCACAACACCTAAACTCATCTCCCAGACCTGCATGGTTGAAATGCATTGCGACTGCTGTTACAAAGAAAAGAGCACATTCAGGCAGCAGTTGGAGGACCTACTAGATAAGTAGGACAATATGAGTTGGTGTTGATAATGGGGAACCTGAATGATCCAATAGGGAAAATAGAACAGGATTTGAGTTCTGCCTAGGTCCACATAGTTGAAACAAGAGGAGTAAAGGAGGGGAAAGATTATTCTAGACTATTGTCTGGAAGATGACTTAATGGCGGCCAACACAAGGTTCACCAAGAGAGACAATCTATTTTTTTTTTTTTTTTATTTTTGTTTTTTTTTTTTTTTTTTGTGAGATTTTATATTTTTTATTATTAACTCAAGAACTTCTTTTTTTTTGCATTAACAATCATATGTATGTCTGTTATGTACTTGCTTTTTTTCTCCCGGGGCTGAAATGAAAATGGACTTGTATCCAGTCGGACTCTCCCGGTTAACAAATGTATAATAAATAAAATAAACAATCACAAGATCACATGCAAGAGTTCCTAACATGGAACTCAGGTAGACTTCCTCCTAGTAAAAAAGGGCATTTTGTAGAATCAAAGACTGCAAAGTCAACCATAGTGCATAGGTTCATAGATAAGTACTAGGCTTGACGCCCTTGTGGGCCATTTTAATCCTAGCCAATTTCCCTTTCAAAAGTGAGATTCAAACCCTGTACCTTGTGGATTCTAAGATAAATACCTTAAACATTATAACAACGCCCAACCAGATAAAAGCTAGGCTAGACTTTTGCAAGCCTTGCCAATATTTAGAGGTCAGAATCAAAACTAGCACCTTGTACCTGTGAGGCAAAGGCCTTACCTATTATCCTGCCCCCCCAATGAACCAGTTAGCCCACAGCATAGACTACTGATGGCTGAACAGCTGCATGCTGTGATCAGAGAAACCTCTAAGGTCAACAGAGACCATTATGAAGATCCAGAAGTTGACTGAAGCAAAAGCACAAGAGCTCAAGGAAATACCGATGACTTAACACTTCAAGAAGAATATGAAATGGGTGCAGATGGAGAAGAATGTCAGTATCTCTAAATAGCATGTATGATGACTGTATCACAGATATGTGGTTGAGTCAGGAATGCTAATAGGATATGTGAGGAAACGTAGTGGTGAAGTTCATAAACCCAGGAAGTTATCAAAAGAATGGGGTGCAGGTAAAAGTTGGAGATGGAAAAGTTGGACCAGCTAAGAAGCAATGCTGGTTGACTAACAAAAAGGCTAAGAAAGCAGTTTCAATAACAAAGAACAAGGCCCCAGAGGCACTTCTGGAAAATGACTGAACAGATGGTACTGAGAAACTCTATCTGTCTGCAAGGCAAAGATAGAAAGACAAAGAAGGATAATCATCAAATTGCTCATACAGGTTGGCAGCAACAATTTGCTCACTTGTCCACAGGACATCAAAGTCAGATGGAAGGAATACTTCCAGAATCTTTGAATGAAGAAAACCCTACAGAACCTATAGTACCCCTTACACAACCTTTATGAAACAGGAAGTATGCATCCTAAAAAAAGTAAGAACAATATTTAAGAAAATGAAATTGTTGGGTGTGATGGGACAAACAGCTTCTGGGAGTACACATACATTCCATGAGAGAAGACATGTTATATACTAGCAATTATTGTTGGAAAAAGTAGGAGAGTAGCAGAGAATCAAGACAGGTGGCAACAGTTGTCACTACAGCCTGGCTCTGTGTAAGAAAACGAGGATAAAGGGGGTTGATGATGATGAAGAAGATGAAGATAACAATGATCATGATGATGATGCTGGTGAGGGAACGACTAGCTGCCATCCTTCCCTACTCTTCAGCTGTGGACCATTCCTCTAGTTCTTCTCCTGAAATGCAGGATAATATTTTCCTCGAACATCTGTCTTTAAAGGATGTAGCAACACTTTGCATTCTAGTGTTCTTAGCTGCAAACCACCATGTATACGTACACATATTGCAGTAATGAATCTGAGGAAGATACCACTTACACATTGCCAATATCCTGTTGCATTCCCTTCAAAAGAACAGTTAAGCAGGTCAGCCCAGAGTAAATTTATAGTTACCTATCCGATCATCCAGATTTAATCTGAGGGATGGAAGGCTGTCATTTTGTTAAGCTTGTTAAGCTTGAAAGGGAAGTCTGTTCCAAGGATGGAGGGTGCACCAAGGTCTAAATTTATCTCTTCCGACTCTATTATTTTATTTATGTGCTAGTGGAGATTAAAGTCGCTAGTTCTGCTATTAATGGAGCTATTTGACTTGTGAAGATACAGGTGAGCAAAATGGGGTCCCAGTGACACAGAATGAGAAGCACAGATCACTATGCAAGAGTCTACAAGAAACCAAGTAAAGGGACAGTGCTAGAAATCTTTCCTAGTGAATCAAGGAACTTTAGGATAACAGTTTTCTTGGTCGGGAATCATTGTGGCCTTTCCAGTTGCTTCATACTTCATATGCATATTCAAAAGGGGCGTTGCACTCAATAGCTGGTCTGATTGGGCTGCATACAGATATGCCTTTAGATTATTATTTTTTTAAATAAAATAATGTTCTGACTACTTTTGTTGCATGGTGGCCAAAGTAGAGGGAAGTATCATTCCAGGTTCTAGGATTTTAATTACATTATCATTTTTGAAGTGGTGTTAGGTATGCTGTTCACTGAATAACATATGTATTTACCAAATGTGATATTACTGCATTTTTTTTTGCATTTAATTTTGCCCCTTTTCCATGCACCACTTATTTATAAAGCATAGCTCCTGCTATGACAGTTATTTCATGCTCTGCTGAATGGGTATCAGAGGAAGATTTGTCAGTAATACCCATTTTACAGTATCTTTAAACTTTGTTAACCAAAGATTCAGATTCCAGCTCTAGACATCTGAGAATTATACACAGAAGTAGAGGTGTCCCATTACTGAGCCCTATGGCACACCACTTTTTGCCATCATACTTTTCGAGCAGATGCCTGCTACCTTAACTATATGAGTTTTAGCTTTCACCCATTTGGCTATCCATTATTGTAAGGCACTTAGCTTATTCATAATTCCAGTATGGGAGGGGGTAGTAGTGAATGCTTCAGGCAGTTGTAAATAAGCTATGTGAACAGAATGAATACTGTGTACAGCTTGTGTGACTTCCCCAAAGATTTTAACTAAAAATGCATAGGCAGGCTCTCCATTTGTCAAAGCCAAAATTATGTTGGTGTAGTCTGATAAAATATTTGATAAAGCTTATGAGGTCAATTATGATGCAGTTCTGACTAGTTGGGCTAGTGGGTCTATAGGTTCATAGGTGTGTAATAGGGCCACCCTTGTTTATGGGCACAATCAATGCAGTTTTCCATACTTCATATACAAATCTTTCAGCTAAGGACAGGTTAAATAATCTAAGGAGGGATTCTGCAATAGCATGTGTGGCACTATTTATTAGCACCTGGGTAACTTGCTAAGGCCCATAGAAGTATAATTTTTGGTCTTACAGAATACCTTCAATAGGAATTCCTTAGGAATATCCGGAGGCATACCTCTCAACTGTACAGATTTCTGCAGAATGTACAGATTTTGCCTCAAATATTTGGTCTGTTCCTCATAAAATCTGTAGTTTTCTGGCAAATCTCAGAGGATTGAAGTAACTAAATAATGAACAAATATCGACATATATTTGAGTTTCAGACTTTATTTCCTTCAGAAAATGCATGCTAACATAAATCCTGTTATTCTAGCATCTTTCTAAGTTTATTAGAGCAATATTTAAAATATTTCCCTATTTTTGGGGCTTTGTCCCCATTATTTTAGGCTTTGTCCAGATTTCTTGCATTAAGTGGTTGAGATGTATGTTTGCAGGTGTAAAGAATATGGGAATTTGTGAAATTAAGACCATTGTTTCAAGGGTGACATTTGCAAGTAGTATAAATACCACCTCAGGTCTGCACCTAAAAAGGGGTCTCTAGCCTAATGAGACTGACCCAGTCAACAAAGGCTAAATAAACAAATACAATTAAATTACATTCATCTGCTAGTATTTTTGATATAGCTACTGGGTCTAGGTGTGTGGTACCATTCTGGATAATTCCAAACCCTGCTGGATGTTAGTTCTTAGTTTTCTAATGTTACTAAAGAAAATCTTATAATTATCATTGACCTCATAAGTAAATTTAAGTTCATTATGTGTCTTAACTAGTCCTAATAGTAGCTTCCTTACTGATATTCTTAATGCACTCTTTACTATGATGAATTTTAGGTCTGTTGTATTATTATACAATTTTTGTATCTCTTGTTATAGAATTTGTTTATGCTGGTGGGCACCATGCTATTTTTCTTAAACTTCTCACCATATTATTTATGTATGTATGTATGTATGTATATATGTATATATGTATGTATGTATGTATGTATGTATGTATTTATTATGTCTGAATGAGTAGAAGCCCATTTTCAGTGGAGGCCCAGGGAGAAAAGCTCCAAATTATTGCAAAACATTTTAAGAATAATAATTTTACAATCTTCAAGCATAAAACAAAAACATCTGCACTTTAAAACAAAATAGACATAATATAAAAACATTGGTTAAGAATCAATACGAGTTATATGACAATCATTTAATAGAGAAATTTTAGACAGTTTGTAGAGAAATTATTGGTAAGTTAGTCTAATAGAAACAGGAATTGCAATATGAAGTGAGAGAAGAACATGCTTATAGTATATTTAGAGAGATAGTCAGAAAAAGAATTTGATAGCAGTAAGGAAGTAAGTGAAGAAGGGATAGTAAAGAGGTATAAGGAATGAATAGGTACTTGTTCACATTTAGGGATATAGTTTATCCTGATTTTGAGCAAGAACAGAGCAAGACTTTCGCTAGGAATTCTTTCAGAGTGGTTTTGAAAGATGGCAGGGAGGGTATTGACCTGATGGATACAGGTAAGGAGTTCCAGGCCTTAGCAACCTTGTATGAGTACACTACAGACAATGCCCAGCAGATGTGCTAGGTTTGTAGGCAGACAGGAGTTTTTGGTCACTAGATCGCAATGACTGATTTGGAACATAATTGTATAAAATGTGTTGTAGTGCTGGACAGGCAGATGGATGCTGGATAATTTTATAGGTGGTAGAAAGCTGTGTATATGTTAGTTGATTAGGCACTTCTAATCAATTTAGGTTTTTATAGTGCTATGCAGTGGTGGGCTCTGAAAGGGGTATTTGCTGAAAATGTAGTTATCTTGTTATAGCATTATTCAAGTTCTAATTTTGGGTAGCCTGGAGGTTAGTAAGGATGGGATTACCATAAATAAGAGTGTGGGGGGGAGGTGATACATAATGGCAAGTGCAATTTTAGTTGCAACAGTGAGAAAGTTCTGGGCTCTGTAAAAACATCCTTAGCTTTTGACGAGTTTCTCATATAATTTTGTATATGCAGATCGAATGTAAAATTCTCATTCACTACCACCCTGAATAATTTGCTATGAGAAGTGATTTCAACGGTTGTATTATCAAGAGAGAGAGAGAGGACTTTAAATTTCATTTTTTCACGAGAGGGGTTTGGGGAGAAAAGTAGTAGTTTGATCTTTTTTGGGTTGAGCATGAGCTGTGAGTTAAGAAGCCATATTTCAGTGGCTGTTAAAGCTTGCTGAGTAATTTTGTGGAGGTGTACCATGAAGAAGTCATATTTCAGTGGCTGTTAAAGCTTGCTGAGTAATTTTGTGGAGGTGTACCATGTTGGCAGATGTGGAAATGAGACTAGAATCATCTGTGTACTGTATTAGCGTGGCTGTTGTGTGAATGTATAGAGGGTGTTGGTGAAAATGTTAAAGAGGAGGGGACCACGGATGAAGCCTTGGGGTACACTGGTGGTGACTGGGAAATAAAGAGAGAGCATGGATTGTCATTATACTGACTGATACTTATTGGATCGGTAGCTTTTGAACCACAGAACTGTGGGCTGAGAGAGATTTAGTGAGGACACTTGAAGTAAAAGTTTGCTGCGACAAACTGCTTTGAAAGCTTTAGACAAGTCTTGAAATAAGGAAGAGACTAGTTTGCCATTATGTCTAGCTATCTATTAGGCTGCAGTAAGGGTGGACAGGTCTAGGCAGTTGGCTGTCTGGGTGTAGATCTCATATGTATAAACAATAGCAAGGTTGGTATTGAGTGTGGTGATGTTATAAGTAAATCTGGATAGCTTGTTATACAGTTTGAGAACGTTTGTCCATTTATTTTTATTGTATTTTACATTTGTTGACCGGGAATGTCTGACTGAGCCAAAGCCCTTTTTCAGCAGATGCCCAGGGAGTAAAGCTCCAGTAAATACATATAACATTTAGTCATTACAGATATTATACAATTGGAATAAGGCAATCAGCTAGCAGACTACAAGAGCATTATTGAGAGTATGCAGATTACATTTCATCATACAAATATTATACATGTATAAAAATGTTAAAAACAGCTAGATTACAGCCACAGCATTTTTAAAAGTAGTAGTTAGTATAACAAAGCAACATAGGAGTATTTTTTTTTTTTTGTATTTTGCAATTGAATCAAACAGGATACAGTAAAAGTATAATAGAGACAGGAATATATTGATTAGCAGAGTGAAGTAGAAAGTTTTCAAGGAGGGTTTGAGCATTGGCAGATCCATTTCCTGTTGAAATATTCTTTGAGAGTTAGTTTAAATTGTTTGGGATGTGTGAGTGTTTGAATTTCGAGGGGAAGTTTGTCCCATTCAATAGAGGGGTGGTAGCTGTATAGGTTACACCCTGCTTTAGATTTGAGCTCATAGATTTTTAAGAGGTCTTGGGAGGAGCTAAGGAGGTTTCTTGAAGGAGCAGAGTGGGAGATGATAGAGTGTAAGGCTGGACAGAAAGATTCCTGGTAAAGAATTGTGTGTATGGTTTGGAGCTGAGAGAGAAGGACAGGTGGGGCAACTCAAGCCAGTTTAAATATCTTAGAGCGAGACAGTGGTGTGATCTATAGGATTGTTGAGTTGCAAATCTAGCTACTTTGTAGTATGTAGTCTCAAGTCGAGAGAGGAGAGAGGAGTTAAGGCTAGTAAAGATTTGTGAGCAATATGTTAAGCAGGGAAGAAGACAGGCATGAGTGAGGACTATTCTAGCTTCCTGAGTGAAAAAAGTTTTATTTCTATATAGTAGACCTATTTTAAGGTGAGTTTTCCTGGTGCAATTATTTATGTGGAGGTCGAAGTTTAGTTGATCATTGATTGTGATACCAAGGAGTTTTGAGGTAGATTCAACTACAGTAGGAGTCTTGTTGAGTGACTGGATACTAAAAGAGGACTTTATGTGGTTGCATGTTTTAGGGAGGACGAGTAGGAGTTTTGTTTTTTTAGGGTTGAGGATGAGTTGGTTGTTTGGGAGCCATGTTTCTACTGAGTTAAAGGATGACTGAGTAGCTGATAAGAGTTCAGAAGGAGAGTTTGCTATTTTTATGACTGTAGAGTCATCAGCATATTGGATAATAGAGGAGTGTGGGCAGGAGGTATAGAGAAAGTTTGTGATGATGTTGAATAGTAATGGCCCTAAAATGGATCTTTGATGTACACCCATTTGTATTGGAAGGGGAGAAGATACAGCAGTGTCCCATTTTACAGATTGGAATATATCTTTTAGATAGCTTTCAAACCATGCCACTGTATCAGGAGAGAAGTTGAGGTTAGACAGTTTGTAGAGAGTGAGAAACAGTATCAAAGGCCTTTGAGAGATCGAGGAAGAGATAGGAGATGCGTTTATGGTCATCTCTGACCAGGGAAATAGCATTGAGAAAGGATAGAAGTACAGTATAGGTGCTATGCTTTGGTCAAAAACCATGTTGTGTAGGTGTAAGTAGGTTTTCCTGAGAGAGATGATCCATGACTTGAGTATGTATGCATTTTTCAAGAACTTTTGACAGAGGGGAGAGGATGGCAATAGGTCTAAAGTTAGAGATTTCAGTGGAGTTACCTCCTTTGTGGATAGGTAGGGTGTAGAACTGTTTCCAGATGGATGGTACTTTGGATTCAGAGATTAAGCAGTTTATGATGATAGAGATGAGAAAGGCAAGTGAGTGGGCAGCTGTCTGACGAAAGTATGATGGGATGTTAGCAGATACTGAGCATGGTTTCAGTTTGGAGTGTAGGGTTTGGATGTATGTTGTGGAGATGGGCTTGAGGGAGATTTTGGGAGGGGTAGTTGCTGAAGAGGAAACTGGGTTTATGGGGTACCTTGTAATGGAGCTCTTGGAGTTAAAGAGTTTGGATATTGATTCAACAAAGTAAGTATTGAAGGTGTTGGCAGTTTCTACAGGTGTGTTTTCTAGGGTAGGATTAGGTGAGGTAAGGTTTCCAGGATGAACTATTTGATTGATAGCATTTCAGAATTTTTTAGGGTCATATTTTAGTGTTGTAGGGAGGTTATAATAGAATTCTTTTTTTTGTCTTTATTGATAAGGCTTTTGGCCAGGTTTCTTTGTTCTTTATATCTTTGTAGGTCATTTTGGGTATTTTGTTTGTAGCCATTTTTTCCAGGACTTATCTCTAGACTTCATGAGAGTTCTTGTGTTTTTTGTTAACCAAGGAGATATTGTTGCTTTTGTCCTAATTTTACAAGGTGGGGCTAATGAGTTTATGATATCCAGAAAAATAGAGTTGAAAGCAAGGACAGTTTCATCTAGGGCGAGCTGAGTGAGGAAGTCCCGGCATACTCTAGATATGAGAGTGTTAAATGTTTCTGGGTTGAAGTTGACGAGATTATATTTAGTAATATATCTATGTGGTTTAGAGAGGTGTTTTTTTTATATCTTAGCAGTTTTATGGGTGAGTGGTCACTCAGGGAATCGGAAGGGTTTCTGGATTGTAATATCTGGAAGGAGCTGAGGCAAGTATCCAATCAATGACGGTATTTGTAGTGTGGGTGTTGTTAAAATGTGTTGGCTTAGTAATTAGCTGAGTATATCCATATAATTAATATTGTGTGGGGATCCTGGGTTATTTAGGGTTAACCGATTAATATTTATGTCACCAAGGAGGATTGTTTCAATTGGGATGTTCAGGGATAGATAGGAGAGAATGTTTTCCAGTAGTGGAATATTTTCCCCTGGTGGTATGTAGGTGGCTACTATCATGTTTGTAGTATAGTTGTTTAGTTTAAGGTTAACTGCCAGTGTTTCTGCTGGGAGATAGATGGGATAGAATGTGTAATGTGAGAGATAGTAAGATTGTTGGAATAGACTATGGCAACTCCCCTACCCTTTTTGTTTTTACAGCCAAGATGAATTATGTTATAGCCGGGGAGAGAATATCATTATCTAGGTTGTGGGGTTAAGCCAGGTTTCTGTTACTGCGATGACATCTGAGTCATGATTTGCTATCCATGCATGAAACTGACTAACTTTGTTGAGAATGCTTCGGGTATTAATCGAATAGAAGGAGATTTGTTTTTGAGGTGCAGTTTGGTGGGCTGGGGTGAGAGGGGCGTTTGGAATTGAGGTAAGGTTAGAGTATGGACCTAGATTTGGGTGTATATCACCTGCTATTAGTATTGTAGCGAGGAAGCTTTTAATCTTTGCTGTGAGTGGATGGTATCTAATAAGCTTTGTCTTGTTTTTTTAAAGATAGGGAGTAAAAAGGAGGTATTTTTATTTTAGGGAGTTGAATTTTAGAGTGTATTATAGAGGGAGAGATGGTGACGACTTTGTTTGAGTAAGTGTGATCCTTTGGGAGTGGGTTGGTGGGATGTTTATGGAAGGAGGGTAATGGTGCATAGGGTGCAGTGAGATGAAGTAAGAGGATTAGCTGAAATAGCAGAAGGCTGGTGAGCAATAAGGTATACATAGTGAAAATCAGATATAGAAATAAGTTTGAGATAGAGTAGTTAGAGAAGGGGGGAGAAGTTTGGTGAGGTAGTGGTGTGAGACATTAGAGTTGGAGTGGGAGTAGCTGATTTGTAAGGTTGGGACATATAGGATTTAGTAGATGAATGGAGGTGGAAGAGTGTGAGAGTTTGGAGAGAAGGGGTTAAAAGTAGGAGTGTAGGGTGTGGGAGTGGAAGGGGACTTGATACCTGACGGAAGATGATAGGTAGTTGTAAGTGGGGGTATGGCTGTTGGACTATAAGTGTAGGAGTACTGGGGGCAGGTGCGAATTAGGGGCAGGGTAGGGGAGCAGAGTGAGCCCGTAAGGCGAATGGAGTGGGCAGAGCAAAAGAAGTGAGTACAGCAGAAAAAGTATCAGTAACTGTAGTTTAATAAATTAAAACTAGAAGGTTTATAACTATATTGTAAGGGAAAGTAGTGCAGACAACTTTAAATATGGGTTTTCGTAGCAAGGAGGGAGTGGGAAATTAATAGTTATAGAAATAGGGAGTAGGGGTAGAAATATCTACCAGCTTTAGGTAAAAACTTTGGGAGATTAATGTTGTGCAAGCTTTTACATTGGTAGGTGCTTCCACCTAGTGGCAAAAGGAGATAGCAAACAGAAGAGATAAGGTGATCATCTTATGTTGCAATTTATTCTAAGTTAAGAAACTAGAGGGGAGAGTGGCAAGCGGACTGCGGTAGGCTGCTGAAACGTGCACACAGAGGATCAGACTAACACTTATAGGTAGTAAAATTATTCTACAAGTTATTTGTTTTAAGGCTACACACATTCACAAATTCTTGTGTAGGGAAGTCCTCACTCTAGTAGCTTTCTATAAAGCCTGGCTAGCAGGCAATTTCAAGGGTGTCTTCTGGGTTTAGCATGAGGTAGTCCTTATACTTGAAAGGCAGGGAGGGAGCACCCATAACAGTTTACTGTAAAAGAGAGAGAAAGACACACTGAGTTAGGTAATTTAAAAGATACAGATAAAAGGTAGAGGGATAGGGCAGAAATTAAGGGATATTCAGAGGTGAAGGATTGTGTAACAGGTACTGTAAGTACAGATAGACTAGGGATAGATGTAGATAAAGGGTATGTGTAGAGGGAGAGTAAGGTTAGAGGTAACAGTAGAAACCAGCAGATAAAGGCCATAGAAACAATGCAGACTAAGCTGTGGAGCCTCAATAAAAACAATCACTCTAAAGCCCAAGCTGAATACAAACACCCCTAGGCCATTTGAGTGGAAGGAGTTTGACCTCGGTAGGCAAAAACAATCAGAATATGGAAGGCAACAGAGCATTAATGCATAAGAATATCTTTGACTTCTTGAATTTAATATTTTTGACTGCAGATGTTTTAGAGATTCTGAAAAAGAAGTTTTTACATGTATGGTTAGATTTACTGAGAGATGGGTTAAACATAGTGGGTACATGCACTGAGTTTATTAGTTAGGATCATTATGCTATCCTCCTGGTTTGTTAGCAGTCTATTCCAGCGAAATATTATTTATTCTATTCTATTTATTAAGTCTAAGAATCTCTGGGCATACCCATCATTGGAAGTATAGGTCTTCCATTTATTGAGGGGTAGATAAAATCTTCCATTACAAAGGTATTTTTGACAATGGACAGTTTCTCCAGTACACCTAGGGATGTTATACAGTCATTGGGGGTCAAGGAAGGTGTCCTGTAGCAAGCTATATTTTAATAGTTTGTCTTGCTCAGGGTAACATGATATGCAGTAAATTCAATTTGTGGGTGTCTAGCAATCTGTGTAGAGGTGGTGTAGTTGACAGATATGGAAACAACACCACAATGACCATTAGGCCTGACTGCTTGGTAGGCACAAAGCTCAGGTATAGAGGCAATGCTATCTTTACATTGAAACTACGTCTCAGTAACTAAACAAACTAAACAAACATATGTGGCCAAGTTATAGGAAAGCCTCAAGATCAGGGAGCTTGTTGTTAAGATTTCTGGTGATCTTGATATGATTCAATTTGTGGATGGAAATGGCTATATAGTTTTCACTTGCAATGGGATATCTATTAGCTGGATTGTGCCTAAATAGGCATTATGATGGCAATAAGAGCTTTAGATGGTATGTAGAAGTGATGAAACGAGTGATGCAGGCATCCTTGATAAAGCAAGCTGGAGTTTCAGTCATTTCTTCCCATGCTGACACATACTGAACCTTTCTAGTATGACACAACTATTCAGCCAATTGTTGAAGCCAATCATATTTTAATTGTATATAGGCATCATTTGGGGTGAAGAAATGATTCTTCTTAAGACCTGTGTCTTTCCTGAGTTGGACATATTTATGGTGAGATCCAATATGTCTCCCTGCATGGTCCTCAGAGTTGTGTGCCACAAGTCATTCACCCACATGCATTACCATTATGATCATTCATCATAACCCCCCTTTTCCCATTTTCTACATGAAGCCAGGGGCAGTTTATGCAGCACACCACCCCTTTGGGTTATCAGCAGGTCTTAGTCATATTTGTCCAGTGAAATGAACTTTAAAACCCTTGTGAAAGATTCTGGTATAAGAAATACAACTAACTGTAAGCCTGTCTTTGTCCAGTCTTGTGAGTGTGGAATTAATGTGCTTCACTGTGGAATCACCAATTAATAAGACTGTACTATTTTAACTCATTGAAGATGAGGTTTTTATCCACCATAATGTCTGAGCATAGTGCTGATGTGGTGGTTATCTAATGAGACTTAGTTTTTCTATTCTTAGGAGACTTTGGCAGCACCTTTTTATAGTTTCAGCATGTCGGTTCACTGCTGTTATTATTAGATGTGGGTGATAGTGTGTGATAAGATGCAGGCTGCAGCATATAAAGCTAATAGGTCATCTTAATGAATGAATTGGATGCCTCTGGACTTCACAGATGTTAGCACCACTAACAGATTGCATTATTTGTAGAAGTTCAATTCCTGTGAGAAGAAGGATGTTCGTACACTGATTGAGAATACCAGGTAGTTTAGACATTGCTATATGCCCAATTTCCATTCTGAATGTACCACTTATTATCACCCTTCATTAAGAGTCCTCTGTTCTTTACAAAACTAACAATTCTAGTTGTGTGTTGTTATGACAATATTAATGGCTACCTGTTTGCAAATATCAAGCATCACCAAACCCAATCTCTCTTAAATCTATTGAATATTAATGGCCTCAAAACAGTCTCCAGTAAATACAGGTCTGTCATTCTCACCAGTACCATGCCTCCTTCTCTCATCCATTAGGCTGAATCATTCTCTATACTTGAATATAATTGTGGGGTTAAAGATTTATAGCTAGGGAAAGATACAGTTTTATCAGGAGGTCATATTTTTGAATATAATTCAAAGTTTGTTCATATATAAGCCTTTTAAGAACTTTAGCTAATGGGCAGTTATTTACAGTTGATCTATAGTCTGTGGCTTTGGAATATGAAATTACTTTAGGCTGAGAAATTATGGCAGCACGCTTGAAACAGAAATTGTGAGGGATTGGTCCATATAGCTAAAGTTAAATTACAAATAAGTGTTAAGGGCCATGAAAGGCATACAGCCTCTAGTCAGAAATGTGGGGAGTAAATAGTGGATTTTATTAATAGTCAGTTTTAGTAAAACATTTTTTAACATTTTCTTTAGATAATGTTACTTAAGCATCTGTATTAAATCACCTCATTTTGCATTGAAACATGAGTTAAGATGCATTAATAGAAAAAAAGCAAACCTTGTTAACATTTTCCATTAGCATAATTGTGTGGTTTAATCTTTTAGATTCATCTGCATTCTTGCAGAATTTAATTTTTTTAAATATAAGGGAGCATATCTTATTATCTGAGAAGAGGTAAAGAGAGGTGGATGATGTTATATATGACAAAAACTTATATCTATAGATGAAGATAGGAAGGAAACATTAAGTCTTAAGTGCATTAAACTTGATAAAATGTAGTGGCGTGGTGGCATTTACATTAATGGAATATTTTTTGGAGCTTTGACTCTTTATTCTGGACCATCATTTTGCGGAGAGGGGGTCTCCAAGAAAAGTGCTTTGTAAATGTCTCAAGTAATATATTTTAGATCTATTTTCTCTTAAGCCCAGTGTAATGTATGCTAATACTTTTGAATTGTTTTATATATCCCCTCATTATTCAAATGTATTCTTATCATTATTATTATTATTTATATATCTCAGAAAGACATCTTGAGTAATCAAAAACAGCAGTAGTGTACTTATATTATGATTGTCCTATCACAGCACCACATATGTTAATTTCCAATGCATGGTAATTCAGACCTGCAAGACAATGTTGATAGCCTGTCTTTCTAGACCCAAGACATTCCTGTTGCTACATTTAGTACAGAAATGTAGTAGCCTATATAATAATTTAGCAGTGAGATATTTTGGGACCAGTTTTTCATGATGCTATAACAAGGATTTTCTTTTCCAAGAACAATTTCAAGGTTCCATCCTTTTTAACCATGTACATTGCAAACATAATGCACCCTTTGCATAAAAACTATATTGTGGCATTTTATATTGTAAGAAAGTTTTTCTAGCTTCAAAGGTTTGATGCTTAAATTTGCTTAAGAAAATGCTGACAGACATTTTAAATAACTGTTAATGACTTAAAATTATTAGTCAGCAATCCAAACTTTAGAACTGCAAGACAACAACCCCAGTAGTGAAAGCAGTGCCATATCCCACTAGATTAGAAACTTACAACATGTTCATCACAACAGAGTTGGAATAAAAACAGTGGGCTATGACTAGTCTAAGTCAACTGTAAGCTGCACATACATAATAACTCTGAACAGAATGTACTGTCTAGCTATAAACATTTTAAATACACTAACTACTACCCCTCCTTTTTATATGAATAGCTCCTTGCATCAACTGCACTTTTCTGTACAGAATACTGTTTGGTTTATTAGTATGCATTTTGACAACTTCATGGTGTCCTACATGTTTCATTGGAAAAAAAAACACATTCAAAGGGCATTATACCAGTTAGCATTTTAATGTTTTCTTTTTAGATAAATAACCATTTTTTTTAGTTTATCTAAAAGTTTCATTAATGCCAAATTTATACAAACTTGTTAGCTAATAATTCCAATAATATACTTCCATGCAGAGCTGATTATTTAAGTCTCACTCTGTTGTACTTGACCCTATCACTCCAAAGGAAAAAAGAGCAGGATAGGCAGATTTTGTCTTATTAAGATGTCTGTACAAAGCATTAATTTAATCATTCCACTGAACTTTGCTCAATTGTTCAGTAATGCATATTATTTACTGTTGACTACTTGTCTTCTGAGTATAATATGAAGTACATTTGCACACTGCTAAGTTAATGGCGTTTTCAGTCTTGGAACTGATGAAGTACATAATAAAAATATTTTGATGCATTAGTGACCTTAAAACACTTCACTTCCCTGATATAGATACAACTGGAATAATAACAAAGTGAAAATTCTTTCACTGAAATTTTTTGCTACCTTTCCCCATAATTTATAGTGAATAATTAACATACCTATAAGTGATTAAAATATTGTATCTGCAATTTCATTTAACCTGTCGTTTAAACATGATATATATATATATATATATATATATATATATATATATATATATATATATATATATATATATATATATATATATATGCAGTTAGTAATACATTCCATTGCTATAGCTATCTTAGAGGTAACTAAGATGAAGTGCTTTAAGAACTAATACCCTTAACCCTCTGAGCTAAATTAGCAGCTCCCTAGCTGTTATCACATGTATGAGACGTGCTTCCTAGTATTATAAGTTGCTTTGTACAGAAGAATATTATTATTTTTTTCTTTAGAGGTCATTCAAGTTGCTTCTTTGAACTGTCATTTATCTGTTAATATTTAGGGTTACCACCTGCCCTTGTTTGTCCAGGATAGTCACTATTTTGGCACTCGTGTACAGCATGAAAAAAAGGAAAATGACAAATGTCATTAGATTTTGTAAGCAAAAATTCTTAAGTTTTCTTTAATAGTTGCATAAAGCAATTATTTTGTGTCTGGAACATGTAAACTTTCCATGGAATAGCAATAAGCAGCTCAAATGCTGCAACAATAAGCTTTTATTCTTCAAAAAAAGTGATTTTTTAATCCTGTGCATTGGCTTTAGATAGAGTGTGTCCTGCAAAATCTCATGATTCCACAAATATTGCCCCACTTTGGGCATCTGAAAAGGTGGCAACCTTACTAATATGAGGTTCCATCAGTTCTGAATTTCTGCAGCTCAGCCCAGTTCAGCCCTTTCAGTTTGTAAGCATTAGTTACTGCAGTGGACACCATTTACAGGCCATCATCTACTACTAACTGTTTTTTCCTGCAGCAGTCTAGCTTTCTACAGCAGTCTACAGTGGGACCTCTGAGCCTGTTCTAGATTTCCAGCAAATGTTTCAGCACGTTATTGTGTACTGCTTTTGGCTCTGGTGTCTTTTTTTGATTATTACAGTTGTTCATAGCTAGATTTTTGTTTTTGATAACCATGGAGGCAGTAGTGAGTTTTGGATTGTCTTGTTTGTTTATCCTTGCTGTAGTTTTCTATTTAGCTTTAATTTTTGGAGACACCGTGGACTGTGAAAAGCATTGGGTTGTCCTTTTTTTTCTCTGTGGACCTCCATAGCTTTAGCCATTTATTTGGAGACTTCTTTTTCTTTTTATATTTGGCATTTTGTTAATCACCTTGCATTGGTACTTTACTACAGCTACCAAGTTGGTTTAGTAGTATTTATCTGCAACTTAAGTGAGCTGACCTGGTCTTTGCTTGTATTCTTGCAAATTTCCTTTAGAGATATTTTGGATTTTGGACATTTTAGATAAACTTCTGAGTATGGTTCAATATTTATACAAATGTGTATTTTTATTTGTGTTTCAACCACCCTTGAAATACCTTTTCCTGAGACAGATAGTTTCAACCACTCACGTCGTGGCTCATCACTGCCTGATCTTGTTAACTTTTTTATATTGTTGCAGTGTATTAACCCGGTAACCTAGACCAGTTTCATTTTTTTCTGTCTCCCCTCCTCGCTTCTTCGTACTACCAGCCCAACACCCTGGTACCTGTCTGTGTCAGACCTACCAGCTGCTTACCCACATGCTTGGAATTATCTGGTGTTCCTGGGGATGATTGTAGAACTAGGTAGTTGGTGACTTGGCACATTTGTGCATTCATCCAGGGGAGGATTTTTCATCTTATAACCTACCTGCCCCCGATTTGCAGTGCTAGTGGTATAACCTGAAGGACGGGTGTCCAATGGAGACATATGGTGTTTCACCCTGCCTCTGCAGAGGCTCAGCCATGTCACCACCTCATATCCCCCTTGTAGTCCTTCCACCAACATGCCTTCCACAGTTTCTACTGGGGATAGACACAGGTGGAACCCCATAGCTCCACCCTCCCACCAGGATGGTAATGCTCATTCTTCCCTACTACTCTGTCCAGTTCCCAAGCTGCTAATCATACCTGTGTCATATGGGACATAGTCAGGTCTTTATCCCTGTATGCCACCAAAGAGGCTCAATTTCATTTTATGCAATGATTGATTGCTTCAAAGCCTAATGATTGTGTGGACATTACCTTCTCCAACATCTCTCCATCTTGTATTCCAGTATCCTGGTTGACTTGCTGATAAGCCTAATGCTTATGTGTACATTACCTTTTCCAACATCTCCTCCATTTTGTATTCCAATATCCTGTAATAGTTAACTCTCAAATTTCATAGTCTTTGTGGGTTTATTCAGAATGTGCATTTACAAATGTTGATCCTTAATTACTTCATTTTATAATAAACTTTGTTACAGATGTAACTTCATAATACATAATTTTTAAAGGCATTCCCTGGGATTCAGAAAGGCTTACCATGATGTGGAAGCAGTATCTCAGAAGGTTTCTGCATTGCAGCAAGCTTTTCTGATCCAAAGGTCATTCTATTGCTATTGATTTCCTCTTACGTGGGCCTAAGAACAGAGATCAGTCTCACTGGGGAAGTCACATAATATTGTGGTAGTCTGGGGGACAGCCTAATACTAATTAGCCTTACACTGTCATCACAAATGGCTGTGACTCCCAATTTGATCTGCAGAAAATCTCTTTGCTGAAATAAGTTTTACTACAGGAGAAAAATGTGAAAGCCATCTTTTGACAGTGTTTACCTATTTACTGTTATGGGAGTACTCTTAATACAAGTAAGGACAGCAGATTTATGTATGTGTACATGTGCTTGTGTATGGCTGTGTGTCCCTTGTGGCATGAATAGAACTGAATGAATGTGTGTTCATATGCACATGCACACACACACACACACACACACACACACACACACACACACACACACACACACACGTGCATGCGCTCGGGCAGACGTGTGCACGTGTGTGTGTGTGTGTGTGTGTGTGTGTGTGTGTGTGTGTGTGTGTGTGTGTGTGTGTGTGTGTGTGCGTGTGCGTGTGTGCGTGTGTGCGTGTGTGCGTGTGTGTGTGTGTGTGTGTGTTTAGTGTTTTTGTAATTGTGAGCAAGTGTTTGGGAGCTTGTTTGTGGATGCCTGGATGCGTATGTATGTGTGTGTGTATATGTGTGTGTGTGTGTGTGTGTGTGTGTGTGTGTGTGTGTGTGTGTGTGTGTGTGTGTGTGTGTGTGTGTGTGTGTGCATGTTTGCATGTTGGAATGTGTGTGCTGTGTGGTTTAGTGTTTTTGTAATTGTGAGCAAGTGTTTGGGAGCTTGTTTGTGGATGCCTGGATGTGTATGTGTGTGTGTGTGTGTGTGTGTGTGTGTGTGTGTGTGTGTGTGTGTGTGTGTGTGTGTGTGTGTGTGTCTGTGCACATGCATTTGTGCATGTACAAGCTGGGTTGCCTACATTACCACAATGCACAACCTGGTAGTGTACACTCTAGTGTGGTCTAGTCTAATAGATTCTTAGGTTCATAGGTTGCTGCTAGGCTATTGCCCCTAGGGCCTGTACTAGCCTAGCCATAACAAATACCTGGCTATTTCTTCCCACAGTATTTACTTCCCCGGACCCCTGTCTAGCAGGGCGGCTGACATGATCCCCTGGGTAAATTTCCTATCTCCAATCCAGTCGTCAAGGTTCCTTTTAAGAAAGCCAAGTCGGTACTCTGCTTGGCATGTATGGGCAGTCTGTTCCAGAGTATGGGGAGTCTTTGGGTCAGGAACCTATCCCTCCAGCATGTTTTGTTCATTGTGATGACAAGGTTTAGGTCCCTGGAGAATGTGGCTTTGATGGATTGGGATTTCTTTAAGTGTAGTATGTCCAACAGCTCTGGGTTTGACATGGCCTTGTATGTTAAGCAGAGATCGCCTCTGAGTAGACGATTTGCGACAGAGTATAGCTGGAGTTTTTTAGTCAGTCAGCATAGGGCATCAGCTTTAGGCCTATGATTTTTTTAGTGAGGTATTTCTGCAGCCTTTCAAGTTGTTGCAGATGTCTTGTGAGGTACATACCAAATGAGGCATTGTACTCTATGATGGGTCTAATGAGGGATGTGTGCAGTGGGACAATGACCTCCTTTTTTCTGGATGAAAAGCCCTTAGTGATGAGGTGTGCCACATAGAATGATTTCCTGACTGTTGTGGTGATGTGGTTATCGAAGTTGAGACCACTGTCCACCTGTGTTCCTAAGTCTCTTATCACACTTTCGGTGTTTAGTGTACTGCCATCTATATGGTAATTCATGGGTACATGTTTTTTTCCCAAAGGGTATAACTATACACTTCTTGGCATTGAGCTTGAGCCCATGGCTCTGGCACCATGCATCCATTTCTGTAAGGCCCTTTTGTAGAATATCCACATCATTTGGGAATTCAATAATGGCTCCCAGTTTGCAGTCCTCTACGAACTTTGTTAGCCAGAGTGCCTTAGTGTTGGCCTGTACTTCAGAGAAGTAGATGCCAAACAAGAGTGGTCCCAGGACTGAAACCTGAGGTACTCCACTTGTCTCTTGTCTGGAGCTGGATTTAGAGTCAGCTACTTTTACAGTGTGGGTTCTGTCAGTAAACCAGTTGGCAACCCATTGAGTGATGTAGGGATTTATGCCAGCTTAGTAAGTTTATCTATGATTCCAGAGTGGGGGATGGTATCAAAGGCCTTGACAAGGTCCAGATAGGCTGTGTGGACTGCCTTACCCTTGTCCACAGCTCTGAAGACTGATTCAAAGAAGTAAATCAGGTTCAGGAGACATGATCGTCCCTTCACAACCCCAAACTAGGTTGGATCCAGTGTTTGAAGGTTGCCAATGTCTTTGTTTATAAGATCCATGATAATACATTCCATGCCCTTGCAGATCAGGCTCATTAGACTGATGGGATGGCAGTTCCCAGGATCCAAGCAGGATCCCACCTTCTGGAGTGGGATAACTGTAGCTGTGCGCCACTGAGTGGGCACGAAGCCTGGGATGAGGCTATGATTAAATATAACACTTAGGTGAGGTGCCAGTTAATTTTGTAGTTCATGTAATACACAGCCCGGGATGTCATCTGGTCCCATGGATGCTGTAGTCTTAGCTTTGGAGAGTGCATTTTTTACCTGTGTGAACGTGATTACCAGAATTAGGCAATCTTTTGGTATTGAGATGGGCCCTTTAGGGGATGAGAGGGGGGTGAAGTTGGCACTGAATTGATCTGCCAGGATATTGACAATGTCCTTGGGATCAGTATATTTAATGTCATTCTGTTGTAGCTCAGAGCAGATCTGAGCATTGCCATTTAGATTCTTGAAATAGCTATAGAATGTCTTGTGGTTGTCTTTGGAATCTTTGGCAATTTTATTTTCGTAACTAGCTTTGGAGGATTTTATGAGGGGTCTCAGCTTCTTACTGAGGCTGGTAAGGGAGGTTTTTGCATCCTGGGATTTTCTTCTTTTCTGCAATAATTTCTTACTTCTGTTGTATAGTTTGTTTATGACAGGGGACCACCAGATTGGCTTCCTTTTTTTTGTAGGAAAGCGTCTTGGTTCTATTTGGGATGGCACAATTCATGCACGAGTGGATGTGCTCATACAGTGCTTTAGTGTAGAATTCGGCAGTCGAACTTTCAGTTCCCGTCTAAATGGGTGTCATTTCAGAATAGTGGTAATGTGATGTCTTTGTGTACAGCTTTACCATGACACTGAATCAGGGATTCTGTCCTCCAGGGTAATTGACCAATATGCTTTGGCCAGTTGGCACAGGAAGAGATGATCTTTCTGAATCCCTGCCATTATCTTACTGCTAGCTTGGAAGTTTGTTTTTGAGTTTGTTGTATTCATACTAACTTTCTGATGAAGATATCACTGCTGTTTTATTGTTTTGTGACTAACCTTTTTAGCCTTGAGAAAAATATGTAACCCTTTTTAATTAATAACCTAATTTTGCCTATCTGTTTGACAAATAGACTAATATCCAAGTTTAAATTGCATTAGTTATTTTATTGCTGCTTTGTTGATGCAATAATTGTTTCTGTCTATATTGTCTAGTCATTTTTTGTCCGGATCATTGTACTTTTGAGCATCTCCTTAGCTTTTCTGTTGTTTTAGTATTTTTCCTGCTTGGCCTGCTTCCTGTGTGTATTTTTTTCCAGATTTTACCTTATTTTCAGTTCTCTTGCTTTTTCTGCATTTTTGGCTTATTTATTAAGTTTATTCATTCTTATTTTTTATTATTTATGGACTTCTTCATTTTCAGAGAAGTCAGTTTTTGGCCTGTTATTGGCATTCCATGTCAGTTAAATGTTTTGGTAAGGGATTCTTTCATTTATGAAAAGGACTAGCTACTGGATCTTTGTCCATTTTACCATCCTAGGTTGCTTAGGCCAGTAGTCTGATTATGTTGCAGGATAGGAATCCTTACAAAAATTTCAGGCTGGGAATATACAATTATATTGGAAACCCACAGTGTATAGATCTTGGTTGAAATTTATTTTGGCAAGAGCCACATGATTCTAGGATTACAACTTTATGTTATATGCCCACAGATCCTGCGCAGAAGCAGGGTCAGTTAAGTGGGACCTACACTCTTGTGGTTTTGGCCTGCATGCTGTCTGTTAATGCCAGGTGAGAAGACAACAAAACCAGTATTCTATCAAACTTGCTATGTAATCTTCACTAGGTTCATGGAAATCTCAGGCTCAATGCAGGTTATGACCAAGTGAATGGAGAGCAGCTACAGTCATTCCTGTGCATAATGGCGGCCTTTCTACAGACCCAGGCAATTACAGACCTGTAGGTCTGTCTAGCGTCATATGCAAAGCCATGGAAAGACTTATCATGGAATTATTCAATCAGGTCAAACAGAACTTACAAACACTGGATGCATCTCAGTCTGGATTTGTCAAGGGCAGGTCGTGCTTACTCAACCTGGTGGATTTTTTTGAAAAGGTCACCAAAGCAATTTATGAAGGCAGAATGGTACACATCACATACCACAACCTGGCCAAAACTTTTGACACTATTATCTACTCGGGAATAGCAGAAAAGCTAAATAAACTGAGAAAAAATGCTTGGATTGACAACTGACTTAAAGATAGGATGCAGATAATCAAAATTTGAGAAATTACATCTACAAAGAGACCAGTCACCAATGGAGTCCCTCAAGGCTCTTTGCTTTGACCTCTCCTGTTTGGCATCTACTTTTCTGAAGTAAAAGTCAATGCCAAAGTGCACTAACTGACTAAGATTGCAGATGACTATAATCTAGGAGTAGTCATTGAATCCCCAAATGATTTTCCATCCTGCAGGAAGGTTTGTCCCAAGTAAGTAACTGGTGCCAAAATCTTGGACCAAAACTAAAGGCCAAAGTGCATTATTATATTCTTTAGGTAGTCATCTAGCCAGGCAAATTACCACATTGACGATACACCCGTAAGAGTTGACCCAGTTGTGGATAGTGACCTAATTTCTGACCAACATGTGTCTATTGTGTAAGGAAGTCATTCTATATTGCACAACTTATAAACAAAGGGAATGTGTCTGGAACTATGAAAGTCATTGTCCCACTTTACTCCGTCCTCATTAGGCTAGACATTGAATATAATGACCCATTTAGTATTTATTTGTCCAGGCACATGCAAAGACTGGAATGCCCACAGAGATACCTTACTAAAACCCAAGGCCTGGGTTTAATGCAGTGGAAGAAATGTAGTCAGATCACATTGAACAGCCTTAAATCTCTGCACGGTACCCTTTTTCAGGGATATGGTGACACTAGTCTGGATGAGCTGTATGGGTAATGTAATAAAGCTCTGTCCTCCTCTCTTGATGTCATGGTCCCAAAATATGTGCAGCCAGATCACTCTGTTCTGCATGAACCTTGCTGGGACTCTGATATCCATGAAATTAGAAGGACTAGCTTGAGGGCTGAACACAACGGACGATGCTTCAGTCTACCTGAGGACATGCTTGATTATCTGAAAGTAGAGTCTAAATATTTATCTCAGTCTATACTGTTATACAATGCAGAAGTTTTTATCTACAGAGGTAAGTAATTTGTCCACGTGGTTCTTTGCTGCCAAGATTTTACATAACAGATCATGAATATCACAAAGTGCTAATCAAGATAATAGCAGTAGTCATGTGGAGTCCCAGCAGTATGTCTTGATTCTTGTCCATGATGGATATTTAACTTTCCAGGCCAGTACCTCAGCAACATGCCACCTGGTTGAATGAGAGGTTCTCTGACACTGATTAGTTTTAATTGCTCAATGAAATCACATTTATTTGAACTTATTTTTAATTATGTGTGTTGCATAAACAGCTAATTTGCATATTTAATGGTGTACGTAATCCACATCTACAACCAGGCACCTGTTTTAATGATGTTTTAACTTAATTGTCTTTTAAGCACTGAAATAAAGCTGAAGTTGCCAGAATATAATGTCTTCTGCAAAATCCACTGCTCCCCAGAGAATGCTTAACATCTTCTTCAAAATCCACTTCTCCCAAAAATATGTTTAAGATCTTATTTAATCTCTGCTTTTCCCCAGAGTAGCTTTAGTACTGCTTTTAAATTCTGCTTCTCCCCATAGTATAATTTTTATCTTCTTAAAACTTCACTTCTCAGAATATGTTTAGTATCTCCACAGGATATGCTTTGCATCTTCTTCAAACTCCATTTCTCCCTGGAATTTGCTTAATATCATCTTTAAAGTGCATTTCTAGACATCTCATTTTTGTTTTTCATTTTGTATAACTTAAATTCTAACAACTGGTCATTTTATCAAATGTGTTGAAGAGTATTCAGAATGTTTTCTCTATTTTACTTTACAAATCTATACTGTCTAAACAGAAATAGAAAACTGCATAGTTTGAAGTAAAATGGGCATAAATGTATTTCTGACATCTAAAGCAGCTAACTGCCACACAGGTTCAAAACATTTAAAGCATTCAAAACATGTGTAAAATCATTTACTCTGTATAACTTAAGGACTAAGGACTAAGGTTTAGGTAAAACAAATGACAAAGGCTCCAACATACCATCAGTAGGTATGCTAAGCGGGTACGCAGTGACTTCTCAAGAGACTTGACTTATGTAACTTTAGTATCAAGTAGAATGATGTAAAAATTGGAATATTTACCTCTAATCTGTCATAAAGGATAATTGCCATCCAACCATCTTCTATGGCCTCTGTTTTGAAAAAAAAAATCACTCTAATATCTTCATCTTGAGTTTTAAATTAAAACAGAAATAAAATGAAAACTTGTTTAGAAATATGCTTTCTAAAAGTAGATAAGTAGCTGGAAGCATGTTAAAGTGCAACAGGTCCACCTTTATCCATCTTCTTGATTTCCAGTGAATGGTCTTTCTGAAAATTTAGCAAAGCCAACCATTCTTTGTAATATAAATTATACTTTATCTCTGAAAACACATTTTATTTTGTATATTTCCAAAGTTAGATGA
The DNA here is from genome assembly GCF_019279795.1 of Protopterus annectens. Taxonomy (NCBI): domain Eukaryota; kingdom Metazoa; phylum Chordata; order Ceratodontiformes; family Protopteridae; genus Protopterus; species Protopterus annectens. Next base: position 722,044,181 of record NC_056731.1, read on the forward strand.
AGTGGTGGATTGAAAACTGCAGGGCTTCTTAAACATACTAACCTCCTTACTTCATTAATTTTGTAAGCAAAAACAACTTTGAATTTCATTTCTGACAAAACAAAACCTCAATACTAGTGCAAACTGAATGAATTAAAATGAACCTTATTGAACATTCATATTTCATTGTCATTCAACCGCCTTCCTGACAAATTTATCATAGTCCTCTCAACTATAGTCTTTTCTGATCCCTGGTTCTGTTAGAACCCTTTTTTTTAATTATGTCTGTGTTGTGTGCCCCTTAATGTCCTTTCTGTAACAGAGGTTCATCATATTTCTGTGCAGGATCATTTTCCCAGAAGAATAAAATGCAATTAAAATCTGTATCATTATACATATAAATGATTGTATTGTCTGGTATTAAGGAAATTGCAACTGATCTGACAATTTCAAGTAGAATATTCTCAACAGCAGATGGTGTCACATAATTGTTCATTGCTTACAAAAATACTTTTTCCTTTACATTTATCACTGAATATTTAATTATTTTGGGAATCATTTTCTTTCGTTTCTATTACCCTAAACACACATCCTATCCATATTACAGTCCCGTAAATCTCTGCAACGCTCCTTATGTTTCTTCTGGTTAATGCGTTTTTCCAGATTAGAAATGACACTTTGCAGCTTATTAGGACAAATTATGTAATTGTGGCATCCAGAAAAGAAAAGTGCAATATTCAGTTTCATCTTGTCTATTCTTGTGCTTAACTGCTCATTCGTCTTTTTGTAGTGCTGTAAATCTTTGTGTGGAGAAGGTTGGGGTCAGTAAGCAATAAAAGACTGATTTGTTTGCAGATGGCCTTTTGCTCTACATATACAATATTTTTGATGACCTTCCTAAGCTAAATGAAGGTCTTTAGTAGGCTCTCCATTAGTAATATCAATGACAGTAAATAACATATACTTGTACCTGTGTAGAGATCCAGCTCTTGCCATTGTAGTGAAAAAGGTGGGACTCACATGTCTGAGAGTTCATCTGAGCAATAGATTGCTACAGATATTTCACTTTTTGGGGGAAGTTGGATGTGAGAGGTACTGTCACTTTAATGTTCAGTAGAATTTTGGCCATAAAAATGTTGCCTCTTTCTATTCTGCTTTATTTGGCCCAGAAATATCCTCATCCATTTCTGATGATGACACTAAGAGTGCTGCAGGGGAGTTGTATTAGAAGAATCTGGTTGTGGACCAGTCTGGAAGTACCTGAAAGGCAAAATAAAACCCCTTCTTAATAAACGCATTGATATTTTGTTTTTTTGGCTAGGGGACCAGGATGTATTCCCTTATCTCATTTTGCTATTCCATTTTTGGCCAATATTAATAAAATCCCTGGGCTGAATCATTCCATTTGTTGGATGTTGTCAGTGAGAGCAATAAGGGCAGTCACAATGGTTCTTTAGGCAGCACATATATCATTTTATACTGGGTCTGAAAGGGTCTCATGTTTTCGGACCACTTATTAGGTCAAGAGACAAAGCCTTTGCTATTCTGATAGAATAGGAATTTATGTAGGAATTTGAAAGACTTGGGTAACAGAAAGGGGCTGTTGCATCAATGCAAGTGTGGTTGGAATTTTGGGAGGTTGTTTTATTTACAAGGAACTTCCTTTTATTTTTGTAATTGTATTTATTTATTCTTTGTTAACTCACTTAGTTTCACCACACTATTAGCATCTTTTCAGGGAAGACCTGACCAGGTCTTTCAGGTCAGAAAATTTATACTATGAGGTGTATTTGGCCAGGGCATCTCAGAATTCCCCCTACTTTTTTAGAGTTACTTTATGACACCAGGGGGTCCTACAGCATAAAGGAAGAGGCCTAAGAGAAGGAGCAGCATGTAGAAGGAGAGAAAGGCCATGTATTGTCTAGAGGTGGAAAATGAGAATTTGGAGAAAATTGTGCTTGATATGGACTATCATAATGCAGATAAAGATTCCTGTATGATTGGTGACAAATAAGCAGCATTTCACTGTCCTAGTGGAGAATTAACTAAATGACTCTACTGTAGAACTGGAATGAGGTGGGCTTGCAGATGATGATCTGTTAAAAAGAGTCAAGCAGGATGATCCAGGTGACAGTTCTGCTGTTTCATGGGATGAGATGGCAGATAACTTTTTTCTAAGGTGCTGAGGTGCTGAGGATGGTAATGTGGGGAAAAGGAACTAGCTGATGTGACAATAAAGAATGCAGCAGTTAAAACATGGGCAACAGTAACAAAAAGTAAAGGAAGAAAGCAGCAACGCAATGAGAAGAAGTCCAGTTTTGTAGAAACAGAAATGCAGTAGTTAAAACCTATGCAGTTGTGACAGCAGGTAAAAAAGGAGAGCAGCAATATTAAACAACTGTAAGTAAAACCGTTTTGTTTTATAAGAAAAGGCTAACTCTGAAACTCAGAACAAAAATGGACTCTAATAAACATATATTATGTATGGGACAATTGGTTATTGTTCTGGAATTTAAAGCTCTAGAAAATTGTTCTTTACATACAGTGACGTAAACTTTTTGTGACTTAACTTTTGGACTTGAGGGACTGATGAAATTTCTAGCACTGTATGTATGTATGTATGTATGTGTATATATATATATATATATATATATATATATATATATATATATATATATATATATATATTTCTTTGTAGTTTAGAACTCATAAACTGGAAGATGTTTAAAAATGCATGCAGGGTTTGTGTGAAGCTGTTGATAATACTGTTAAAGTTAGAGAGTAGAGAAACTCAGGGAGTGGAGGGTGGAGCTATTAAGCTGTTTTTTTTCCAAAAAACATTTTTATTAAATTTTGTTAATAAACATGGACATAAAGTATTAGAAATAAACAATATAAAACATATTAACTATTTACACTATATACAAACATCCATGATAAACATTCATTTTATCCAAGAAAGTTAATCAATATTTATCTAACATCTTCCAATTTTTGCCAACCTAGTCTTTTGTGTGTTACATTTGATGATCTTTGATAAATAGTTTGCATTTCTTTTTTACATACATATTTTGCTATTGAAATAAACTCAGTAAACATAAAATCTTGTTTATTTTTCCATTTCAATGTAATTATTTTTCGAGCAATAGCTAGAATTAACCAAAGAACAGGTAACTGATGTTAACAATTACACTTGGGCTAGGAACATTGAATAATATCAAAGAGCTAGCAATTTGACAGTTATCAGACCACAGGGCTTTTGTGAAATGTCTAAAATCACTCCAGTATTGTATGAGAGTTTTACATTCAATGAACATATGAACCCAGTTGGCTTCAAGAATATCACCACACCTCCAGCATTTGCTTTTATTACTCTTGGTTATAAGGTCAATTCTGTGTGGAGTGTAAAAGCTTCTATGAATAAATCTCCAGGTATATAGCCTCCAATATAAAGATGATGAAGAGTTTTTTATTGAATTTAATGACTGTTTCTTATTATCGTTAGATAAAGGTTCATCATTAATCTTTATGGAGTAATTCCAAAAAGCTGGGTTAAAAGTAATCCAAGTTTTCTCGTAGGATTTTATATACAGGTGATATACTTAATTTATGCTCATGCTAATGTTCATCGAACTACACCATATGAATAGTTCTATCAATCTTGGTATAATATCAGTTTCCAGATGTATTGACATTCTTACTTTATTTTCAACAAACTGTCTTAAAGATTGAATACAGCACCAATTATCTTGACAGACATTATATCTGGCTAAGAGAAAGTTCATTGGTTGGATGTTCTTATTGCCCATAAACTGGTGCCGAAACTTTAGATTATTCTCTTTAAGATTCCTCATCTTATTGATATTGAATGTATCTAGGCAATCTGGTGTATAAACTATGGGAAATGTAATGAAAAAGGTGTTCTTTAAACTATAATTGTTGTCAATTATATTTTTGAAAATATAAAATATTTGGTTTATACCATGTGATAAGTGGCTAAATTTCTTATTATACAGGCAATATTCATGAAGTATCCAAAATATTTTGTTAATTCCAAAGGTTTCCTTAAACTGGGCTTCTGGGTTCTCAGTGGAGGTTGTATGTATTTCATGTAGTTGTTTCCAGGGGTTCCTATTAGAACTTTGAATGCTTGAAATGTCGAACGTCATATGGTCAACACCATATTTTTATTTTATTTATCTTTAGTTTACATTTGTTGACCGGGATAGTCTGACTGGATGCATGTCCATTTTCAGCGGAGGCCCGGGGAGAAAAGCTCCAAGGGTAAGCAGATACAGCATTACATAATACCAGCATTACATATTACAAACAGACTATTTACAGAGATTATATAAGTAAGCAAGTTAAACAAGTTCCACAGGTTACAGTTAATCCTGAGCACAAGTCAGGATTAAATTAAATTATACAGTAAACTGGTTAACAGATTTTTACACATTCTAGAGAGAGTTAGCCAGGCTTGATACATTGACATAGCCAGTTAAGTGACAAATGTTGTTTGAGTCTAGTTTTAAATTGACCTAAGGTGGAAAGTAAGGTAATATCAGCTGGAAGAGAGTTCCAGGATCTACTTACAGAGTTTGCAAAGAGAGAATCACCAGCTGTGTTATTAATTTTGCTAGTCTGAATTAGTAGTTTGTTAGAGGATTGAAGCAGACTAGGATTGTTATAGGGGGTGATAATATTTTTAAGTGCAGGAGTATTGTCCGGATTATAGAGGATTTTATAGGCCATAATCAGTTGGTTATACTGGATTAGGCTTGGTAGTTCAAGCCACCCAAGCTGATTTAGATTGATTCAATGATGTGTCCTAAAAGGCAGCCCTGTGGCAAACCTGGCAATGTGGTTGTAGCAAATTAAGAGTTTGTTAAGCACAGTCTTGTTTAAATTCGAGAGTAGAGGGGATGCATAAAGAAGGGTTTAAAGAAGGTGAGAGCGAGCTATGGCAATTTTAGCTGGAGGGGTTAGGAAGGCTTTTATTCTGTAAAGTGACGCTAGTTTTTTATTGAAGGTTTTGATAGTTTGGTTAACATGTAGGTCAAATTTTAGATTATTGTCTATGATGACACGTAATAGTTTTGAGATGGGTCAGGGGAGATTATTGTGCCATCATTTGATTTTATGGTAAAGGTGAAAGTGGTAGACCTACGTGTTGGTGAAAATAACAGCATTTTAGTTTTTTTGGGATTTAGGATCAGACGATGTTCAGAAAGCCAGTTTTCTATTGTATTAAAGGTGGTCTGGGTAGCTGACCATAACTCTACTGGAGATGTGGCTGAGCAAATCAGAGTAGAGTCATCAGCATATTGGATACAGCTGACTTTTGGGATGACAGTATAAAGGTCGTTTATGAAGATGGAGAACAGCAAGGGCCCTAGTATAGAGCCTAGTGGTACTCCAAGGGTGTTAGGTAGAAGGTTAGAGAGTTTGTTCTGCCAGAGCACAGCCTGCTGTCGACCATTCAGGTAGGATTGAAACAATTGGAGGGCTCCAGTATCTAGAAAGAATGTTTGCAGGGTGTGGATTAAAAGTTGGTGATCAACCATATCGAATGCCTTGGAAAGATCCAAAAAGAGGGCTGAGGATATATAATTATTGTTGAGATTATGGTTTATGGTGTTAGTAAAGGCTAGGAGGGCTGAAGTAGTGCTGTGATGAGGATGGAAGCCATGCTGAGTGTCTGCCATAAGGCGATTTTGGATTAGGTGGTGCATGAGTTGTCTATGAATACATTTTTCCATAATCTTTGCAAGTGGAGAGAGTATAGCTATTGGCCTATAATTGGAGAATTCAGTAGAGCTGCCTCCTTTGTGAAGTGGGATTACATAGGATATTTTCCAGATGGTGGGAATTTTATCTTTACTATGGTTCGATTGATTAGTATTGAGACGGGGTAAGCAACAGCATCAGCTGATTTTTGTAGGTACTCGGCAGGGAGATGATCAGCAGAAAGTGTAGTGGGTTTTACTTTTTTGATCAAGGTACGGGTAAGTGAAGTGGTGACTGGCTGGAAGCTGAATGTGAGTAGGTTTCTAGGGATGGTATTTTCAGGACCAGGAGAGCTAGGAGGTAGTTGGCTAGCTAGGGCTTGAATTGTCTCAGTAAAGAATCAGTTAAAACTGTCAGAAACATCTTCAGGGGTTTTATCAATAGTAGCAGCAGGGATTGGGGTTGAAGTTTGTCCAGGATGTAGTAGATTATTTAAACCTGCCCAAAACTTCTGAGGGTTATTTTGATTTACTGTCTGTAAATTACAGTAGTATTGTTTTTTGTCTTGTAAAATTGATTTTTTGGTTTCGTTCCTGGATTGCCTGTATTTAATGTGATCTTGAGGGTCTTTAGAAGAGTGCCATAAAGCCCATGCTTTGTTTCTAAGGGTAATTTTGAGTTTAGACTCTATAGAAAGCCATGGTGCAGTTTTGCCTTGGTTCTCTTTGAATGAACAGGTGCATGCAAATCAAGGATCTCAAGGAATTTGTTGTTAAAGTATGCTACTGCTTCCTCTAAGGGGAGGTGTTTTAGAATAGACCAATTACATGAGTTTAGTTCTTGTTGGAATTTGTCAGGGTCAAAGTTTTTATTGTTTCTAACCTTTCTGAGTAAGGGTTGTTGGGAATTAATGGTTTTGTGCTTAATTACATATGTGAGAAGGTGATCGCTTAGGCCATTAAGGAGGGTACCAGAGGTGTACAGTTGGGGCTGACTGTTTATGAGTACCCAGTCAAGTATACTTTCTTTTTGGTTGGGTTTACCTATCCTGGTAGGGGTGGATATGATTTGTGTAAATGCATGCAGGTTAATATGGGTGGTTGGGGATTCTGAGGAACAGGTGCCCCAGTCTATGTTAAAGTCTCCAAGTAGTAGGGTTTCTTGGGAGTAGTGACATGATAGCCAGTGCAGGATATCTTCAAATGTAAATATATTGTTACCTGGGGGAATGTACATACAGATGATATTAATGCATTTATTTTTATTAAGTTGCAATTTGGTGGTAATAATCTCTGAGTTATTAATCTGAGGAGGTTGTATTACATCTATGGTGACATTCAATTCAGATTTATAGAGTACAGCTACCCCACCCCCTTCCTCGAAGCATGATCCAGCCTGTGTATGTTGTACCCAGGTGGTAACACTTGATTGTCTTTAGTGTTAGGTTTTAACCAGGTTTCAGATAAACAGAGAATCTCAGGGGAGTGGACAACCAGAAGTGCATGCAATTCATGTACCTTGTTATTAATGCTTCTAATATTGAGATGACAGACTAGGAGAGAGCTAGTTGGCCTATTAATTATAGGTTTGTAGCTTAGATTGCAAGTCGAGGGGGTATGTGTATCTGAAGTTTGTGGGCCAGGGCTGGGGTGAATATTATCACCAAGTATTAGGTTGAGTCTATACTTGGTGATGAACTTCAGGAATTTGTTTATTAGTTTGTGGTAGTGTTTGGATCTAGAGCTAATGTGCCTGGGGTTGAGATGTTGATAGACTGAACAAGATGTTGGATAGGATCTGGTACTGTAAGTATGGTTGAAGGTGGAAGGATTTACAGCTGGGGTGATAGTATGGCCTTTTGGGACCTGAAATCCCGTGAGAAACTGGTTTTCATACAAGGTAAGGAGGTATGGTGTGAACAAGAGGGATTATAAAGAGGAGTATATCATTATCTGTGATTCAGCTAGTGAGTTAAGGAACTGTTTTACCTGGTGTTGCAACACCAGAAGATAGAGTGGTGAGGTAAAGGTACTGGAAGGGGGATGGGAGAATGCTAGATGAAAGCTAATAGGTGCTATTAAAATGTAGGTAGTAGAATGGGGTGGGTGGAATTATCCCAGATGAAAGCAGATAGGATCTAGAAAATGGGGGAGTGGCTATAGTACTATAAATTTAGAGGTACTGGGGGTGGGAGGGAACTGGGGGCAGGGAGGGGAGTGAAGAGAGCCCGAGCATAGCGAGGGCTTAACGAAGGGCTATTGCAGTTTACAAGGTTTCCTAAGGTGTCCTAAAGCTACAAGGTAAGTATTACAGCTTTTAATGTAAGAGTCAATTTACTTCAGTTACAGGGGAAGGAGGCAACTACTCAAGTAGAAACAAAGAGCCCTATGGCTGACCAATATGGTGACCTGCTTAATTACAAAGCACTGTAAGTGAAAGCTTAGCAAATGTTTGTTGTGTGTGCAACCTACTCTGTTTAAATGTTGAGAGAAACTGATTGCAGTCCTGTAGACACCATTTTGTAGGGAACTGTAGAGTTCAACTAGGAAAAGAGAAAAGCAGAGATTCTAGGGTAAGCATGAAGGCAACAACAGGCAGTTATTATATAATAATGCATCCAGAAAGGTTTGGTGGGGGGGGAGTAAAGTAGCATATTTCAGAATGAACGAAGATTTATAGCTAAGAAACCTAAGCAAGAGAGCAATGCAGTAAATAAACACTTGCCAGATTTTAAAGATATACCAGAAAAACTAAATCAATTATTCACAATTGTACAACTGGAAAATTGCCAGTAAAAGCACTTCAGGTATAGCTAGCCCAAGTTATTCAAGTCATAAAAGCACTTCTTCAATGTGGGTGTGCAATTTAAACATTAAAAAACTTATGCAGCAAGGAGGAGCTCTGATTATACACTTTCTCTAGGTACAGGTTCAGTTTAAACAAAAATATTACCACAGAAATTCAGTAAAGTCACTAGCTACTTACAGAGCCTCTGAAAAAAAGATAGAGCAGTCTGTGCAGAATCAGAATTTAGCAGTAGGTCATTCAGTTACACAAAAAACAATAAAAGATCCATACAATGATCCATACAATTATCAGCATTTCAAGTGTTCGAAGTTTAATATAATGGCTCCGTTCAGTGCAGAATGGGAGAATTTCCCTTTTCTGCACTGAAGTGCGATCTCAGAGTTGGCATATTTAAGTAGGGGGTGTGGGAGGGTGCAGCACCATTAAGGTAAGTTTTTCTTTTTTTTTTTTATTATATATATGAACTTTTGAAATTCAATCATATGTAGTCGAACATATGGGATTCATAATTTTGAAAGTTCGATTATATAATATAGATCTGTTTCCAGCTAGAGGTGTATATGGATGAAATCCAGTGTAGTATTATATTAATAATAACAGATTTGGAATATAATTCTATGTTGGTAAAGCCAATCCCATTACTGTCCCAGGCTCTAACATGCCGTTTATACAATATTCTTAGTTTCTTTGGAATTCAAAGAAAAGTTCGTAATAGGGAATCTATTCCTTTAAAGAATTTTTTAGGAGGAGGTAAAATCAGTGATTGTATGTAAAATAAAATCTTGTGCAAAATAATCATTTTTATTAATGTAAGTTTGTCTTCTATGATGAAAAACATGTTGTTCCACTTTTTAGTCAAGCCACTGATTATAGCTACTAGTTTAGTGAAGTTAAATTTAATAGTCTCATTCCACTTGTTCTTAATACGTATTCCTAGATAATCTATCTTATCATTTTCCCAGTTGAATGTATTGTATTTTTGCAAATTGCTATTTATTTTCTTATTGATTAAACGTTTCTTTGTTTTATTTTGATTAAAATTGAGCCCTGAGATTTTTCCAAATAGAGTTATGGCATTTATGATATGTTGTAAAGAGCCTTCTGTGTCACTGTATGTTAGTAGAATATCGTTAGGAAAAGCTGAACTTTTGTACAGTATCCCTCATTAACTTAAAATCCTTTGATATTTGGATTATTTCTAATAAATAAAGCAAAAGATTCCACTGATAAAGCAAAAAATAATGGGGATAGAGGGCAACCTTGTTTAGTTCCCTTATGAACTTTTACTGGGGATGACAGACATTAACCAATCTTAACAAATGCTTTAGAATCACTAAAAATATTTAATATCAGTTTAGTGAAATCTGAAGTAAAGTTAAATTCTTTAAAGATTTTTTGTAAGTATGACCAACTAAGGGAATTGAATGCCTTATCAATATCCAGACTAATAATAGTTAATTGTTTCTTGATTTTGTTTGCAACGTCTGTTAGAAATAGTAACTTAATTATATTGTCATGCACTTTTCTGTGTAAGATAAAGCCAGTCTGTTCAAAGTGCATTAGATTGGGTAATATATTCTTTAGTCTTTTGGCCAGGATAGACATGAAAATTTTATAATCATTATTTAACAATGATATGGGTCTATAAGATGCACATAGATGGGGGTCCTTACCTTGTTTCAGAATGGGGGAAATTATTGAGTACTTCCACGAGGGAGGGAAAATTAAGTCTCATTTAACCATGGAAAATGTCTTTAATAATAACTTTATTATGTGCTCTTTGAAGAATTTTATATATTTCTGGGATTATCCCATCTAACCCTGGGGCTTTATTATCCTTCAGATGTTTAACTTGTTCTTTCACTTCTGCTAAGGTTATTTGTTTATTTAGGGTACTATTTTGTTGTTTTGATAGTTTAGTCTTATTATTTTCTTGTGGAAATGTATCTATTACATCATCTGAATCTAGTGGTGATTGCATGTCATTGATTGACAGATAATAATTTCTAATGGCTTCTAATATACCTCCTAAATCAGTTGTTCTTTTTACTGTGTTATTATTCTTGTATTTAATTTCATTAATGTGATTTTGTTTACTAATTTGTTTGGATCTAATAGCTAATTTATGTAAATGTCTGGGTTATACTGAATAGGACTGTAGTTTAATCGTTTCTAAGCTTATAGCAACCTTATCATTCAATATTTTTAAATATTTGTGGTTCAACTTAGAAATTTCGGTACGTACTGCTTTATCATTTGATTGAAGTGTGAAAAAATCATGGTGAAACACTTACCACATGTTAATTTTGTGGCTGTTCATTGGGTGACATTAAAATATGCAGGACAATTTAAATCATGTTTCTTTTTTAGGGGCTTCTCTCATTTAGTTAATGATATAGGTAAGATACAATGTAAACAGTGAGGGAGGGGGAGCAGACAGCAAGAAGGTGTGTGACTGCAAGTTGTGCAAAAAAGGGAAACTTTTAAATGGACTGCCAAGAACTTTTGGATGGATTGTCAAGAACTAACAGTAAATAATGAAAAAGAAGGGGGAAGAGAAGAAAACGTACATGCAGAAGGACAAGAGCCTGAGGGAAAGGGTGAAATAAGTAAAAAAGAAACTGTAGAAAGAGGAAACAATATGGAGAGGAAAAGGAGGAGATAGTTTGTACACAGGAAGAGCAGTCATGAGAAGGGACTGAATTTTTTTGAAGTTCGTGCCAGTTGAAAACCTGATTGTGAGGATCAATGATTATTTGCATATCTATATATATATATATATATATATATATATATATATATATATATATATATATATATATATATATATATATATATATATATATAAATATACATATCTATATATATATATATATATATATATATATATATATATATATATATATATATATATGTATACATATATATATATGTATATACATCGACAGTGCACTTTCACAAATGCCAATTCAGCGAAGCACATTACAGTGGGGATAAGGAAATATATCCTTTTCCCAAACTGTAGTGCGATCTAGGAGTTAGTAGATTTAAGTAGGGTGGTGTGGGGGGGGGGGTTGAATCGGCTTTTGTGAAAGTGCACTTTCAATGTAGTGCACTTTTGCTTAAGTGGGTTTCTATGTTTCTTGTTTGAGATTGTGAAATTTCAATCAAGTAACATAGACCCATACATATATATTCCCCTGAACTTGAAAGAAAAACAATGATTTTAGAGTCATTTCAGTAAATCTGAGCAGCATCATTAATTCTGTAAGAAAGATGGGAATATTGAAATGTGATGTGAATGTTATTGTGTTATAGGATGTACGATTCCTGACAAGTGAAGAAAGACTGCAAACAGAAAAGTTGTGGGTGGGAATATAACATGAATCTTAGGAAAGGAAAGTAGTTCTGGAGTGGCTGAGTTGTATAATAACACAGTTAAAATGCTAGATGTAACATTGGTAAGGATTGGAAGGCTAATTGCTGTGGATGTGAAGTGTAGGAACTAGCAAGGAAACAGATAATCTGTTTCATCAAATATTAGACTATGTGGTAGTTAGCGTGAAAATTATAATTGTGATTAAAAATACAAGAAGTTATTAAATATTGTAAATGATCTATGTGGAACAAAAGTCAATGGACTCATAAAGGGGGCATAGTAAATTGTGATGGAGTTCAAGGAAGAAAGGGAGTATATTAGAATAGGGAAGGGAATAAAAGAATACCTAAGAAATTATGGGGTAAAATTGGAGACTGGGAAGTAGTGCAGTTATGGAAAGATAATATAACCATGAAAGACTTCCATTAAACTGGGCTGAGTGGTGGACTGAACTTACAAAGTTGTATATAAAAGCCCTTTTTCAGTAGCAGGATGATTGTAAGAAAGGAAACGAAAGTATGTGTGTGAGTTTGATTCATAGACATGAATCTATAATGACCTCATTTCCATACAAAGTGTGTAAATAGCCTGAAAGTTATGCCAAAAACAGAAGATTTCAGTCAGAATCCAGAAATGCAATGAGATCTGAGTTGTTGCTTCTGCATACTTGGACATTTTTACTGGAGGGGTCACTTGGGTACATTTTTTATTTTGAGGCTTATGCATACCTGGACATTTTACTGAAGGGGTCACTTGAGTGAATGTTTTGTTTTAGTGCTTGTACATACCTGGAAATTTTACTGTAGCGGTCACTTGGGAAAATGTTTCATTTTAGTATTTATGCATACCTTGATCTATTACTGATGGGGGTCACTTGGGTGAATCTTTCATTTAAGTGCTTGTGCATACCTGAACATATTACTAAACAGCTTGCTTGGGAAAATGTTTCATTTTAATGCTTGTGCATACCTGGACATATTACTGAAGGGGTCGCTTGGGAAAACATTTCATTTTATTGATCATGCATACCTGGACATATTACTGATGGCACACTTGGGTGAATATTTCATTTCAGTGCTTGTGCATACCTGGACATTGTATTAAATGAAGGGGCAGAAATAATAAACTGAGAAAACTGAGAGGGAGAGACAAAGGATCCACCAAGTAAAGCAGACCATATGTATTTGCAATAAATCACTGGCTTATGGGAGAAATGAGAATCTGAGCTCTAAAATATTAGAAACAAAAGGTATATTTAGCAGCGATGTGCTATTCCTTATAGCATGTGTGATTAACTTCACTTGACATGCAATGAATTTTAGCAGTAAAATAACCCAAAAAAGAACCAAGTGAAGGGATACAAATGATTTCCTTGCTATCCATCGTGGTGCCTCATATTGTTATGTACAGTAAACCTCTTCAAAAATACAAGGTCTGTAACTTTGAAAAAGAAAATCTTCTGCAATATGTATCAAGGACCTAAAATCATCCAGCTGGGTTATTGATATTTTATTATTTCTTAGCTAGTGGCCACATGGATTCATTTATTCATTTTTTTTTCATTTACTTCAGGATCACAGTGATCATCAAGCATTCCTGAGTATCTTACTGACCAACTAGTGCCCTCTTACCTGCCTGAATTTACCATCCCACATCACTTCACGAGAGGCTGCTCCTTCCAAAGGAAAATACTTCACTGTACTGGTCTGGTTGTAGTTTGACCACTAGGAGACCAATGTCTTCAGGAGGCTCAGGTTTTCAGCTCATGAAGCTTAATTCCTTCCCTCCCCTGAGTGTTGGAGTGCTTGCTAAGATACTCTTCCTTGTCAGTACAGTTGTGCACTTCCATCCATGAGACTGTCACGCATCCATTCCTTGGCTAAGATCAAGTATCAGTCCCCTGTCATTAGTGCAGCAAGATATGTGCTACCTGTCACAGCAGATTTTAGTAGTGAAGGAGACTGGACCACCTCTGTCTCACAGGATGGGCAGGCTGGCATCAGCCATTCACCCTACACTCTCCTACTTTTCTGTTCATGTACCCAGCCCTAAGCTGCTATTTCAACCTGGGTCATTGGGGTCATAGACTTTTGTTTGTACAATACATTTACCCATTTTGGAAGAATTTACAAGCACAATGAGACTATACTCATAATGGCAGAGGAACAAAAATATCTGACAAGTTAAGGCTGGGCTGCAGCTGCCTGTATACCTCAGTACTTCTGTATTTAAGAAATTGTCTAACTATAACCTTAATAAGGAATAAAGAGAAGTCATAGCTTTTTAAGGGCATCATCAGTAGTGATCAGTTCTGAAAAAGAGCTATCAAGGAGTACACTTAATAATGTGACCTAAATCAATGATATTACCTTTGTCTTGCAATGTTCATGTATATATTTCATACGTAGCAATAGTTCAGGAAATCTGGAGAATTGTTTTAATATATGGAATCTCACTTCTCTGTTATTTTGTTGTATTGAACTAGTATCCTAGGTAAAATAAGTCTGGCTTGCTGTTTTGAACATTTTGGTAGTCATTACAATGTTAGTGTTGCATGACTATTCGTTTCAGTTGACTGCAGTTAGGTAATGGGTTTACAGGATCATAGATCATAGGAGGTTACTAGGCTAATGTCCCTTGGGGAACTTACAAGCGTGGCCAAGAGTTTATCCCCAAAAAGAAACTTCATTCAGCACCTGTCACCCCTGTCAGTGAGGGACACAGGTGGAACCCCTGAATCAAATTTGTGGCCTCCCATCCACTCATCAAGGTTACACTTCAAGAGGGTCAGCGAGGTACTCTGTTTGATGTGTATGGGAAGTCTATTCCAGAGATGGGGCAGCCTCTGGGAGATAAACCTGTCTCTTCAGCAGGTTTAGTTGATGTTGCATATTAGATTCAGGCCTTTCTAGCAAGTAATGCATGAGGAGTTAGACTTACAGATACGGGGCATCTATAGTAGGGCAGGGTTCGAGATTGCCTGCAGGTGCGACACAGATCTGAACAATCTGTACGATACCAAGTAGAGTGATAGTGATTTGAGCCTGTCTGCATAGGACAGGTGTTGAAGGCCATGGATTATCTTTGTGAGATATTTTTGTGGTCTTTCCAGTTGGTGCAGATGTTTGGAGAGGTACATACCAAATAGGGCATTATAGTCAATTATTGATCTAATGAGGTAGGAGTATAGAGAGGTAATAACCACCTTTTTTAATGCAACCCCTTTACTTATGAGATGAACCAAGTGAAAGGCTTTTCTAACCACTGCTGTAACATGATGTTGAATATCAGATTGTTATCAACCTGAGTACCCAGGGCTCTCAGCACAGGTTGTGTGTTTAGGGGGTTGACATTGATGTGGTAATCAGTAGGGGCCATATTTTTGCTGAATGGTATAATTATATATTTTTTTTGCATTTATCTTGAGGTCATGACTTTGGCACCAGTCATTGGTTGCTGTGAAACTCTCTTGCAGTATGTTAACATTATCTGGGGAGTCAATGACAGCACCCAACTTACAGTCGTCAGCAAACTTGGTCAGCCACAGGTCTTTTGTCTTTGCCTGGACCTCTGAGACATAGATGCCAAACAGTAGGCTCCCAGGACAGATCCCTGAGGGACTCTACTAGTGACAGGTCTGCTATTGGAGGTGGAGGCACCTATTTTGACCTTGAAGGTCCTGTCAGTGAGCCAGTTGGCCACCCACCTTATGAGATAGGGATTTATGCCATGTTGTGCTAGCTTTCTGATGATGCTCAAGTGGGGGATTATGGCAAAGGCCTTAGCCAAGTCAAGATAAGCTGTATGTACTGACTTTCCCTCATCCAAGGCCTTGGTAACAGACTCAAAGAAGTCAACCAGGTTTAACAGGCAAGCTCTGCCCTTGATGAATCCGAACTGGGTGGGGTCAAGTTATTGGAGATTGCCTATGCCCTTGTTTATGAGATCCATAATAATACGCTCTATGGCTTTACCAATCAGACTTGTCAAGGTAATGGGGCAATAGTTTCCAGGGTCAGTAATGGCATCACCTTTGTGCAAGGGGATTACAGTGGCAGTTCTCTACTCTGCTGGAATGAAGCCTGTACTTAGGCTGTGACTGAATAAGGTGCTCAATGGTGAAGCCAGTTCTTGCTGGAGATGGTAAAGAATACAGTCTGGGATACTATCAGGTCTCATTGAAGATATGTTCTTTGCCTGGGATAGGGCCTTTAACACTTGATCTATGGAGATGTGAAATGCAGGACAAGTATCAGGGATGTGGAAAGGGCCTTTGGGGGGGGCAGGGGGATGAAGTCTGCACTAAACCTATCTGCTAGCAGGTTGGCTAGGTCAAAAGGATCAGGGTATGTGATACTGTTAAGTACTAATTCAGAACAAACCTAGGCTTTGCCATGGATGTTCTTGATAAAACTGAAGCTAGCTTTGTGGTTTCACTTTGTTTCGGAGGCTAGTTTCAATTCATAATTGGATTTGGAGATTTTCACTTGTGATGTAATTTTCTTGTTGAAGCTTGTTATAATCTATTTTTTTTTTACTCCAGGTTAGTGGAAACTGATGCCCACAACCTTACTGCTGAATCTACAGGACAGGAAGATTTAACAATTTTGCTAGACAGAGGACAGGTTATAACAAACCTCCTAATTGGAAAACTCCAGGTCCAGATGCAGTACTTAACTTCTTGCTAAAAGTATTAACACCTTTACATGAACATTTAGCCATCATAAGAAGTATTTATATGCGCACCCTGAACAGATGCCTAACTGGTTAACAGCAGGAAAAATTATACTCCTCCTCCTTAAGAGTGAAAATGCAAGATATCCTAAAAACTATAGACCAATAACTTGCCTTCCAATGATGCATAAACTATACACTGGACTTGATGCCAACAGAGTTTATAGTCATTTAGAAGAAAACACAATCAAGGCAAATGAACAAAATAGTAAAAAAAGAAAGTCACATAGAACCAAAGATTATTTGTTGTTAAATAAATTCATAATGGAGAACTGTAAAAAGTGAAAGAATCCAGGTATGGCATGGATAGACTACAAAAAGTTTGACAGTATCCCACATTCATGGATAAAAGAGTGCTTACAAATGTATAAGATACACCCTACATTGATTAATTACATTATAGTGACCATGTACACTAAACACGAAAAGTGTGATGAGAGACTTAGGGACACATGTGGACAGTGGTCTTACCTTCGATAACCACATCGCCATGACAGTCAGGAAATCCTTCTATGTGGCACACCTCATCACTACGGGCTTTTCATCCAGAAAAAAGGAGGTCATTGTCCCATTATACTCATCCCTCATTAGACCCATTATAGAGTACAATGCCCCATTTGGCATGTACCTCACAAGACATCTGCAACAGCTGGAGAGGCTGCAGAAATACCTCACTAAAAGAATCACAGGCCTAAAGCAGATGCCCTAGGCTGACCGTCTAAAAAAACTCCAGCTGTACTCTATGGCATATCATCTACTCAGAAGCGATCTCTGCTTAACATACAAGGCCATGTCAAACCCTGACCTGTTGGACATGCTCCACTTAAAGAAATCCCAATCCCTCAGAGCCACATGCTCCAGGGATCTAAACCTCATCATCACAATGAAAAAAACATGCTGGAGGGATAGGTTCCTGATCCACAGACTCCCCATACTCTGGAATAGACTGCCCATACATGTCAAGCAGAGCGCTTCCTTGGCCCTCTTCAAAAGGAACCTTGATGATTGAATGGGAAATAGGAAATTCACCCAGAGGATCATGTCAGTCACCCTGCTAGACAGGGGTCCAGGGAAGTAAATATTGTGGGAAGAAATATCCAGGGAATCGTTATGGCTAGGCTTGTATAGGCCCTAGGGCCGATAGCCTAGTAGCAACCTATGAACCTATGAAACAGTGACAAACCACTTTGCATCTAAGCCATGATAAAGGACACATTATTATCCCAGGGATAAAACCTTCAAAGGTGGATAGTCCAGGGTGACTGTTTGTCATTCTTTTAACCCATTAAAGGAAAACTCCACCCTAGAACTAAAAAAAATCTGTTTTTTTTCACTCTTTCTTTGTTTCTTCACATATTTTAACACCACAAAATCACCCTAAGTGCTTTATTTGTAATTTCCGTCTGTTTTCTACAACATGGTTACCAATGGGGCTTGATGTTGAACCTGTGTGTTGAGAGACAGCCTTACAAGACTATCTGCAAATATATAGAGCTGAGTATATTTTTCTGTATTATTCTGTATTATAGAGCTAAATTGTTGCTTAGATATCTGTTGTCTTACTGTTCTGCAAATATACAGAGATCAGTATATATTTTTTCGGTTTTATAATTTGCACTCTGATTCCTCACATCTCTGTTGAAACTGTCTTCCCACCCCCACCCCTCATTTTGGTTTCTATAGCTTGTGTGTTGTTAACTCAAGGTTCCCTTAATTTGACTTAATAGCAGCAGCCTGCATTTAAAGTGGAACCTGTGTGTTGAGAGACAGCCTTACAAGACTATCTGCAAATATATAGAGCTGAGTATATTTTTCTGTATTATTCTGTATTATAGAGCTAAATTGTTGCTTAGATATCTGTTGTCTTACTGTTTTGCAAATATACAGAGATCAGTATATTTCTTTTGGTTTTATAATTTGCAATCTGATTCCTCACATCTCTGTTGAAACTGTCATCCCCCTCATTTTGGTTTCTATAGCTTGTGTGTTGTTAACTCAAGGTTCCCTTAATTTGACTTAATAGCAGCAGCCTGCATTTAAAGTGGAACCTGTGTGTTGAGAGACAGCCTTACAAGACTATCTGCAAACATATAGAGCTGACTATATTTTTCTGTATTATTCTGTAGTATAGAGTTAAATTGTTGCTTAGATATCTGTTGTCTTACTGTTCTGCAAATATACAGAGATCAGTATATATGTTTTTGGTTTTATAATTTTCACTCTGATTCCTGACATCTCTGTTGAAACTTTTGCCCCCCCTGTTCTTGGTTGTAGTTTAAATTTGGTGGCTTTTGCAGTGCCTGCCCCACTGTAGATTTGATCTAGGACACTCCCCCAGTCCCATCTCTTTACTGCATTCTACCTAATAAACCCTTTCTGCACTTGCTTTTAGTCCTTTTTTAATTTAATTACATTTTTTCAAACTGTATGTGGACTAATATTGCTACATACTCAAGTATGCCAGCTTGCACTGCATGTGAATTGTTTTTACTACTGTTTTGCTACTTTTCTGAAAAAAAAAATTGTAAGCCTGTTTCCTACCTTTCCTGTAATTAGTGTTCCAGATACAGATTTGCTGTATCCATGACTATTTGTAAGCTTCTGAGCCCCCCAAGCTTTTCTGTGTTGGAGGGAAGCCTTCTAGCTTATCAGTGGGAGTGGTAAGCACTAGGTAATCTGTCTACCACATAAGGAGTGGTTCTGGCCCAGAATTTGTAGTTATTGGCCATTTGGGCGGTCTTCCATCTCTCTCAACTTTCTGATTTGAAGGCCTGCATTTGCACTTGTTTCTGTCCTGTAACTCCTGGGCCCATCTCATTTGCTCACTAAAAAAAAAAAAATTATCTGCTTTTACTGTATTTGTGTTTCTTCCTACTTTATTTTGCCTTTGTGTCATCTTAAAAGTACTCAGTTGTATTTATTACTGCTTGGTGCAACTCATTCTAAGCCTTTTAGTTTAAGCACTTGGGCTTCAGACCAGTTGTTTTACATTAAGAAGGTTTGTGGTCTGGACTGTAGTGGCAGAACAGGTAGCTTACATCCTTATAAGTTGGGAACTGCTGATTGAGGGCACAGTGTCTGTTATTCTAAAAGTGTATTAATTCTGGTTTAAGCACTTGGGCTTCAGGCCAGTTATTTTATATTAAAAGGGTTCGTGGTCTGCACTCTTGTGGGAGGAGAGGCTGGACTCTGCCCTTCTGAGCTGGGAATTTCTGGTTAAAGGCTTATAGTGCCTGCATATTTGAACTGCTTCTTACTGAAATTGGTACACCTTGTTTGCTGTAGCATAGACTAGATCCAGGCCTGCTGAATCTAGCTTTGTTTGTATAACTTGAGCACTAATCCAGGCATTCTTTAAAGTATTAAATTGTATTTATTACTGCTTGGTAGTAACTTGATTAAAATGCAGCTATCATTCTAATTCTTTTGGATTAAGCACTTGGGCTTCAGACTAGTTGTTTTACATTAGGAAGTATTGTGGCCTGCACTGTGGTGGCAGGACAGGTAGCTTAGATCCTTCTAAGTTGGGAACTGCTGATTGAGGGCTCAGTGTCATTCTAAAAGTGTATTAATTCTGGTTTAAGCACTTGGGCTTCAGGCCAGTTGTTTTACATTAAGAAGGTTTGTGGCCTGCACTGTAGTGGCAGAACAGGTAGCTTACATCCTTCTAAGTTGGGAACTGCTGATTGAGGGCTCAGTGTCTGTTATTCTAAAAGTGTATTAATTCTGGTTTAAGCACTTGGGCTTCAGGCCAATTATTTTACATTAAAAGGGTTCGTGGTCTGCACTCTTGTGGGAGGAGAGGCTGGACTCTGCCCTTCTGAGCTGGGAATTTCTGGTTAAAGGCTTATAGTGCCTGCATATTTGAACTGTTTCTTACTGAAATTAGTACACCTTGTTTGCTGTAGCATAGACTAGATCAGGCCTGCTGAATCTAGCTTTGTTTGTATGCTTGTTGTTTGTTTGCTTATTTCCCTGAAATGCTAATTCCACCTAAAACAGCTTTTCAGCTTCTGTGGATCCCTAGTGATATCTGCATTGCTTACTGTACTTATTTCCTTGTTTCACTTGAAAGAAAGTTACTGTTTGTCATTTTTTGCATTTAAGTTACCTGTAACACATTGCATTTAAGTTACCTGGCACTTGCTCACTAAAGCAATTATATAAGTCAGCACTAAAAAATTAAAAGCACTATACCCTCACAAACTCCCCTTGAGTACCTTGTTCCCCATTGGCCCTTTTTTTCAATTATAAAGGAATTCCCAATACTATTCTAGCATGTCCAAAGGTCAGTTGTCAATCTCCTCTCTGGTCCAGCTGGTGAATCTGGGAATCTTGAGGCAATGTTACAACTGCCTCATGTACACAGACAACCCTCTCCTCCTCCCAACAAATTCCAACACATATGAGAGATGCAAGCATATAGCCATACTGGAGGCTAAGCTCTCTCAACTCAGTACTGGCGAAACCAGTCAGGAGGAGAAGGAAACTACATTCACTACAATTCCAGTCTCACATAGACCTACAATGACAGCAAACCAAACAAATAAACACACAAAAACATACTCGGAGGCTCTAAATAAAAATCTGCCTAAGCAGCAGTGACCTCCAAAGCAGACACCCAAGCAACCGCTATCCCAAAACAAAACACGTCAACACATAGCTCACAAAGCCAGTGTGCCGAACAGTCACAGCCCTTAAGGCTAAACAGCACACCTGATACACTTGTAATAGGTGACTCTATTGTCAGGCACACTGACGTCCCGCTCACCAGGCTGAACAAGGAGAAGGTCACGGTGAGCTGCCTGTCAGACGCTAGGATCCGCAACATAACACAAGCACTCAGGTCACTCCAAGACAAGTACAAATATGACTCAGTCATTGTCCATGCTGGTGTGAATGACCTGAGACTTACCTCCCTGGACTACATGAAAAGAGACATAGAGGAGCTCTCTGAGCATGTAGCCCAGGCCGGTATGACCCTGACCTTGAGTAGCATCTTACCCTCACCAAGAATGATGCCACAATATGAAGACAAGATGATCAATTTCAACAATTGGCTTAAGTACTGGTGTCATTCAAAGGGGATCCAATGCCTGTCAGCCTGGGATGACATGCTCGACAAGCCACGATGCTTCGCTAGGAACAGCTTGCACCTGTCACCCATGGGCTTTTGGATATTGGCAAAGGCTCTTGCTACCCCCATAGTGCCTTTTTTAGGCAAGGCTCAAAAGACAAACCCACCTCCATAGGTATCACAAGGGATAAGAAATTAAGAGTAATGCTACTCAATGCCAGAAGTCTAAACCACAAGATGCATGCACTCGAAACTCTCCTTAGCATGGAGAACATTGATATCTGTGCAGTAACAGAAACCTAGTTCAAGGCTCCTGAGAGCACCCCAGCACTACCAGGTTATACCTCATACCATGCTTTTCAGCCCCAAAACTTGGACCGAACCACAAAAGGAGGGGGAGTATCAATATTCGTCAAAGATACCCACACGTCCAGGTTGGTGGCACAGCACGAAGCATCAGAGACTATCCATGTGCAACTAACAGTGGGTAAAACTGCCTTCCAGTTTATAGCTTGCTATAGACCACCCTTCCAAACCCAGGAAACCCACTCAGTCTTCCTGAGAACACTGGAAAATATGAAGGTCTCTCCAAACACCATTATATTGGGCAACTTCAACTACCCAAACATAGACTGGGAGCATTACTCTAGCTCTAACACCCTAGCCCAAAGGTTCCTAGAATTTATAAACTCAAATGCCATGGAACAACTTGTTACCACTCCCACAAGAGGGGAAAACATACTGGACCTGATCATCACCAACATGGGGACTCTATGCTCCAGACCAGAAGTGTATCCCTCACTGGTAAGATCAGACCATAAACTAATCTCACTGGATATTCACATCCCGACTCCACCCCCTGCCCTGAAAACCACAGTGAAAAACTTCATTAAAGCAAATTTCACACTCCTCAAAACTGAGGTGGAATCCTTCAAAGCCCCCGGGCCTGTGGAAAATATGGTCCAGACCGCAGAATCCTTTATAAACGCATTCTATGAACACCTTCAGGAATGCATGGATCATGCAATCCCAAATAAAACCAAGACCCAATCCTCCAAAGGCAGACGCCCTGTCTGGTGGACCCCAGCCATAAACAAACTATACAATAGAAGGAGGAAGCTACTACATGAAAGAGCAAAATCCCAAAAAGGGAAGGCATCTCTGATCAGTATTAGCAAAAAACTACGGGCACTCATAAAATCATCTAAGGCCAGCTTCGAGAGAAAATTGCACAGGACACTAAGGATAATCACAAGGCTTTCTTTAGTTATGTTAGGAACCTGGGTGGATATTCCCAGATATGCTCAGAATTAGTCCAAAATGGCAAAAATACACCGAACCCACAGACATTGCCAACATCCTAGCTGACAGGTTCAGCGCAAACTCCCCCCCCCTCCCCACCAAAATGGCAAATATCTATCCCAGCAGAGTGCTGCCCTCCTGACATCTCAGATGCTCAGGTAAGAGCTGCCCTCTCCAAAGCAAAAAACACAGCATCAGTGGGACCAGACGGTGTCCCGGGCTGCATCCTACATGAACTCCAAGAAGAGCTAAACCCAAACATAAAACTACTGTTCAATCTCAGCCTTACTACAGGATATGTACCCAAAGAGTGGTGTACAGCAACAGTTGTCCATCTCCACAAAGGTGGTGCCTCAAGGGTGGGAGGTTGGCATAATGGTTAAGGTATTTACCTGCAACAACACAGCAGCAGGGTTTTCTTCTCACATGGTAGTGCTTAGGCTTAAAATGACCCACAAGGGCAGTTAGCCTAGTAATAATCTATGAACCTATGAACCTATGAACACATCCTGGAAACTATCGCCCCATAAGCCTGACTAGCTTGGTCTGCAAAGCTATGGAAAGGATCATCATGGACCTCATAAATAAAGATATTGGGGACCTACAGACACTGGATCCTACCCAGTTCGGCTTTGTTAAGGGCAGATCCTGCCTCTTAAACCTGGTTGATTTCTTTGAAACAGTCACCAAGGCCATTGACGAGGGGAAGGTGGTCCACACAGCCTACCTGGACTTTGCAAATGCCTTCGATACTATACCCCACTCGGGCATTATAGATAAGCTCACCAGCTTAAATATAAACCCCTATGTCACTAGATGGGTTGCAAACTGGCTCAAGGACAGAACCCACATGGTTAGAATTGCTTGAGCCATGTCAGACTCCAAACCAGTTACAAGTGCGTCCCACAAGGCTCAGTCCTGGGACCTCTCTTGTTCGGTATATATTTCTCGGAGGTACAGGCCAACCCAGAAGGACTGTGGCTGACCAAGTTCGCAGATGACTGAAAACTGGGCGCCATAATCGACTCTCCAGCTGACACAAGCATCCTCCATAAGGGCCTCATAGAAACAGACAACTGGTGCCAGAGCCATGGCCTCAGGCTAAACGCCAAAAAGTGTATAGTCATCCCCTTTGGCAAAAACAAAGTGCCCACAAATTACCACATAGGTGGTAATCCATTAAGTACAGAAGAAGTAATTAGGGACCTGGGGATCCAAGTTGATAGCAATCTCTCATTTGACAACCACGTGGCCAAAGTGGTTAGAAAGACATTTTATATAGACCACCTCATCATGAAGGGATTCACATATAGATCAGGGGAGGTCATCGTGCCTCTTTACTCATCCCTCATCAGGCCCATAATTGAGTACAATTCCCCTTTTGGGATGTACCTTACCAGACATCTGCAGCAACTGGAAAGACCCCAAAAGTACCTCACCAAGAGGATCAAAGGGCTCAAACAGATGCCATATGCTGCCCGCTTAAAGAAACTCCAGCTCTACTCAGTGGCATACCGCCTGCTCAGAGGCGATCTGTGCCTGACGTATAAAGCCATGTCCAACCCGGAATTAATGGACATGCTGCACCTCAGAAAATCCAAATCCCATTGAGCTACGCACTTGAGAGACTTGAACCTCAGCACTGAAATAAATAGGGCATGCTGGAGGGACAGATTCATAACCCAGAGGCTCCCTTCACTCTGGAATAAAATCCCAGTCCAGGTTAGGCAGAGTCCCTCATTGACTCTCTTCAAGAGGAATCTTGATGAGTGGATGGGAGATCGTAGGTTTACCCCAGGTATCACTTCTGTGTCACTGTTAGACAGAGGCACAGTATACTAACCTCGAAAAAGGGCATAGCAAAATTAATTTAAAATGGGTGGCGAAAGCCCAACACACTCTGGCTAGGCTTATAAATGTCCTAGGGCAGATAGCCTAGTATAAACCTATGAACCTATGAACCTATGTATCAACGTGATCTTGTCCTCCCTCAACCCTTTCTCTTTCCCATAATGCTTTGTATGACTCATGCCAGACATAAAGAAGTAACTTTGAATTCCCATGCCATTGACATATAATGGGATTTGTGAGGGTCACTGTTATTTTCTTTACCTTCTGAAAAAGGAATTCTTCTTCTCTGTCTCTAATCGCTATCATTTATATTTGGCTCAGACCTTGTTTTACACTATACTTAGAAGTTATCCAGCTACAGCCAGAAAAGTCTACATGGGCGAACTGAAAACATTATTGCCCAAGCCTTTGAGAGAAGCAGGCTCTGCAGTTGCATTAGTGGAACAAAGGGGTCTAATCATTTTCTGCTAGCATACCAGAAGAGGCAAGAATAAGCAGTGGAACCTAGCCTAATCCAAACTGTGGCAAGTTAGACAGGGTAAGGGTAGCAGTTTTCTTCTGGACCCTAAAATGTGCAGTTAGGAGATACCTTCAGTGAGAATAAGCCTGCACACAGCAGCACACTCACAGAGGGTTTGCAGTATATTAGAATGTACCCTGCCTGCCCACAGCAAGTACCTGAACCAGCCTATGTTCTACAATGTCATCATAACTCTTAATATTTAGCATTAATGTAAAGATTTGTTCATAAGTGTAACTGGATTATAATGTGTCCATAGTATTTTTTCTTAAAAGTAGTGGATTGGAAATGACAATCAGAATATTTGTAAAAAATAAGTAATATATATGGAATATTTAACAAAAATAGATCAATAAAAGAATATTGTATAGTTGCTGTGGTGTTTCTAGAAGCATATTTGCTATTCTTCTGGATTTATGATTCTATGGAATTTTCTTCAAATACAAGGAAATAAAATGCACTGAATTGGTCCTAGTGTAATAATGTATATTTTAATTCTCTATCTGTGGTTATTTTTAGGGAAAGGGTTTTCCAATTTACTTTCCTAATACAGTGATTAGAGACCCTTCTTCAGATTCTATTAATGATTTGCCAGGTACTTGATTAAGGGGATTTTTGGTCATTTCAAAAAGCCAATAATGGAAACTGGGCAGTTATTTCACAATGTACTGTGCAGAATTGTTTTATTGTGACACGTTGGGCCTATATTTATTAAAACATATAATCTAGGTGATACAGTTGCTAATAAGTTCAGAAGAACTGCCCCAGTGATGGTTCTGTGCAGACTATATTATTTGACATTTCTGTTTAGTTGAGCTTTGTGTGCATCTTTGCCATTTAATTTTGAGGTAAATTGATATATTTTAGATTGAGTATAACCCAGGCACAAAGGGAAACAGGCATGAAGGGAAAGGAGGAAAGGCATATGGCCTACTCATCTTTGTCAGGGGAGAAGAGGGAAGGGTCACATGTGAGCACACATGCAGATGATGTATGCTTTCTGCTGGAGTCTGAGAATACCAACAGCCATACATGTGAATTGAAGTGCAGGGCTGCTTGCTGGAAATGCACCTTAATGCACCTCATGAAAGTGGGGGATGACCAGCAGAGTCAGTGCATGGCTCACCCCTTTCTGCCATGAAGTGGAGCACATAGAGGAAAGGACTCAGGTAAAAAACCAAACAAACCCTGATGTCTATATTAATGATAACCTTTTTCAGTCAGCCTGTGACCTAGAGATAGGGAATAAATTGGCCAATTGACTGGGAGGTGGCTGATGATTAGCAGGTGTGGAGAGCTAGGCAAACAAGAAAAAAAGGACTGATGCAACAATGGTAGTGATATAAACTGCAACAGTACTCTGATTAGAATAGACTCCTATTATAAGTCTGTCTAGCACTCATCTAGGGACAATATCTTTGATGGAAATGTTTTTCTTAATCTCCAGTTACCATACTATTTGCTGAGTGACATGGGCCTGCAGCAATGAGTTTGTGAGGTAAACCACTCAAGCAGTTTAACTTGCCAAGGCTCAAGTTGGTACAAATACAGCTCAGTAAAGAAGCGAGTAGAAAATAATATGATGGGAAATGTGTTTCTGCACTAAAAAACATAACATGATCTTCTCCAGATGTGCCTAGCACATTTCATTCATCCAGATATTAATATTTTACTGTAATATTTTGCAAGCAGGGTGGTATATTGAGAATACATATATGATCTAGGTTATGCATTGTTATAGCAATTTAAAGGCTGATGACAGGGTTCGTCACACTAGGCATAGCCTATATTTAGAAAGATTATCTTCTGTTGTTTTCATCATCATGATGATTTTAGGGGAGTAAAAGGCCAGCTGAACTGGGGACACCATGCACTTATAGTTTCTTACTCCAGTTTCACACACACACACACGCACACACACACACACACACACACACACACACACACACACACACACACACACACACACACACACACACACACACAAACACAGAAATAAACACATCCATGCAATAAACATAGACACACACACACACACACACACACACACACACACACACACACACAGAAATAAACACATCCATGCAATAAACACATACAAACACACATGCTAATGCATGCACACACACGCATAGACACACACACACACACACACACACACACACACACACACACACACACACACACACACACACACACACACACACACAAATTCACAAACATTATCACTCTCTCTCTTTCTCTCTTTGTCTCTCTCCCTCTCTCAACCTCTCAAGCTTGAGCAACAGTAATATCCCATATGGATACAGAGAGAAGGCATGCCAGCTGGGAAATGAGTTTGAGAAAGGACCACTCTAAGGCAGCAATGTTGCACACTGATAAGTGAGATCTGTTACAAGATAATGACATCTTTATGAAATGTGGTATGAGGTCTGTACATCTCTGTTTAGGAATGTTTGACATACCTGTGGACATGAAAGCAATAGTGTCCCAAGTCCATGAAACATATTATTGAGACAGACCTTAATGTGACACATCTATAATCCAATAACAAGCAGGCAGTCTGACATTTGATGCAGACAGTTAAGGGTATTATCTGTTAATGGCTACTTCATGTAGTCCACAGTATAATTCCTTCAGCCTCCATTTGCCAGTTGTTTTATTTTAAGTGAGTTACAGACAGACACTGCTGCTGGGTAAAGTCTGCAACAGGTACATGTGTTTTAGTGTTCTTCCCCAGAAATCAAATACAAGAACTTGAAATTAATGCAATGTAGTATGCAGTGACAAGTGTTAGCATGTTTCTGCAACAGCTGTAGTAAATTGTTGAGGGTGACAACACATTCAAGTAAGATTCCTCTGCTAACTATCTCAAGACAAAGCAGGTGACACAATGCAAGGGCAGCCCAGTAATCATGCAGTGGCTATGTGACCTACTGCAATTGTGGCTTTTAAAGAAAAAAAATTTCAGACAATAAGTGTACTCAGGAAGCATAGTGGGACCTCATTTTCATCTCTTTCTCTCTCTTGTTATATTTATATTTATATATGTGTATGTGTGTATAAGTATATATATGCATGTGTGGGTGTATGCGTTTGTGTAAGTACATGCATATACATGAATGTATAATATATATATATATCATATATTATATATATTTATATATATATGTATATATATATATATATATATATATATATATATATATTATATATATATATATATATATATATATATATATATATATATGCAGACACATATAGATAGATGTAGATATAAATATATAGATATATGTGAATGGGCAAGTGTATGTATATGGGAATACATAACAACCATGCTGTGCAGCATCACATACTGATCTGTGCTTCCCTGTGAAGTTTGCTGATCAGCTTTATAATAGTTAGGCAATGACACTAATGACTTTTACTGTGAACCAAGTGCATTCTAATTTTATGCATTTATACCAGCATTGATGGCATATATTTCTACACAGTAGTTATATCAGTAATCTCACTCCTCTTGCCTGTGAACTGGTAACATTTCAGTTTATTTAACCCTCCCCAGGATTCATGAAGCTGTTTTTTCCATGCAGGGACAGTGTAGCCGTTCCTGCACAGAATATGGCTGCAGAGCGATCCAGCAAACAGCTGATTTGACGTGTACGAGCGTGCCTCTACTGTTCCTGCATGCATATGGCTGCAGAATGCTAATTGCCTCATTTGCTGGTGAAAACTATGCAAATGAGGTGAATTAGCGATTCACCAAGCAGTCAAATAGGGCAGTGGCGCACAAATGGAATCAGGCAGAAAATTAAAAAAAAAAGGTGAAAACTCAATTTTAAGGGAAATCTGCATTTTGCCATTATAGTCTATGGCATGCAGAATGAAAACAATACCAAGAAACGGTTGTTGTCAAGGGCAAAGGCTCTGTGTAAGTGCAGTGACTATGGACTAAGGCAGTGGGGTATGCACATGAGGGGAAATTTACTGAATCACAGAAATCTTCTAAGGCCCAAACTGCACCTAACTGTGTAGGTACTCTAGCATGATGGTGTAACTAGGAGGAGGAACAGACATGAAAAGGGGGTGTGTAAGGCATGTTGTAAGCACATTGGAGCCCTAAGGTGTAGAGATAAGCTTAGCTGAGCACAGCTAAGCAAGGGGCGTGTATCTGAGGCTGTATTGTCTTATTCCATGAACTGAAGAGCATGTTCGTGCCCAGGGGAGGGCCATTTCTTACTGTTGACATTAGCCAAGTGGGATGCGAGGCATGCACCTGGTCTAAAAAAAATGGAAATAGCAGGACTATTTACATTTGGGAACCGGGTATGTGTGGCGTGCCTCAATGCTTAAAAGGGAAGGAAATGGGAAGGGGGAAAAAAAAAGGAAAAATAGCAGAATTAAAGCAATCGAGTACAAATACCATAGCTGGAAGGTGGAACGCATCATAGTCAGCCAAGCATACAGGCAGCATCTCCAGCACAATGGTATAAAGTATGGAAACACCTTACAGTCTGTTTTTTCCCACAAACTCTGCACCATTGGTGTATACATGTGGGGGAATTTTAACTGAAAAAATGTTAGTGGCTGCCATTGCTTTGATCCATCAGTATGTGCTAGAGTCTGATGGCAGAGAGGAGGATAATGCTGACAACCTCTACAGACCAAGGAGGAGGAGAAGAGTGTTCAGACCCAGGGTGACTTAGCAGGGGCTACATGATCTGGAGATAGTAGAGCACTACAGGGTGGACAGAGACATACTTCAGCAAATCACCGAGCTGTGCCGGCCTCAACTCAGACCTAGAACTAACAGAGGGGAACCCACCCAGTGGATACCAAGGTATGTGTAACCTTAAGAATTCTAGCTACAGGTACTTTCCAAAGACCTACTGGGGACATTATGGGGGTCTCACAGGCATCTGCATCCAGGCTACTCCACCAGTTCCTGGATGCCATGCTACCACATGCCGGTGAGCACATTTACTTTCCCAACACCTGTGAGGAGAGGACCAGCAATATGCGTTTCTTCCACCATGTAGCAGAATACCCATAGGTACTGGATGCCATAGACTGCACGCACCTCCACATCAAAGCACCACCTGTTGAACAGGGTAGGGTCTACATAAACCTCAAGGGATTCCCCTCCATCAACTGCCAGGTCATGTGCAATGCCAAGGACATTATCATTAATGTGTGTACTGGCAGCCCTGGAAGCTATCACGACTCCCACATCTGGCATTCATCACAGCTGCACCAGGCATTTGCCAGTGGGGCATCCTGTATGGCCATCTGGTGGGGGGATGCTGACTATGCACTAGAGCTGTGGATGATGACAGCCATCAGAAATGCACACACATCCACAGAAGAAAGCCATATTGAGGCACACGCACAAACCAGGATCATTATAGAGCATGTGTTTGGGATGCTCAAGTCATGGTTCCACTGCCTTGACATATCTGGTGGATTCTTGCAGTATTCTCCAGCCACATGTGCACACATGTTCATAGTATGTACTATGCTACACAATATGATCCTGCGGAAACAGCCGCAACAGGAACAGCATGCGGAAGGGCCACACAGCCCATCACCATTGGCAAGGTCCCCACAGGCACAGAGGGACTCACAGGAGGAGGCCTCTGAGCCTGCTCCCATAGGCAGACAGAGGCATGCCAAGTATACTCATGCTTTGGCAAAGAGGCAACGCATAGCATGTACACTGACACTGTAGGTACCCCAGGGACTGACACCACTCTAGTAAAATGGATGACACACACATATCACATTACCTGTAACTTGCCATGTATAGGCAATGTACTGTGTGCATCCAACATAGACAGCCCTCAAGCACCATCCTTACAACTGCCGCAAGCACAAGGTAAGTTAGTCTTCTTAACAATAAATGAATGGATTAGTATGTTCTGCTAGCATATCTATGATAATGCTGCATGCATGCAAGGGAATGGGGTGACCTACTAGGATTGCAGCACACAACTGACAGCTATGTAGGACACCAGGAAATGTCTGGCCAAAACCGGCCTCCACACACTATGCAGTAGTATCAAAGGTGGCAAATCCCACTGCAGTATATGTGTGGGGACAACTGACTGGGGGGGTCATAGGTCACAGGCATGGATGTCAGGGTGGGGGTCCCATAACCACTCCTCACACCTACACAGCATGTCAGCTGTAGATAACCATAGAGAAATGTCTGGTAAAGGTACACAAATGGTGGAAATGTTGAATTAACCCCCTACAGACTCACACAGTGATAGCACATCAGGACCCACAGTTGCAGTAAGGCTATGAAGGGTAAGAAGTCTGAAAATCAAATGTATGCCAGTACAGTCTGACCCAGACTCTTTACTAATATGCCTCTGGTCCCCAAGACAGTGCACAACAATGTGGTAACTGGAATCAAAATGTAAACCAAATATCAGCACAGTCTGGGCAAATGTGTACAGTTGACAGATGTGCCCCCGCATATACCCACAGAAATGTAGTAACGTGTATGTTTGCAGGGAAATAGCAGCATAGCACACATTGGCAGGGATGTACCAGTACACATGAAAACATGCTGCCTGTCCACAATATGCAGGGGTCAATGAGCTATGTGTATGTGTGGTTAGTACTGTCTGGATCTGGCCAGCATGTTCTCCTGGCAGTCGTGTTGTAGTGCCCTATGTACAGTGTGCCCTTGACAGGGCCATGTGCAGATAACTGCAGTGCCAAGTGTTTATGCATGTCAGTGACACCCACTGCTCTGCCACTGACATACCTGGAAATCACAGTGCTATGTGGAATATACTGCACATATTAGTGACATCTTGAAGGATATGTAGCAGAGGTGCCAAGGCTTTTGTGAATATAAGTGCTTTGTGGTACTGTTGCCAGTGGTCATACTCAATAATCCTTTTTTCTTATATTTGCCATTACATATAATGGACATGCCTCCATAGCTAAATGCACTTTGTACCCACACCCATAACTCCCAACCTCTGACAGCAAGATGTCTAGTCAAGGGCAGAAATAAAAGTGGAACAAAGGCACAATGATAGGCATGCGTTTTAAATATCGCCCTTACATACTGAAAAAGTTGGTAAGGTGAGGGGTTTGCAGTAGTGGGAATTGTCTGAAGGTTATGTATTTGGAAACAGTAATGTCTGTATTATTTTGTAACATCATACTTCAATTATATGTAATGAACTTGCCATAAAAACACAAGTTTACAAAGAAGGATGAAACCTCTAGCCAAACACCTGGACAACCTGCCAAAAATGTACAGTTGGGAGGTATGCCCACACAAGGATATGACATCTCAGAAAGATACCACACAAGCAGGAAAACCCACGCCAGTATATCACCAGGTTGTTTGACTGTTTACAGAGCAGTGTATCATTACTACACTGGCTATAGCCACACCTGACAAATGGCATTGTTGGCCAAAAATTTACATAGCTATGCTCATAATATTGGTTTATGCATCGTACAACTAGTATTCTTCTGATAAAGCACTCTGATGATCTGAAGATATTTGGCACTAGGTAATGACACAATGCATTGCAGTTTCAGACTACAGATATGTAAGAAAATGTCTACTAAACAAAACAAGTACCCTGAGGAAAGTCCTGTGTACCCCTGAGAGGTATGGCTGTAGCACACAAAACACTGCACTGGAGTACACCAATCTCTGGAGTGGAGTCCCACTCTAACTCTAGACGGTCACACGGGGCAGACATGTTGGAAACAATGTTGGAATATATGACTGTATTTTGTATATATGTCCATACATACAGACAGCTATGTACACCTCAGCTGTCTCCACACACATACATCAGATAGGATTACCTTCAGCTAGCTGTAAGTGGCCAATAGGTAATATATCTGCATCTGTTGCTTGAGATACACACACATATATATGAACAACAGATATCATATGTCAAGCATACACACACATAGATGTGGGGAACTGAGAGATAGACAGGGATACACAGAGAGACACAGGAGCACACAGCCAGAGTGAGTCACACCTGGATACCCTGAATAGCATACAGTGATGTCCTGCTGTGGACAGTGGCATACCAGTTGTAAACAGTTGAACGTACCAGCATAAAAGGGGAGCCCCATTGTAGGGTTAGGTAGGGGTTCTAATCTTATTACTGGCAAGTGTGTGTGTGTGTGTGTGTGTGTGTGTGTGTGTGTGTGTGTGTGTGTGTGTGACAGTTGTGTATGTGAAAGTGAGGGAGTGTGTGTTTGTTTGTAGATGAAACAGTTTAGGCCATTCCCACCCACAACACTTCACAGTGCCTCATTTTATCAGTCCTACTGATGCCATTCCCCTTATTCGCACCTTTGGCCAGTTGTCAGCCCAGTAAGCTCTGTAGCATGTGTGATAACTGTGTAATAGTATAGTACAAATAACTAGCTAGATAGGGTTTCTAATCTCGGATCTGGCACATGTGTGTGTGTGTGTGTGTGTGTGTGTGTGTGTGTGTGTGTGTGTGTGTGTGTGTGTGTGTGTATAAGTGTGTATGTTTGTAATAAGAAGTATTTTGATGTTTCACACTCACTGGTCTACTTTTTCAGTCATGCTGATGTCATTCCCTTTATCAGCACCTTTGGCCTGTAGTCAGCCTAGTAAGCTCTGTGGCACATGCGATAATGTGTAACACTGTAGTACAAAAAACTAAATAGACAGGGGTTCTACTGTCAGATCTGGCAAATGTGGGTGTGTGTGTAAGTGTGTATGCTTGTAGGAAGAAGTATTTTGATAAGTTTCCCACCCACTGGCCTATCTTATCACTAATGCTGATGTCACTTCCCTTATAGGTTCATAGGTGTGTACTAGGCTAATGGCCCTGGAGCTGTTACAAGCCTAGCTCATATAAGTACCCTGCCATTGTGCCATCTGATGTTAGTTCCCAGTGCCTCCATCAAGTAGAGCCACTGGAGTGATCCCTGGGGTGAACTTTCTATTACCCATCCACTCATCAAGATCTGTCAGGAACAGGGTCATCTAGGTCCTTTGCTTGACATGTATGGGAAGTCTATTCCAGGGCTTGTGCAGTCTCTGGGTGAGGAACTAGTCCCTCCAGCATGTTGTGTTGATTGTGGTAATGAGGTCGAGGTCCCTGCAGTGTGTGGTGGAGAGGGATTGAGATGTCTTTAGATGTAGCATTTCTAAAAGAGCTGGGTCAGGCATGGCTTTGCAAGTCAAGCAGAGATCGCCTTTAAGTAGGTGATATAAGACAGAGAATAGCTGGAGTCTTTTGAGTCTGTCTATGTAGGACATGTGTTTAATGCCTGGGATCCTCTTTGTGAGGTACTTCTGTGGCCTCTCCAGCTGTTACAGGTGTCTATTGAGGTACATAACATGCCAAATGGGCCATTATACTTGATGAGTGGTCTAATGATGGAAGAGTACACAGAGACAATGAACTCTTTCTTCCTG
Organism: Protopterus annectens; assembly: GCF_019279795.1. Taxonomy (NCBI): domain Eukaryota; kingdom Metazoa; phylum Chordata; order Ceratodontiformes; family Protopteridae; genus Protopterus; species Protopterus annectens. The sequence goes on from NC_056731.1 coordinate 722,079,006, forward strand.
GATGCAAACTCTTGGTAATGAGATGTGCCATATAGAAGGATTTCCTGACCACAGTGGCAATGTGATGGTTAAAGGAGAGGTTGCTGTCAGCCTGTGTCCCCAGATCTCTTATAATGCCTACACTGTTCAGTGGGCTCCCATTGATCTGGTACTTAGTGGGAACTGAGTTTTTACCAAAGGGGCTGAGGATGCATTTTGTGGTGTTAAACTTCAGGCCATGGCTTCCACACCAGTCAGTGGTCTTAGTGAGGCCTTTCTCTAGGATGTCTGCATCACTTGTGGAGTTAATGATGGCTCCCAGCTTGCAGTTGTCTGTGAACTTGGTCAGCCAGAGTTCCTTTGTGTTGGCCTGGACTCCTGAGAATTAGATGATGAACAGGAGAGTACCCAGGAGGGATCCCTGTAAGACTCCACTCATGACAGTCTGACTTGAAGCTCACTACTTTCACACTGTGAGTTCTATCTGTGAGCCAATTTTCAACACTCCTAGTGATACAGGGGTTGATGACTAGTTTGGTGGGTTCATTAATAATTCCTGACTGAGGAATGGTATCAAGAGCCTTGGCCAAATTGATGTAGGCTATATGCAGTACCTTACTGTCATACACAGTCCTGGTGACTGACTCAAAGACGTCAACCAGGTTGAGCAGGTATGATCTCCCTTTCACAAAGCCAAACTGTGTGGGGTCCAGAGTTAGGAGATTACCTATATGTCTGTCAATCAGGTCCCTCATGTTGTGCTCCATAGCTGTACATATCAAACTCATCAGGCTAATGGGCTGACAATTCCCAGGGTCTGTAGTTGCTACTCCTTTATGGAGAGGGATGACTGTAGCAGTGCAGCATTTGGGAGAGACAAAGCCTGAGGTGAGGCTGTGACTGAACAGGGCACACATATGTGGTGCCAGGTATCTTTGTAGTTCATGTAGAACACAACCAGGGATAATTTTGCATCCCATGGAAGTTGTAGTCTTGCCCCTGAACAATGCAGGTGTTACCTGAGTGGCAGTAATCCTGGGTGCTTGGCATTCTTCTGGCATTCTGACTGTTCCCCTAGGGGGAGAGAGAGGGGTAAAGCTGGCACTGAACGTGTTGGCAAGAATGCTGGCAATATCTGTTGGCTCAGTATAGGAGGTAGCATTGTGCAGTAACTCAGAGCACTTTTGGGTATTGCTGTGGAGGTTCTTGATATAACTGTCAAAGGCTTTGTGATCGTTGTCAGTGTATGCTGCAATTCTGCCATCATAGCTGGCTTTAGATGATTTCATGAGGGATCTCAAGTTGTTGAGGCTAATAAGGGAGTTTTACCAATCTTGGGAATCCACCTTTTTCTGCAACAGTTTCTTCCTACTGTTGTACAGGTTATCAATGGCAGGGGACCACAAGATTGGCTTCCAGTGTTTAGACGAGAGTGTCATGGTTCTGTTCGGTACGGATAGTTCCATGCATTGATGTACATGTTTGTACAGTGCATTTGTGTATGATTCGGCAGTCATGCAGGTATTTTCCATTGGCATGGGTGCTGTGAAGTTAGCTACATCTGTTTTTAGGAGTCCAAAGTCAGCTTTGGAGAAGTTTTTCAAGGTGGTTACCTTTGCGGGTAGCGTTGGTGAGATGTGGATTTCCATGGCGATTACTTTATGGCTGAATCTGACCAGGTAGGGATTGCCTACTGTTGTCAAGCAACGGTCCCATATGTTAGTAATCAACACAGGTGTAGGATGTTGCTTCCTCTACTGGGTGTCAGAATGAGCTGGTCCAGGGCATTGGAACTGATGAATTCCAGGAAGTGTTGGGCCATTGTATTGATGCTTGAGTATCTTTCCCAGTTGATGGAGGGGTAGTTCAAGTCTCCTAATATGAGAGTGTTGTGTTAGACCTTGATAGATTCCAGGGTGTTGAGGAATGTGGATTGAGAGTCTAGGGACATAGATGTGGACCTATAGCAGGCTGTTACCTGGATTGCACTATTACCTAATGTCAGTTGTACCTGAAGTATCTCTGATGCATTATACTGGGATACTAGTCTGGAGGTGTGCATATCCTTTATTAATATGGAGACAGCACCACCTTTGGAGCTGTGGTCCATGTTTTGGGGCTGACGGGTGTGGAATGAGTTATAGCCTGATAGTGCAGGGGTGCTGTTTGCTGCTGCAAACCCTGTCTCTGTTATAGCACAAATGTCAATATTATCCATTTTAAAGAGTGCTTCGAATGGTTGCAGCTCGAGATTTAGACATCTAGTGTTGAACAGCATGACCCTTAGATTGCATATATGTATAGCTGTTACGGTGGTAATATGATTTGGAACACTGCCTGAAAAGGCACTATAGGGGTGGCAAGACATTTAGTTAGTACCTGGAAACCCAGGGGTGACAGATGCAGGCCATCTCTGGCAAGCCATTGCAGATTGCCAATCATGTCATCCCAAGCAGACAGATACTGGATCCCTTGAGAATGACACCAGACACTTAAGCCAATTGTTGAAGTCAATCATTTGTTGTTTGTACTGCAGTATCATTCTGGGTGACAGTATTATACTGCTCAGGGCTACTGTCATACCTTCCTGGCTTACAAAATCTGAGATCTCCACCATGTCTCTTTTCATGTAGTCCAGGAAGGTGTGTCTCAGGTCATTCACAGACACATGGACAATGATAGAGTGATACTTGTAGTTGTTGTGGATGACCTGACTGGGTGTGTTATGTGTTGGATTCTAGCACGTGATAGAGAGCTGACTGTTACCTTCTCCATGTTCAACCTAGTGAGTGGGATATCTGTGTGCCTCACCATTGAGTCACCTTATGATTACTGCATTAGGCAAGGTGGTTAGCCTTAGGGGCTTAGGTTGAGGGGCACACTGTGTAGGTGAGATATTTGTCCTCTGGTTTGTGCTGTATTGTGGTGGTTGAATGGGTATCTGTCTTGCTGGTCTTTGCTGTTTGAGTAAATGTCAATTGAGTGCCTCTGTGAAGGTGGGTGTGGGGTTTTTGTTTGTATGTCAGAGATGTGATCGTGGGTGTTCTGGAGGGATATGTGTTTCATGTGGTGTGGTGCAGGTGTTGACCCTTCTCCTCTTGACCAGCTAGTCCAGTCTTCACTGGAGAGTGCATATCTTCCAATTCAGTGATATAGGGGTATCTCACAGAAGTCTGAGTGTTCGGACTTTAGAGGAGAGGGTTTTCTGTGTATATGAGGCAGTTGCAACAGTGCCTCACATTGGCCAAGTGCACCAGGATAATGGGCAAAAGCACAGAGTTTTGCACTTTAATCATGCCAGGAGGGGTGGTCATAACTACTAAGTACTGGAGCTAATTCCATGAGAAACGACTACTGCTGATGGCTCTTAGGTGTGCTAGAATAATTGATACAAAAACCTGTTGAAGTGCAAAGCTATTAGGCTATTTGAAGTGCAGGAGAGAAAGAACTAGCAAAATCTAAGGGGAACACTGAAGGCAGAATTTCTGGCACCTGTAATAGTTTACCTCAGCTGTGCAGTTATCAGCAACTTTGGCCAGTTGTCCACCCAGTAGGATCTGTAGCACGTGCTATAACTGCATAACACTATAGTACAAATAAGTAGACAGGCAGGGGTTCTAATCTCAATACTGTCATGTGTGTGTGTGGGGGGATTATATACTGTGTGGATTATACCATTTTGACTTGTGTACCACCCTGTAAACTTCTCATCACCCTACTTTACTAGGTCTGCTGATGTCATTCACCTTAGAAGTACCTTGGGACTAAGTGAAATCATGTAAGCTCTGTGGCATGTCTGATAATTGTGTCACACTATAGTAGAAATAACTAGATAGGTAGTGGTTCTAATCTCAATACTGGCAACTGTTTGTGTGCAAATTGTACACTGTGTGGGTTATACCATTTTGAGTTGTGTACCACCCTGTAAACTTCCCATCACCCTACTTTACTAACCCTGCTGATGTCATTCACCTTAGAAGTACCTTGGGACTAAGTGAAATCATGTAAGCTCCATGGTGCATCTGATAACTGCATAACACTATAGTAGAAATAACTAGATAGGTAGGGGTTCTAATCTCAATACTGGCAAGTGTGTGTGTGTGTGTGTGTGTGTGTGTGTGTGTGTGTGTGTGTGTGTGTGTGTGTGTGTGTGTGTGTGAGAAAGAATCATATACTGTGTGGGTTATACCATTTTGAGTTGTGTACCACCCTGTAAACTTCCCATCACCCTACTTTACTAGGCCTGCTGATGTCATTCACCTTGGAAGTACGTTGGGACGAGGTGAAATCATGTAAGCTCCATGGCGTGTCTGATAACTATGTAACACTATAGTAGTAATAACTAGATAGGTAGAGGTTCTAATATCACTAGTGGCAAATGTGTGTGTGTATGTGTGTGTGGGTGAAGATCATTTCCTGTTTGGCTACTACCATTTTGATGTGTGTACCATCAACGCTTCTTTACCACCTCCCGATTTCATTACTTTATAAAGTTGTAACGGCAGCCTCACGTGCAGTGTGTTAAACCATTGTGCAGGCCATACCAGTCCTCTGTATAGATGTCTATGGAATATCCAGATGTTTGCAACCTATATGTGGTCTGTGTCCCTTAACAATGCCCATGTATGTGATATTGTTGCCAAATCAGCCACAGTGAGTGTAGTGACACACATGGCAGCATCAAGTATCATACTGAAAAATCATGCTGATACAACATTTGCTACACTATCACTTGTCCAGGCTTGTAGGAGCAATACATGACTCCACATCCTGTTTCTGGTGAGTTATCTCACCATCCATGAAGGCATTCAGAACATTATGTGTTGTAAGAGGTAGTGTGTTATGTCCCATGCATATAATCTATGTGGTGCATGTCATATGTATATAGTACTACAGTACATCAAAGTGGAAATGTAGGTTTACTAATCTGTCTATTGCTAACTGTGTTTCTGTTACTGTGTGCACATCCACTGTGACAGTCCTTACTTTGTGTATGCAAAGGATATACCATTTTGTCTCCCTGTTCCACCCAAATAACTCAGGAATACATTCCACAAACCTGTCATACACAGTAGCATGCATGACCCCATCAACTACATCAGGGTTGAATGTATGGGAAAGAAATGTCAGGGCCAACAGGTGTTGACAAGTGAATCTGTTTCAGTTAATGTAATGGCTACACTTGTGAGAGAACTGCTGACAATACTGCAGTAACCTGTTCTGTATGTATGAGCCTGTGGTACTATACAACACTGAGCTGACATGTCTGAAGGCTACCAGTCTGTGACAAGGGGTATGTATGCAAGGTCACACTGTCTGACAACAGTGTCCCTCACACACTGTTGCATGTATATACACCTGGTACATGTACATATAAAGCTGTACCTTGCCTTTGCCATAGTTAGTGTATTCCCACTCTGTCATACTCCCTCTTAGGAATGTCTGCAGGGCCACAGCCTGCAGACACACAGACACCTGCAACACAAAGAGAATACAGCACATCAGACTACATTCAGTCAGTGGAACTAACAGCAATAATGTATCCTGACTAATAAGGTACATACACCTGTATGTGTACCCATAACAAATGCAAGCAGGCAGCACCTTACATAGTATTACATAGCTACACTGTACTATATTCACCCTGTGCATCAGATCCATATTAGCATGTCCCTGCATCAATGTTATGGATGACAGAGATGTGGCACAGGTATCATCATATGCACAGGGTGTGGTGTGGGTTTTCCAGAGGCCTAGGCTGGGTCATATGGTTGACAGCATGTGTACCTGTTTGGAGGGGTGTCCAATAGATGGGCTGTGCAGAGGTGCTGTGTGTGTCTGGAGGTGACCTGGCTGTGATACAGATGTGTGTGTGTGTATGCAAACAATCACACCATGTGTCTGCCCTACACAGGAGTATGTTGTACAGCTGTGTACTGTACATGGCAGGGTGTCTATTTTACTGTCTCTGGCCACGGACATGGGAACTGGTCCTGCCAGGGGTCTCATTGGCACCACCAGGCCCAAGGCCAAATGCAGTACTGCTTCCTGATAGTGACTGCTGTCTGCTGGATCTGTGCCCACGATGGGACCGGCCCTGATGGGGACGTGCCCATGGTCTGACCTGGTGGAATGTGGACAGCAACCCCACTTCAGTAGTACTGGTGTCACTGCCACTACGGGAGTGTGAAGGTGCATGACCCCATAGACACTCAGCTGTTGTTGGTACTGACATACGTCCACATGGCTGATGCCCATCTCCCACCACACACTCTAGCACAGACATGCCACAGTCGAAGGTTGCCAAGGTCTCAACCCACCTTCTATTCATGACCTCAGTATTTTGACATATGGCCTCAACAAGGTCATGTATGTCATCAAGTAAATCAGGAAGAGTTGCATCCCCCACCCTGAGTATTTGGTATGGCATTCACTATGTGCTTATGCATCCATGACAGACCAATACATGTGTCTCATGACATCTGCTGTGGCACTTGCAACAGTGGATTGATGAGCAGCAGTCCTCCTGCGAGCACCCCTGTCCATCCACCTGTGTGGGACCTTGCCTGCACTGCTATGGCCAGTGTCTACACTCTCACCTGCCATAGTCACCACAGTAGCCTGTTTCATGCCACCACCTGCCAACTGTCCATAATCTCGGGCTACTGGTGTATGTGTGGGTATTGTCACTGTGTGTGGGGATGGTGTGGACAAAAGTGGGATGCCAACCAATGGCACAGATTCAGCCCCTGACAACCCCACATGTACCTCACTATTCCTATCATCATTGTCAGAGTCTGCAGAGACAGTGACAGTTTCCAAGTGGGATGGACTCTGTACCCCATCACCGTCTGTGAGGGGAAGACAATATATGTAGATTAATACCAGCACTTTGAGGTTGGCTGGTATACACATGCTCACATGCATGCATGCACACACACACACACACACACACATATATATATATACATATATATATATATATATATATATATATATATATATATATATATATATATATATATATATATATATATATTTATATATATGCACACACACACACACACTTACAGGTGAGGTGACACAAATCTGTTACACAGATCACACATTAAGGTGATGTGCATGACACATGGCCCTCAACATCATGCATTGCAGCCAGTTTTACTACATGTAACTAACAATATAGAGCTCTGGGATACATGAGTAGTGTTAGTAGGTGATGGTCCTTCCCCAGCACAGACTGCACCCATGTACACATCATTGCTGTTCACCTGTATAGCACAGTGGCAACTACTACAGAACATATCTCACAACTGTACAGATCCTTGCAGAATGTGTAGATGTCTGGCTGATATGTTTGCCCTGTTTCTCATAACCCCTGTGTTTCTATGATACATAACTGGGATGATCTGAGGAGTGACATCACTATTTAATCACATACATTTGAGTTTCAGACCTCCAAACCAGCAGTAAATGTATGGTCACATAATTCCTGTTACACCACCAACCTTTTAAGCTTACAGTGGATATGATAAGTGAACACACCCCTGTTAACATGTCATGTTCTTGTAATATATAGAATGAGACCGCAATAATAGGTTCATAGGTTCATAGGTTCATACTAGGCTATCTGCCCTAGGGCATTTATAAGCCTAGCCAGAATGTGTTTGGCTTTCGCCACCCATTTTAAATTTATTTTGCTATGCCCTTTTTTGAGGTTAGTATACTGTGCCTCTGTCTAACAGTGACACAGAAGTGATACCCGGGGTAAACCTACGATCTCCCATCCACTCATCAAGATTCCTCTTGAAGAGAGTCAATGAGGGACTCTGCCTAACCTGGACTGGGATTTTATTCCAGAGTGAAGGAATATCATCAATATCAAAGGGAGCCTCTGGGTTATGAATCGGTCCCTCCAGCATGTCCTGTTTATTTCAGTGCTGAGGTTCAAGTCTCTCGAGCTCGTAGCTCGATGGGATTTGGATTTTCTGAGGTGCAGCATGTCCATTAATTCCGGGTTGGACATGGCTTTATACATCAGGCACAGATCGCCTCTGAACAGGCAGTATGCCACTGAGTAGAGCTAGAGTTTCTTTAACCGGGCAGCATATGGCATCTGTTTGAGCCCTTTGATCCTCTTGGTGAGGTACTTTTGGGGTCTTTCCAGTTGCTGCAGGTGTCTGGTAAGGTACATCCCAAAAGGGCATTGTACTCAATTATGGGCCTGATGAGGATGAGTAAAGAGGCACGATGACCTCCCTGATCTAGATGTGAATCCCTTCATGATTAGGTGGGCTATATAAAATGTTTTTCTAACCACTTTGGCCACATGGTTGTCAAATGAGAGATTGCTATCAACTTGGGTCCCCAGGTCCCTAATTACTTCTTCTGTACTTAATGCATTATCACCTATGTGGTAATTTGTGGGCACTTTGTTTTTGCAAAAGGGGATGACTATACACTTTTGGCGTTTAGCTTGAGGCCATGGCTCTGGCACCAGTTGTCTGTTTCTATGAGGCCCTTTTGGAGGATGCTTGTGTCGGCTGGAGAGTCGATTATGGTGCCCAGTTTGCAGTCATCTGCGAACTTGGTCAGCCACAGTCCTTCCGTGTTGGCCTGTACCCAGAAATATATACTGAACAAGAGAGGTCCCAGGACTGAGCCTTGTGGGACACCACTTGTAACTGGTTTGGAGTCTGACATGGCTCCAACAATTCTAACCCTGTGGGTTCTGTCCTTGAGCCAGTTTGCAATCCATCTAGTGACATAGGGGTTTATATTTAAGCTGGTGAGCTTATCTATAATGCCCGAGTGGGGTATTGTATCAAAGGCTTTTGCAAAGTCCAGGTAGACTGTGTGGACCACCTTCCCCTCGTCAATGGCCTTGGTGACTATTTCAAAGAAATCAACCTGGTTTATGAGGCAGGATCTGCCCTTAACAAAGCCGAACTGGGTAGGATCCAGTGTTTGTAGGTCCCCAATATCTTTATTTATGAGGTCCATGATGATCCTTTCCGTAGCTTTGCAGACCAAGCTAGTCAGGCTTATGGGGTGATAGTTTCCAGGATCCGTTGAGGCACCACCTTTATGGAGAGGGACCACTGTTGCTGTACGCCACTCTTTGGGCACATATCCTGTAGTAAGGCTGAGATTGAACAGTAGTTTTATGTTTGGGTTTAGCTCTTCTTGGAGTTCATGTAGGACGCAGCCCAGGACACCATCAGGTCCAATTGATGCTGTGTTTTTTGCTTTGGAGAGGGCAGCTCTTACCTGAGCATCTGAGATGTCAGAAGGGCAGCACTCTTCTGGGATAGATATTTGCCCTTTTGGTGGGGAGGGGGGGGAGAAGTTTGCGCTGATCCTGTCAGCTAGGATGTTGGCAATGTCTGTGGGTTCGGTGTATTTTTTGTCATTTTGGACTAATTCTGAGCATATCTGGGAATTACCACCCAGGTTCCTAACATAACTAAAGAAAGCCTTGTGATTATCCTTAGTGTCCTGTGCAATTCTTCTCTCGAAGCTGGCCTTAGACAGTTTTATGTGTGCCCGTAGTTTTTTGCTAATACTGATCAGTGATGCCTTCCCTTTTTGGGATTTTGCTCTATCATTTAGTAGCTTCCTCCTTCTATTGTATAGTTTGTTTATGGTTGGGGTCCACCAGACAGGACGTCTGCCTTTGGATTATTGGGTCTTGGTTTTATTTGGGATCGCATGATCCATGCATTCCTGAAGGTGTTCATAGAATGAGTTTATAAAGGATTCTGCGTCTGGGTCAGATTTTCCACAGGCCGGGGCTTTGAAGGATTCCACCTCAGTTTGAGGAGTGTGAAATTTGCTTTAGAGAAGTTTTCACTGTGGTTTCTGGGCAGGGGTGGGGTCGGGATGTGAATATCCAGTGAGATTAGTTTATGGTCTGATCTTACCAGTGAGGGATACACTTCTGGTCTAGAGCAGAGAGACCTTTGTTGGTGATGATCAGGTCCAGTATGTTTTCCCCTCTTGTGGGAGTGGTAACAAGTTGTTCCATAGCATTTGAGTTTATAAATTCTAGGAACCTTTGGGCTAGGGGTGTTGGAGCTAGAGTAATGCTCCCAGTCTATGTTTGGGTAGTTGAAGCCCAGTATAATGGTGTTTGGAGAGACCTTCATATTTTCCAGTGTTCTCAGGAAGGCCGAGTGGGGTTCCTGGGTTTGGGAGGGTGGTCTGTAGCAGGCTATAAACTGGAAGGCAGTTTTACCCACTGTTAGTTGCACATGGATAGTCCCTGATGCTTCGTGCTTTGCCACCAACCTGGAGGTGCGGGTATCTTTGATGAATATCGATACCCTCCTTTGTGGTTTGGTCCAAGTTTTGGGGCCGAAAAGCATGGTATGAGGTATAACCTGGTAGTGCTGGGGTGCACTCGGGAGCCCTGAACCAGGTTTCTGTTACTGCACAGATATCGATGTTCTCCATGCTAAGAAGAGTTTCGTGCATCTTGAGGTTTAGACTTCTGGCGTTGAGTAGCATTACTCTTAGTTTCTTATCCCTTGTGATACCTATGGAGGTGGGTTTGTCTTTTGAGCCTTGCCTAAAAAAGGCACTATGGGGGTAGCAAGAGCCTTTGCCAATATCCAAAAGCCCAGGGGTGACAGGTGCAAGCCGTTCCTAGCGAAGCATCGTGGCTTGTCGAGCATATCATCCCAAGAAGACAGGTATTGGATCCCCTTTGCATGACACCAGTACTTAAGCCAATTGTTGAAATTGATCATCTTGTCTTCATATTGTGGCATCATTCTTGGTGGGGGTAAGATGCTACTCAAGGTCAGGGTCATACCTTAATGCATTAAAATTTATTACCCACCTTTCATGTGACATATGACCTGTGCAATCCAATCGATAAACAAATGTGTTACATGTAAAATGTAATGACTGAAATATGTATAATGTGGTTGCATAAGTGTGCACACCCTTAAAATGATACTTTGTCGAAGCACCTTGTAAGTGACTTACAGCATTCACTCTTCTTGGGAAGGTATCTATCAGCATGGCACATCTTGACTTGGCATTATTTGGCCACTCTTACTTGCAAAGGTCCCCCAACTCTGTCAGATTGCAAGGGCAGCTCATGTGCACAGCCCTTGTCAAGTCACACTGGGTTTTATCTGTCTGATGTAGGTCTAGGCTCTGGCTGTGTGAATCCATAACCATGAGTATGTTCAGGTTAGCCATTCTTAGGTATCTTTGGATGTATGCTTTGGGTCTTTGTCATGTTGAAGGCTGACACCCCTCCCTATCCTTAGCATTCTTGCAGACACCTGATGGATTTGGGCCAGGTTTGGGTGTTATTTGGAACTGTTCAGAATTCCCACTACCGTGACTACAGGCCCAGTTCTTGCTTTTGATCAGCATCCCCTCAGCAGGCCACTGCCACCAGCGTGATTCACCATGGTGATGTTGGTCTTCAAGTTAAGAGAGGTGTTGCTTGTGTACCACACATACCTTTTGGTATTGTGGCTGCGAGGTTGATCCATAGTCTCATTACACCATAACACATTTTCACACATGCCTTTGGTAGACTTGATGTGCTGTATTGCAAATTGTATCCACCCCTGGATGTTTTTTGGTGTGGTGAAATTTTTTCATCTTCTGACCCTACCCCATAGACCAGATGTATGCAGAATACAGGAGATTGTTCTCACATGTAGTACACCAGACCAGTAGTTGCAACAGATTCCTGCAACTCCCTCGGTGTTGCTGTATATCTCCTGGCAGCCTCCCTGACCAGGTTTGGACATGTGTTGTCATAGTTTTTGGTGGGACATCAGGTTCTTTTCAACAGCACTGTTGTCCCATATTCAATCCACCTTTTGATGACTGTCGTCACTGTGTTCCATGGTTTATGCAATGCTGTGGTAATGTTATTGTGCCCTACTCCTGACTGATACTTTTCAAATATGACATCCCTTTGCTGCTTTGTAAGCCTTCTGCAAGTCATGGCTGTTGCTGTTGCAGGCAACTGAGCAAATGTCATGAATATCCTACTTAGACAGCAGGCTGTTATGTGGTATTACTCAGAGTGCCTTTAGTTGATGACAGGTGTGTACCCAAGCAGAATGAATGCTGTTAGTAAATCACAAGCTGCTGCAATAAAATATTATTTGAAGGGTGTGCACACATATACATCCAGATTATTGTAAGGTTTGTATACTCCATATTTGGTGCCCAACAGATTGAATGGTTTTACAAGTGAATTGCTCATGTTATAGTTCACATTACAGGTTGGAAAAGGTGTGGACTGACATATTGTGGTCTCAATTTGTATGTAACACAAACACCTGGCATCTTAACAGTGGTGTGTACAATGTTTATATCCACTGTATAAGAGTAATGTTTCACACATGCCCCTACCTTAGAATGTTTGTCTCCCCATTTTGTTGGTCTCTGTCCAGAAGTCTTGCACTAACAGGTTGTGAGGTATGCTACAGGAATTTTACATTCTGTTCAGATACACCCCTGTGGTGACCACTGTGATGCAATGCAGTTAAACCCACCACAAGTGAAAATGTACATAAAGCAATATGGCTATGACTGACAGTTGTGTGCATGGTAAATTGCATGGCTTTCACATGTCTGGGATATTGGAAAACCACAACAGAACAATTCCATAATCACCATCTTCAGGCTGCTGTCCCACATGCAGACCGGAAGGACCTAGGTAGTTGTTGGAGAGAAGTATTGTCACCAGACTCACATGTGGCATTGGTGCAGGATGCATGCAGCATGTCTGCACATTTACAGTACAACCTCCAATACTACACAATTTGCTGTCCTTCACCATAGATGTGCACTCCTGTGCATTAGAAAACCCCATCCACAACTGCAATCTGACCTGACACTTGCATGTAGATACTCTACAAATGCAAATATGTCTGATACACTAGTCTAATAATCTCCACTGGGGCCTTACATGCACGCTCCTCGTCCATTGTCTGGGTGCCACCCACCTCCAGCATGTGGGGGGGTCTGTACCTTGATGTTGTACTGGGATGGGTGCCCCAAGGTTGCCGAGGAGCTTCTCAGTGGGTGTCAGTGGGGGATGCATGGCTGGGCCCCCACCTGTGGCTGTGTGGTCCCTGTCCGCGGCAGCAGTCCTTTGCCAGGCATGGTGTATGAGGTCATTTGCATGATGTCGGACCTGCTCATATGTACATGTGTGCAGGCTGACATAATTTACCCTGTGGACAGCGTCATCCTACAGGCCAGTCCTCTCCCGCAGATGTTGCTAGCTCCAGCCAAATATTCTGGTATGGTTCTGTAGTGTGGCTTCTATGATTATATTTGTCTCAGCCGCTGAGAAAGTTCACCTTTGCTGATATGACATTGCACCTGGAGGACATAAAAAGTGAAATACATCACAGAACCTCATACGTTTGGCAACATTATGTACAGAACCTACACATCTACATTAACACCACTCACAACCACACCATAACCCTGTAATCTATCAGCAGTGTATCAGTTTGCATTGCACTCCTGGTCCTGATGTGTCATATTCCCCCCAATGAGGGCCAGTTAATTGCATAATCCTCTATTCCTCATTCATGTCTGTGTAGAGGGATGACATTGGCCATCTTCCATGAGGATGGGGTGTGGATGGTGCTGAGGCTTGATGTGACTACAGCGTATAATGGAGCTGGGAGCACATGCCTGAGTTCATATAGGATGAGGAAAGGGATGTTATCAGGTCCCATGGATACTTACATTTGTTGCCTTTCAGTAGGCAATGTGTACCTGCTCACTGGTGATGAGGGGAGGGGTGTGGGTGCTGTGCATATCCACCTATAGTGATGTTGAGCCAGGAGGTGATGTTTGCCCTAAACCTATCTGCAGCAGGTTGGCTATAGCTATGTTGTGTGTGTATGTGTTTTGATTAACCACCGTTACAGGATGGTTTGGTTTGTTGCCTCTGAGACTGCAGACATATGTGAAGATGACCATGTGATTGTCCTTGGTGGATGTGTCCAATTTGTACTCATAGTTAGCCTTACAGTACTCCACCTGTGACCTTGTATTCTTGATCAGACAAAGGCTGACTTGATGTCAAGTTGGTGCCTGCTCCTTGTTTGCCCTGTACAGCCAATATAGGGACCAAGTCTATGGTTTGTGTATTGCTGCTGTCCAGCAAAGGGGATTACTCTACTTTGGTGGAGGCAGGTTTTACCAGTAAGGTATTGCTGAGTCCATACAGCTATGTAGGTGTTCATATAGCTTTTGTAGTAGGCATGGACACAAAGTCATAACACAGTTGGACACCTGTCCAATTTCAAACTGATAATCATGCTTATTGTAGTACGTATGTCTGTGTCTGGACAATGCAACAACCAGTAGCTATAGAACTGTCACTCTGTTGGATGCACAGTTACTAAGATTATACATGTGTACAACATGTACAGCTTATTTAACTGACATTTTGCATTTCATGCCTGTTGTTATGAGGCGGCAAGATACTCCTACTCATACTGACGTGTGCACAGGTAATACCTGATATACATTTATGTTCTATGTGAGTATGGCACACTGTATTCACACTCTTGCTGCCCAGTCTTTCCTCTCAACCCATTAGAGCAGGGCATCTGTAGGACACCACACAGACTTGAGTCATTCAATAGCACAGTAGCCTTTGTATTGACAGACATACCCTGGAGGATGTCCAACACTCATATGTCAGGAAGAGAAGAGAAAGGCTAGGAGTGAGGTAGTGAGGTTAAGAACTTTTAATGTTGGCAGTATGACTGGTATAGGGACAGAGCTAACTGATATGATGGCCAGAGGAAGGCTGATATATTGTGTGTGCAAGAGACCAGATGGAAGCAGAGTACAGCTAGGTGTATCAGAGGCAGGCCACAATTGTGCTATCAGAGTGTGGATGGGAGGGGAAAGGGGTAGGGGTTATCCTGAAGGAATAGTATGCCAAGAGTGTTTTTGGAGGATGACAAGAGTGTCTGACAGAGTGATGTTTATGAAGCCGGAAATTGATGGTGTAATGATGAATGTTGTTAGTGCATATGCTACGTAAGTTGGTTGTGCGATGGATGAGAAAAGGAAATGTGAAGTCAGTTGGATGACATGGTGATGACTGTACCCAAGGGTGAGAGAGTGGTGTGGTGATTGCAGCAGATTTCAATGGCCAATTTGGTGAAGGGAACAGAGGGGATGAGGCAGGGATGGGTATGTATGGTAAGCAAAGGAATGCAGATGGTGAGATGGTAGTGGATTTTGAAAAAGGATGGACATGGCTGTGGTGAATACATACTATAACAAGAGGGAGAAGCATAGGGTGACAGACATGAGTGAAGGGAGATGCACTCAGGTGGAATATATCCAATGTAGGAGGGCCAGTCTGAAGGAGATTGGAGACTGTAGAGTGGTGACAGGTGAAAGCGTAGTTAGGCAGCATAGACTGTTGGTTTTTAATTTCTCCAAGTCTTTTGGGTTTCTAATACCATGACGGGAATGGACCCCATTCCTAAGTCAAAGTACGATTAAAGTTCATGAAATTAGTATTGTTTCACTCTTTAATGTCAACCAAAAGTGCTCTTCGCAGAACCCACAATGTGCCCAGTATTAACTCCTTTTGCAATTCATATGGGCTTACATGAATTGGTAACATATCTAAATACGATTTTAAATTTTTTTTTATAAGACCTGTTGCTCCTACTACTATTGGACCTGTCTGGGTATCTTTCTTCCACACTGCTCTTGTTTCTGCCTGCAGATCCAGGTATTTTATGACTTTGTGTCTCTCTGTATGCAAGACACTGTAGTCACTGGGTGTGGTGATTTCAATGATCAATGCTACTTTTGTCTTCTTTTCTTGGACCACTATGTCCATTTTTTAGCATCTATCTTTTGAACTGTTGGTAATGGGTGTTCCCATGTGATATAAACTTCATCATTTTCTATGATTCTTTGTGGCTCATGTTTCCAGTGTTTTTCAGATGATTTGATACCATAATGTTTGCACAATCTCCAGTGTAACAGTCTCACCGCATTCTTATGCCTTTCAGCATACAGTCCCTCTGCCATTAGTGTATCGCGACCAGCAACAAGGTGTGTGACTGTTTCCAATTTGGTTTTGCAAAACCTACATTTGTCTGTTTCTCCCACATGTTCAATGGACCTTGTAAACCAGTGTGTACGCAGCCCACTATCTTGGGCTGCCAAAATGAACCTTTCATTTCTCGGTTTGAATTTGCCTCTCCTTAACCATTCCTGCATTCATTCTTGATCAACATGAGTCTCTTCCAGAAGTTTTCTATACTTGCAACTATATTTATGTTTTTTCCACATTTTTTGCCTTCTCATCTGGTCCTTCAACTTATATTTTTTCTTTTGTTTTTTGGCACATTCAGTTGCTGGCTGGTTTTCATCCACTTCTGGTTCGATTTCCATTCCTGCTTGACACCGATATGCTTCTGTTAAATTAAGCAGAGACATCATCTTAGATTTATTCTCCACATCCTTCTAAACTATCATTACATTTGGATCTTGTGAGATCAGTAGATATTTGTGGAGTCCCATGATTGCAGATCTATACATGTAATCAGTTTCAATGAGGCCCATCCCTCCTTCGAATGGGGAATATATAATCTTGGTATACACTGATTTTTATAAATCATTTGGTGAGCACAAAGCATCCTTCTTGTTTTAATATCCAATCTATCCAACACTTTCTGGGGCCAGTCAATCACTCCAAAACTATAAGTTAGGACAGGAAGAGCAAATTGATTTATAGCTTGGATCTTGTTCCTACATGTCAGTGCTGTTCTCAGGATTAATTTAAGTCTTCTGAAGTATTCCTTACTGAGATTTATTTGCATTTGTTCATGTTTTATTGCTGATCCTTCATCAGTTCCCAAGTATATATACATTCTATCTTGCTCAAGTTCTTTTATATCCCATTCTTGTCCCAAATTGATGTTTTCCTGGTGCTGCAGTTTTCCTTTGTAAAAGGTTGCTTTTGCACATTTATCAAGACCAAATGACATTCCAATATCATCTGAAAATGTTTTGACAACTTGCAGCTGTGCTTTCAGTTCCTCATCTGATGAGCTATACAGTTTTAAATTATCAACAAAGAGAAGATGAGAAGTCATTAGACTTTGTTGTTTTTAGGAGCCAAATTGTAGCCATGGCCTAAGCTGTTAAGTAAACAGTTTAATGGGTTAAGGGCATGGGAGAATAGCAGCAGTGACAGTCACCCTGGAATATCCCCCTTTACATTTTTTATCCCTGGGATAATAATCTGTCCTTTATCATGGCTTAATTGCAAAGAGGTCTGCCATTGTTTCATGGTTACTGTAATGTAGTCAATTAGTGTAGGGTGTATCTTATACATTTTTAAGCACTCTTTTATCCATGAATGTGGGATACTATCAAATGCTTTCTGTAGTCAATCAATGCTATACTTAGATTCTTCCCATTCTTACAGTTCTCCACTATAACTTTAACAACAAATGATCCTTTGTTCCATATGACTTTCTTTTATTGCCCTTTTGTTCCGTTGCCATAATTTAATTTTCTTCTAAATGACTATAAACTCTGTCGGCATTAATTCCTGTGTACAGTTTATACGTCGTTGGAAGACAAGTTATTGGTCTATAATTTTTAGGGTAGCTTGCAGGTTCACTCTTAAGTAAGAGCATTGTTTTTCTTGTTGCTAACCAGTGTGGTGTCTGTTCGGGGTGCACATATAAATAGTTCTTACTCATGGCTAAATCCTCCTGCAAAGAAGTTAATGCTTTAAGCCAAAAGATAAGTACTGCATCTGGGCCAGGGGTTTTCCAATTATAGGCTTTTCTTAACTTTGTTTCAATATCTCTAGCTGTTACTTCATCCCATTTCATATTCTGTACCTTTAAACTTCTTATTCTTTCTTTTACTTCTTCTAAACATTTAGCATCTTTGTTATGTTCTACAGGATCTTCATAGATACTTCTCCAAAATGTATATATTTCTTCTTTTTTTGGCAGTCTTTCGATTCCTTTACCTTATTTCCCAATTCTCTATAACATTTTTTTGGATCATCAATAAATTGCTAATTTTGCACTTTTCCTTTATATTTATCTTCATATCTTCTTAGTCTTTCTGCCTGTGCTGAAATTTGTAGATTTGTTGTTTACGATAGTACATAATAGATGCTGGTCTGTTCTAATACTGCACATTGCTTGTATCACATCTATCTTTCTTAGTATTTTTGTTGATCTGTTCCCTCTTCTATAATCTTCTAACAGTGACACTTCTTGTCTTAGCTGTTTTATAGATTTATCTGTTCAATATTTCCATGATGATTCACTTTTGCCCCTTCCTTTCCCTCGCTACCCTGTGTTCCTGTGATAGAACTTTATCAGTTATTAATTTAGCAGCAGATTAATATATTCTGTTTACTTCTGTTTTATCACATGGATCTCTATGAACAGTCCTAATTACTGCGTTCATTTGTTTTATCAAACTTCTGACTTTTGGGGTTTTATTAACCTTCTGCAGTCTATTTTTTTCATTGCTCTTGATATATCTGTCTATGTCTATTAAATGAAGAAACTCTTCTCTTAACTCATTTTCTTCTAAACTAAGGACACATCCCTTATTTTCCATTTCCTGCGGGCATTCTATAGAAGATTTTATAGCATCTTCCTGTGGCACATTGTCTTCAACTTCATACTGTGCCATCTGTTGCTCTATCATATGGGAACAAACAGGCCTATCACTCCTCAACATTGACTGGATCAGAGTTTCCACAGTTTCCTGTTCCTTCCTTTGCTGTCTAGCTTCAAATGAATGTTTATACAGGTTTCCTGCAGAAGGCTCCAAAATATCTTGATATGGCACTTGACCAATTGCTTCCTGTTCCACTGGTTTCCCCTTAATTTAGATATCCATTGCTCTATCCTGTTGTGGTGCTTTCTGCATTTGATTTTCTACACTAAATCCTGCTTGCTGTTGTGGTGCTTTCTGCATTCAATTTTCTACACTACATCCTTCTCTTTGCAGCTGTTGGTTTGTAAGATAATGTTGATGATCAAGAAGAGGAGGAGTGTGAGGGCAGCACCTAGGATCAAATGGTGGGAACTGGAAAAGGGTAATTGTGAGGTAGACTTCAGGGAAATGTTAAGACAGGCACTGGGTGGCAGCGACGATTTACCAAATATCTGGGTAAGTACAGCAGAGCTAGTAGGCGAGACAGCTAGAAAGGTGCTTGGTGTGATGTGGATGGAGGAAGGAGTACAAGGACACCTGGTGGTGGACTGAGGAAGTACAGGACAGTATACAGAGAAAGAGGTTGGGGATGAAGGAGTGGGATTGTCAGAGAGATGAGGAAAGTAGACAAGAGTATAAGGAGATGAGGTGCATGGCAAAGAGAGAGGGGGCAAAGGCAAAGGATGAGGCATATGAAGACTTGTATGAAAGGTGGGACACCAAGGAGGGATGAAAGGACTTGTACCAATTGACTAGACAGAGGGACTGAGCTAGGAAAGATGTGCAGCAGATAAGGGTGATAAAGGATAATGACGGAAATGTACTCCCGAGTGAGGAGACTGTGTTGAGCAGATGGACAGATTACTTTGAGAAGCTGATGAATGAAGAGAATGAGAGAGAGATGGTTGGATGATGTGGGTATGGTGAATCAGGAAGTGCAATGGCTTACCAAGGAGGAAGTAAGGATAGCTAGGAAGAGGTTCAATACTGGAAATCCTGTTGGTCCACATGACATACCTGTGGTAGCATGGAGGTGTTTAGGGGAAATGGCAGTGGTGTTTTTAACCAGATTGTTTAATGATATCTTGGAAAGTGAGAGGTTGCATGTGGAGTGGAGAGAAAGTGTTTGTGTACCGGTTCAAGAATAAGGTTGATGTGCAGAACTACATAGGGATAACATTAATCAGTCACAGCATGAAGTCATGGGAAAGAGTAGTGGAAGCTAGGTTAAGCAGGGAAGTGATGAGTAGTGGTCAGCAGTATGTTTTCATGTCAGGAAAGAGCACTACAGATGCAATGTTTGCTCTGAGAGTATTGATGGAGAAGTACAGAGAAGGTCAGAAGTTGCTTTGTGTCTTTCTGGACTTAGAGAAAGCATATGATAGGGTGCCTAGAGAGGAGTTGTGGTATTGTATGAGGAACGCATGAGTGGCAGAGATATACATAAGACTGGAACAGGATATGTACAAGGGTAGTGTGACAGCAGTGATGTCTGTGATGGGACTGATGGATGCATTTAAAGTGGAGGTGGGATGACATCAGGGATCAGTTGTGAGCCCTTTCTTATTTGCAATGGTGATGGACAGGTTGACAGACAAGATCATACAGGAGTCCCCGTTCACTATGACGTTTGCAGATGACATTGTGACCTGTACTGAGAGTAGGGTTCAGATTTAGGAGACCCTGTAGAGGTGAAAATATGCTCTAAAGAGGAGTGGAATGAAGGTCAACAGGACTAAGACAGAATCTCTGTGAGTGAATGAGAAGGAGGGTAGAGGAATGTTGAAGATGCAGGGAGTAGAGTTGGCAAAGGTGGATGAGTTTAAATGATTGGGATCAACATTTCAGAGTAATGACGACTGTGGAGGACAGGTGAAGAAGAGAGTACAGGCAAGATGGAGAGGGTGGAGAAGAGTGTCAGTACTGATTTGTGACAGACAAGCACCAGTAAAAGTGAAAGGGAAGGTCTGCAAGAGGGTAGTGAGACCAGCTATGTTATATAGGTTGCAGACAGTGTCATTGACAAAAAGGAAAGAGTCAGAGCTGGACGTGGCACAGTTACAGATGTTAGGATTTACACTGGCTGTGACGAGGGTGGACAGGAATAGCAATGTGCATATGACAGAGTAAGCCCATGTTGGACGGTTTTGAGACAAAGCCAGAGAGGCAAGATTACATTGGTTTGGACATGTGCTGGGGAGGGATGCTGAGTGTATTGGGAAAAGGACGGTAAGGATGAAACTGCCAGGTATGAGGAAAAGAGGAAGGCCTCAGATAAGGTTTCTGGATGTGGTGAGAGAGGACATGCAGGCGGTTGGAGTGGCAGAGCAAGATGCAGAGGGCAGGCAGAAATGGCAACAGATGATCCACTGTGGTGACTCCTAATGAGAATGGCCAGAAGAAAAAAATGAGATGTTGTAATGTCAGCCTCTACAGATTTGCCAATGATTTGCCAGACATAACAGAACAGTATGAGCAAATGACTACAAGTATGAGGCACACATATGGTCAGTGTGCATAACACTGGACAGTGTAATGGTATGAGCTCAATATATCACATGCAGTTCCACACACACATGTGCAATAGTACTTTACTATGCAAATACCATATAAAGGTCTCTCACATTTCTGAGACAACCAAGTATATCATAGTTGTATTCACAAGTAAGATATGGATATGTATGACATCACAGTAGCTGGCTTAGCATTGTCACAGTCAGTATTGTTCAATACCCACTGCAGTAGTAGTCATATGTGAGACATCCTTTCCTGGGGTGACTCAGGGGCCTGACCTATTATCTATGTCACTGCAGACAGACCCAGATGCTATGGCCATAGGTTCTGATCAGAAATATATCAGTACAGCAAGTCTTGTTGAGACATATATGTTAAAGCTCCTATTTCTCATTCTTACATACCCCCTACTGCAGTCCATTACATGCTTACTTGCTTGACATACCTGCTTGTTTTATTCAAGTGTAGGTGGTTATGTTCTGCTTTGTTTTTCTTTTTCTTTTCACTGTTTCTCTATCTCTCTCTCTCTCTCTCAAGGATGTAGGGTGTACATCTGTTTTGCATAGGCAGCAGCTTGACTTTTGTAGGTAATGCTCATGAGCAGCTGATTGCTTGTGCACCAATTGGTGTCCCCACTTGCTAATTGCATGCAGAACAGCTGTGTTTATATTCATATAGCCAATGGCATTGCAACACACTCCTATCTTTGAGTACATCATGTGAGTGTTGGCCCTTATCCTTGCAAGTGAGGAGGACTTCATGGAGGTGTGTGAACAGCAGCATCACCGAGGGTACTTGGAAATAATTCTTACAGCCAACACTGTGGAGACAGGCCAAGAAAATTGGGGAAAATGTTCCAGACATAGGGACAGAATGTACGTATTGCTGTTATACATTTGGATTAATGCTAGTCTAACAGGATTTGTGTGGACATGGAGTTTCTGCATGATTTTTACTCTGACAGTGTTATGTGTTTGACATAACTCTCACCTGTAGGGCTATCTGCAGAATGGCCAGAATTTGGACTCCTATGTTTGGTGTGTTACTCAGACATCTTTTGTATTTAGAAAATCAGTAGCATACTCTGGGGAATGAAGTCAGTAACTGCTAACATCCATTTGTGTTTCCGACCGCATATCCCACAGAAAAGATATGTTGCAACTATCCCAGTTATAACGACAATATTCTTACTTTATAACAGCAATAATTCAAATATGCCCTTGATTTTGGGCCTCTGTCTCACAATTATGTCAGGCTTTGTCCAGATGTCATGCAGTAAGAGGTTGATAGGTATGGTATATGTTTATTCAGTGCCTACATTCCTGACATCATCCCAGTGATGTATCAGACTGCCAGATATGTTATGTGGAAGAGGCCTTATATATGAGGGGAAAGCCTGGACATTTTGTGGAACTCTGTACAGTTGAGAGGTCTGTGTATTTCTGGAAACTGTTGACAGACTGTCAGGATTGTGTAGCACTGTAATGTGCCAAAGTTATTTGTGTAGGGAGGGGGTGGATGCATGTGTTATGACTCCTTTCTAACTGCCTGTGCATGCTGCTCCTATTTCTGATGGTCTATCAGTTGTATATGTTTGCAGGGGCAGACTGAGACATGTCCTATACCATGGTCAGGTGTCATACTATACTGTGAATTGGGCCAGTATATGTGTGGGTAGTGTATGACTGGCAATCAGGATATGTTTGTTCAAAAAGTGCAAAAGTTTTTGGGTGAACATTTTTGCACCACTCTCTGCTTTTCACTATAGAGCCATCCATGTAGTGCATGCTATATTTGAATATACTAGGTAATTGCCCAGAGGTGATGAGGAAGAGTATCATGTTGGTCTTAATGCACTTCATAAGGTGCTGGGTGACATGTTTGGCAGCTGTCAGGAGATTTCCATTCTGTTACATGACTGCAGTTATACCTCTACACTGTCCAATGACTTGAACACTGTCCAGATGCGTGGATCATATGTTTGGTCTATTCCCCAGACAGTTATTGTCCTTGGCTAATCAGTAGGATACTCTGGGGAATGCAGTCAGTAAATGCTAACATCCACTGGTGTTATTGAATTCATATCTCTCAGAAAAGATATAGTACAACAAAGCCAGTAACACCAGTAACTGTCTACGTTTATAACAGCAATATGTCTAATATACCCCTGTGTTTGGGCCGCTGTCCCCCAATTATGTCAGGCTTTGTCCAGATGTCACTCCTGCTACCATGCCAGTGATGTCATAGACCCCCAGACATGCAACAAGCAAGTTACCATAGATATGAGTCCTGTGCCTATACATACTGTGGGAAAGTGTACATTTGAGAGGTCTGTGTATGTCTGCCCATTGTTAAAAGACTGTCAGTATTGTGTAGCAGTGTAGTGTGTTCATGTTATTTGGGCTGTGTAGGGAGGGGGTACATGTGAGTGTCATGGGCCCTTTCTATCTGACTGTGCATGCTGCTCTGGTTTCTGGTTCTCTATCGCCTGTATATGTTTGTACAGGCAGACCGTGACATGTCCCATAACACCTCAAGATTCTCACTACACTGTGAGTTGGATCAGTATATCAGGGCTAATGTGTGATTGGCAAACAAGATATTGTTGCTCACAGTCATTATACTGAACCTCAGCACTGAAATAAATAGGACATGCTGGAGGAACAGATTTATAACCCAGAGGCTCCCTTCTCTCTGGAATAAAATCCCAGTCCAGGTTAGGCAGAGTCCCTCACTGACTCTCTTCAAGAGGAATCTTGATGAGTGGAAGGGAGATCATAGGTTTACCCCGGGTATCACTTGTGTGTCAATGTTAGACAGAGGCACAGTATACTAACCTTGAAAAAGGGCATAGCAAAATTAATTTAAAATGGGTGGCGAAAGCCAAACACACTCTGGCTAGGCTTATAAATGCCCCAGGGCAGATAGCCTAGTATGAACCTATGAACCTATGAACCTATGTAGTGTTCATTTTGCTTACTGGTATGTCACTGTGACTGTGGTGCAATTGGTTGGAGGTATGCACTTTCATACCAGTGTCTGTTTTCCACTAGTGTTACATCCCTGTAGTGCCTGTTATATTTGAAAATGCATGTGTACAGCCAAAAAGCTGGACTTGGGTAGTGTTATGTCAGTCTGCTTGTAGTTTGGACATTGCTTGGTTGCTCAGTGTAGTTTCCCTAATGTTGTGTTATGTGCACATATTCGTAGGATGTCCAGTTGTCTGGCCGATATCTTTGGTCTGGTCCCCATAGCTGTTGTGTATTCTTGACATGTCAGTGGGATGATGTGGGGATTGAGGTCACTAACTAATGAGAAGCAATTGAGTCCTGGAATTGTGATATTTCAGTCGATATATGTTAAGACATACAGTGTTACTACATCAGCTTCCTCAGCTTTTCTACTCACGTATTTTGGATATGTCCCTATTTAAGGCCTTTGTCCCCCCACTTTGTCAGGCTTGGTCCAGATTCATTGCACTAAGGGGTTCTGAGCATACCTCTCCACTGCCAGGACTTTCACAGAATGTCAGGATGTTTGGCCCATACTTTTGTTCGATTCCACAATTTATTTGTATTTGTCTGGTAAATCACGGTGATGATCCACAGATTTACATCAATCAGTAAATAATGACATAACATTTCAGTTTCCATCCTCATATTTTTCATTAATTGTCTGCTGAAATGCACCCTGTTGCTGTAGCAAATGTCTTCATTTGTAACAGCAATATTTGAACTATGTCCCTATATATGGCCCATCACCCCCCTTTTACAGCCTTTGAACAGATTTCCTGCACTAACAGGTTGAGAGGGATGATTCTAAGGTATAACTGCACTGCATGTTATATACATACATACACACACACACACACACACACACACACACACACACACACACACACACACATATATATATATATATATATATATATATATATATATATATATAAGGTTCTACCTGACATAATCGAAACCCCAGAACACCGATAACAAAATTACCGACACCACATAACCGACAGTGCAAAAACACGAAACCTCACATGCCCGACAATGAAATAACCGACGGTACACAAACACGAATCCTCATACACTGCACACACCACAATAACAACAATCAACAAACAAAACACATCCCCTGTCCAAAAACCACACACACAACACAAGCACACCAAAATCCCTACAGACCCACACTAAACCACACATACACAACTATCTACAACCCTAACCCAAACCCTAACCCTAAGGTCCATCACTATCGATACTCAGCTAACTCGCTCTAACCCTAACTCACTTAACCGCCCCTAACCCAAAGACTATCACTACGCACACTTACCTAACCCAGTCCCTAACCCTAACTCACTTAACCCCCTAACCCAAACACTATCACTACCACACACTTACCTTAAAGACTATCACTACCGCACACTTACCTAACCCAGTCCCTAACCCTAACTCACTTAACTCACCCCTATCCCCACAGACCGCCAATATCCACACTTACCTTCTCAAGACCCTAACGTCCACACAGCCTTTTCCCATGTCAGCATCCTCACCATCGGTGTTTTCATCCATCGGTCTTCTGCTTGTCAATCTTCCGCTTGTCGGTGTTTTCCACTGTCGATGATGTCAGGTAGACCCATATATATATATATATATATATATATATATATATATATATATATATATATATGTATATACATACACATATATATATATATATTTATTTATTTATTTTTCCTTCCTTTATATTTTTATATATGTATATCTATATTATGAATCTACTTTTTCATATATATGTTTCAACAGACATATATAAATATATATATATGTCTATATACAATACATGAATGATTCCACAGAGCTTTATTCCTAATGTTGTATGCCTCTATTGCATGACATGTTTGAAAAAGTGACATCTATTCCTGGAGCTCTGATGGTGTAGTGGTATATTCATTGGACTATAGTGTTTAGAGTCATAGGTTTGAGACTTGTAACTGATGTCTTTTCATTAATGTTAAAATGACAAGAATGCATGATATGTTTGTTAAAGCATTACAGCTGTTCACAGCTCAGAATGGTGTAGTGGTATTCTGCTGTGATTGTAGAGGACAGCATCCTGGGTTTGAAACTTTCCTGGACTGACTATTTTGTTGCCGGGCAGAAGAAGGTCTGATGGATAAAGAGTGATTAAGGCACATTTAAGCATATTTTGATTATAATTTTATATTATAAAATAATATTTATATACATATTATAATTTTATGTTTACCTTCCATG
Source organism: Protopterus annectens (assembly GCF_019279795.1). NCBI lineage: Eukaryota > Metazoa > Chordata > Ceratodontiformes > Protopteridae > Protopterus > Protopterus annectens. The sequence goes on from NC_056731.1 coordinate 722,105,513, forward strand.
ACCTCCCCCTATATGCTTTCACTAAATTATATTCTTGTGTGACTTTACTGTATGGGGCACTTGTGTTTATATGCGGGTTTCACATCTTTTCTACAATGACCTCTCACTTTTGGAACTGCTACACTACCCTGGTTGACAAAAAAATTTGCTACATAATTTAAGTTTACAAAAAAAAATAAACACTACTTTCACATAGAAAAAAAAATTGCCTGTTTTGGTACTGGAACTATAAATACCTGCATATAAAGCCAGGATGCTAACCACTACACTATCTCAGCTTTGAAGTTTCACCTGTATATTTGTATTTATCTCCTATGGGATGTTTAAGCTATGCTAAGCAGAGGGCCATAATGAGTACACCCACTTAGCTATGCGTAAACATTCCTTATGCTAGAAAAAAAAGTATATATTATTATATTATTATGTTATCTGGGTGTGTCTTGTGATGTTCTGACAACTAACTGGAACTGCAATTGTGAAATAATGGCATTCATTTGGCTTTCAGGCTTCTATCCTTCAGGGACTCCTGCTAATACATATCCTGTTATCTATCAACTTTCTAAGTGTGTGAGGGCAATTTTTCAGGCGTGTCCCTAATGTATTATTTATTCACCCCATCATTTGTGCCTTTGTTAACATACACTGCTGTAAGGCAATATTGGCATACATTTGCTTTCAGACTTCTGCCCTTCCATAATTCATGCTAATGCATGACCTGTTCTCTATCAACTTTATATGTTTGTGAGGGCTATATATGTGTTTTGTCACTTTTGGGGGATTTATGTGCATATGTATGTGTGCATTTACACACATTCCGTGCTTTAGTAGGTTGCAGGAGTGTCGTATGGCACTTTAGCAATGCAGGGGGTGTGTCACAGAATTTGTCACTCACCCCCTGTATTGCTTTCTTGTTGCTGATGTTTATTTCAGTGTCCGCGGACATTGGACACCCCCTGCACTCGTTCACGGTTCGTATCCATGTAACAAGTACAGTAATGCGCCTTCATGAATATGTAAGGTGTGCTGCTGTGCTAAATGGCCACAAACCTGTCTGTGCAAGAATGTTCTTATTCTTGCATGGATTTTGTTGAAACCAGAGGCCTGTCTATATAGTGTGTGAAATTTCTAGAATACAACCATATAGCAGTGGATAGGGGTGTACAGATGGGCATTCCATTCATATTTTAGTGTTAGTTCCCAATGGGTACTTGCAGATTTAACAACTTATGGCTGGTTTCAGAAATGTTTCAGAGTGTTTCCTTTGTTATTTTAAAGTGTTGCCTGTGGTTTTGCTATTGTAATTCAGCTCATTTAGCTTTTAAATATGCCTTCTACTGCAACAACAGTGGCATGCAAAACAATGCTAGCAGCTCTTGCTTGTGCTGAAATGCATTTTTTGTCACATCTATGAGTCATGACTTTGAATGCTATTCTGGTCTGCACCTCTTTTGCCACAATGTGAAATTATGGTCCTGTAACTCTACTTCTATTTCTTGATATATTTTCACCATATAGTTTTATCATGTATCATGACTGTGTATCCAGTGCAATATTTGTATTTCTAATATTATATTAATGCAACAGACTTGTGATCTAATATTTATTGAGACTTGGCCAGAATGCATCATGTGTAAAGATTTGTTGTGAAATAAATGGCATAACACTTATGTAGCTAATTCAATATTTTCTCTGCAATCAATTATTTTTTGCACTCATAATTCCATTTTTTGAGTTTATATTCATATACTTACATATGTTGCAACATTCTGAGGTTTTAATACACAAATAATGATTGTCTGACTGATTCACATACTGAATTATTGATTAACTGATGTAGGCCTGCTGACTATCCCTAATATGTATGTATGTATATATATATATATATATATATATATATATATATATATATATATATATATATATATATATATATATATATATATCTTGGAAGCAGTGTGAAGTGTCTGGCATTGTTTGTATGCAAAAATGCACCTTTATTGCAACAGATAAATTTACAACAGCTTTCTAATAATGCAACACAGGCACATATTGTTATAACTAAAAGTACAGACTTGTTATATCAACAAGTTAACACACAGAAGAATTATTTTTAACTCGGCGTGTTTTACCATTAATCTAACTATAACAGTGCCACCATTTTCAAGCAAATTCTCCTAACCTGTCATGATCATTGACTTTCATATTTAAGTAGCCCAGAGTGGTTTAACACCTTACTTCAATTACATAATAGTCAGAAACTATTTTACATGTATTAGAAGGAATTAAACAGTAATATGACATATACATTTTAAGGATCATTTCACTGAGTACTAAAACTGATAACCATAAACTTTGAGCTTTGGTCAGATTAGCAAATAGACACAACAAAACACTATCTGCATAGAGTCTTCCTTCCAAAATCTAACTGGAAAAAACAATTTCTTAAAACCTCTTGTAAAAGAGGATTATGGGATACATGCATATGACCCCTTAAGGACACCAAATGTTTCAGCTATATGGCAATTCTGAATGCCCATGATTTATTTCTTTTATAATTAATGAATACATTCAAGCCAATAAAGCCAAACCCCACTAGCTGTGGAAATCAATGTTTCAGTCTTCTTATATCACCAGCACAGCATAAGTGGACTGTTTGGCTAAACTTTTAGAAACTCAGGGTGTTGTACCCAGCTGTTGTTCCTAACCATTAAGTTGTCTGCAAAATATCCCATCTAACAACTAAATAAAAGAGTAAACAGGATGCACAGCCAATCCAACTGGAAAAACAATAAGAAAAACCTAGCCAAGCTGGTGTTTTCACTGTGTGATTCCTTAAGACCTCTTGTAAAAGATGATTATGGGATATATGCATATGACCCCTTAATGACACCAGTTGTTTCAGCTATATGACAATGCTGAATGCCCATAACTTATTTATTTGTAAGTCGATTAATGGGCAAATTCAGGCCAGTAAAGCCATATTCCACTAGCTGTGGACATGCCTATATCCCATAATCCTCTTTGCCAAGAGGTTTTTAAGGAATCAGACAGTGAAAATTCTAGCTTGGCTAGGTTTCTCTTGTTTTTTCCAGTTGGATTGGCTGTGTGTCCTGTTTACTCTTTTACTTCCAAAATCCAGTAAACTGACTTCCCATAGAACTGATACAGCAGGACACAGTAGAAGGTAAGTGACATATCTGGAGTGTCACCAAACAGGAAATGCATTGAAAAGTTTCTCTAAAATCTTTATCTATGCTATGCCTATGTCATTTTTTTAAGTAGTAAATATATAATTTAAGTAGTCTGTATTCTGTCATGCAGTATAGTTTTATATCCTTAAAAGACCCAGCAGTGGAATCTACAACCAAACTTAGTATTCAATCCAAATGGCCACCCTTCTTTTTTATTTAAGAAAGCATCATACCTTATTTGTTTACATTATAAATTATGAAAGAAACCCAGTGCAAGGAAAGGAATTCATAGGATTTTAGAGAGGTAATCACAACCTGATGTTCTGATAGAGTAATGGAGCTATCATAAAAAACAAATAAGCCTGAGTCAATTTGGGAACATCATACCAGGTCAAACATTTCTATACCTCAGAAGAACCGTATGGCACATTTTAAAATTTAAAACATCAAAATACAGAATTGTCTTTATTTTAATTCTTTATTTGTATTTATATATTTATTTTATTTTTATTTTACTTTATTTTTATCTTACAACGTCTTCCATCATCATGCGTTAATGCTTTAAGATTAATTCTTGCAGAAAAAGGACTTAATCTCAGGTCCCAAAAATAACTTGGTATTAAAATAGTTTATTTTTATTTTTAAGTCAGCATGTAACAAAATTAATTTCAAGACATTACAAAAATAAATAACTTTTTTCTTCTTTCTTTAGGACTCCAAATGGGTAATTATTTGGTCTTAATTGTAGAAGATGAATAATAAAGTAAAGCCCACACCAGCTTTATTACATGCCACTGCACAAAGAAGATACCACTCTGACATCCATCTCTAAAATTAACAATTTGTCTTTGCATTTATCCCACTGAGAAAGAAAATGCATTAACTTTAATGAAAGCAAAATGAATTATGATGATGAGCATGTGTAATATATCAAAGTCCAGAAATTCAAGTTTCACATATTTAGGCAACATTGCTAAATGCAATAAATCACCTTTTGGGGGTGAATCCTCTTTATCTGTCCTTCTTTTATATTCTACATAGCATGCTAAAGCATTTTCTCACTAATAATCGCAATTAGAATGTTCCATAACTAAACCCTGATGAGAAGCAATAATACCTCAGGGTGTTTTTACAACACCTCTAATTGTTGAAGAAGGAAACATTAACAGACTATATCATGGAAAAATTAACTGGGTATGACACTATTCTTATTTCAGGATATAGTAAACTTTACAAAGAAGATGAAAGAGAAAGTATAACAAAGGACTCTAGAGGGTTGGACAAACTGGTAGTTTCCCAGTTTAAAGAGGACTCGCCCTTTCTGCCACATTAGCATCATCATACATTAACACTTTAATATCAAGTCTTTCAGAAAAAGGACTTAATCTTAGGTGCTAAGATAATTTGGTTTTAATATAGTTTATTTTTATTTTAAAGTCAGAATGAAACAGAATCAGTTTTAAGATAGTACAAAAATAAATAACTTTTTTTTCATTTTTAGGACTCCAAATGGGTAATTATTTGGTTAGTACAGTAACTATACTCGACAGTTAAACTGCTCACTGATTTTTGTTAATATGAATGGGAAACAGAACCCTGCCTTGTTATTAGCATGACTTTTTACTAGCAACTCTCTAAAGCAGCCACAGTACTTGAGTAACCATGCCACCTCATCTTATTATGTCTCCTAAGCACATAAAAGTGCTTTCTATGTAATCGCTAATCATGCCACAAGAAATTTTCAAGCATAACATATGCTCTGTTCTTCAGGGATGATTTTCTCTTGAAAGTATATGCTTTTTTTTAAATATCAGGAAACAAGAAATATCTGTGGAAAGTAATAATAGTATACACTGCCACAACATGATTAACTTTTTTTCTTTTATTACATAGGATGGGATAGTTGTGAGGTGCATGTATATGCCAGTTGAAATACATTATTGTGGCCACTATTTATCCCCATTTTGGTAATCAAACATTACATGTTATTGCCAGAAGTGTCTTTCTGTTTTCAGAAAGGCACTCTGTGGAAAGATTTATTTATTTATTGCATTTACCAGGATGGTCCGACTGGATAGAAAAGCTGCCCATTTTCAGTCGAGCGCTGGAGGGAAAAGCTCCACAGTAAAACAATTGATAACACATTTTAGGTAATAAGCATACATATATTTTAGTTCAACAGAAGTTAGTCACAGTTTGATAGATTTTTTATACCTGATTTGGAAATAATTCAATGTAGAATAAAAATGTCATATAGTGTTACACCTGAGGACAAGAAAATGAAAACAGATTATTTATGAGTGACACACAATGCAATTTGTTACAAAGCTTTATGTTTATGGCTGAAAAAAAATATAAATTGTAAGGTTGACAAAATTATTAGACAAAAAGGATTGCTGTATAAAATTGAAGAGACCATTACCATGGCATGTAAGGGGAGTGTGTACAATGTAGCATTAAAAATATAGAGACTGTTTGTTCTTTCAGTTTCATCACATCTAAAATATGAGAACGCTAAAGTTGCCTATCTTTTAAAAATATGGAGGCGGAGTATGTGTGAAACCACAAGAACATTATATGACATCACTTGTCTTGTGGTAGTGAGTATGTCCATCAACAAGAAGTTAAAATTCATTAGTGACATCACTGGGCTTTTTACTTTTTCATAATCACGTCAGAAAGTGTGTAGACACCATAGTTATGGGACACATTAAAATGGTCATTGATATGATTTGTTGTAGGGTGGGCAGTATGTATATGTGTTTTTACCTATTTTTCCACTTCTGCAATTATGACAACTTTACATAAAATAAATTACTGTGGGTATTGTATTTTTTTTTTCATTATCCTTACAATTCAGCATCAAAGGTTTACACAGAAAGAGGTTCACTTTTTTGGTTAGGGATAATGTGAATGTTGTATGAAAAGGACAGGGCAGCCACAGGATCACTGTCAACTGTCTGAAGGCAGTGCAGGTGTCTAACAGCAGCAAATGGAAATAGATCATAGTGCCATTATATCTTTCATTTTTTTTCTCAATGAGAAAATGGAAATATAAGTAATATAGCTATTATTTTTGGGGGGGTAGGGGTTTGGCTGTGTATGAAAACAGTGGATTGTTGCGGGATAACTACTGAATAATTACTGATATGATTTGGGAGAAAGTGGAAATATATGTCTCAGTGTAATCTGGCCATTAAACTCATCTGACTTCATTAAAATCTAAAACAGTATTCCTTCTCATTAAATATGACTATACAACTTCTGCTCAAGGTGGTAGAATGCAGTACAAACCCAGGATGTGTATTTATTGTTTTATCATTTCATCAGAAGTAAAATGCCATATTTTTGTCATCTGCCAAGGAAATATTTCTGTTAATTCATAAAGGGTGAGGACTAAATTCTATATACTGACAAAATCCATGTGTTACCAAGTAAATCCAAACTGAGATGCAGTAAAATATTTGGAGGTTATGTGGCATTCCTAGTATGTTTTGTACCAAAGTATGTTATTAGAAAGCCATGAAATATTTTCTGTTTATTTAAAGTCCATGAAATGCTTTCTGTGAAGTGCCATAAGAAAACTGACATATCACCTCTCAAAGGCAACTAGCAAACCTAACATTTAAGAAGACTTTTGTTGTAACTGTCTAACACTCTGTGTATACATATAAATATATATGACCAAATCGCTGAAAGCTCATAGCTCCCCATATATATTGTCTTCTGGAAAGAGTTAGTTATTGGTGTTGTAAGTATGCATGTCTATGGTTTAAAATGTATTGTCTTGAAGCTTTGTGTGAAATATAATATAAAACCAAGCGGGGGGTACACCCCCACCCCCCAATGTGGGGGACTGTGCAGCCCACCCCCTAACTATATATACTAACTCCAGGATCACACTACAGTGGGGAAAAGGGCATATATCTTTTACTTGCCTTACAGTATTCTATACAGTGCCAGTACATCACTTCAGTGAAATGAGATTCAGTGAAATGAGTTATCAGTGATTTGAGCTGTCAACAATTTAGTCAGGGTGAATTCAAAATCAGTGAAATGAACTTTCAATGAAACAAAGTAGACCCATAGATATATATATATATATATATATATATATATATATATATATATATATATATATATATATATATATATATATATATAAATACATATACACACACACACACACACACACACATATATATATATATATATATATATATATATATATATATATATATATATATAGAGAGAGAGAGAGAGAGAGATGGTTTCCACATGGCTGCTATTTGACTTCTGCTCAAAAAGTCTGCAGGAACTAATGCCAATACTATATGTGTCTAATCCTGTATCAGTGGTGGCAACATAGGAATGAAATTTATGAAAAAGGTTACATGGAGTTTAAAATAATCAATTCTACTATAAATAAGATTCAAACAAGAATTTAACTGGGTTACTAGGTTTGAGCCCAAGTGCTGATTGCTTTGCACATTACTGAGGCTAATTATTTAATTGATTAAGTATATATTTGCCTCATTTTTAATGTCTTGCTACCACTTATAATGCATTTTTTTCCTAAGGTGCCAGGGTACAATCATTTCAATAAAGTGTTCAGTGACCAGTTGTTGTTTTGGTATGCTTACAGATGCATATAAGCAGTATTGTAAGGTATGTATTTAGTAATTGCAATGCTATTTGTTTGCACATGTATATATTTGAACTTAAACCTTTGTTAAAACTATGTGTATCTTTTTCTTATCATTACTTACCAGAAACTTCCATCTCATCTCTTTTTTTCTCTTTCTGGAGGTAGAATTTTTTTTGTATAAAAAGGGCAAACATTATTTATTTAGCCACTTACTGTTTATGTAATGGTAAAAATTGAAGCTTGTCAGAGAGAACTCATGGTCAAAATGAACCAGTCTGTCAAGACAGGTTTGCCATTTCCATACGCCATACTTCCTGTACTATTCATTTTTCCTAAGATAGGTCAGACAGCCTAATGTTTAGGAAAGGGATGTACTTCAAGGTGTTTCCGAGTAATACCAATGTTAAGTATCATATTTATTTATTTATTTACATTTGTTGACTGGGAGTGTCCAACTGGACATAGCTCCATTTTCAGTGGAGGCCCGGGGAGAAAAGCTCCACAGTTAAAATATACAGACAGTAGTTACATTGGATTTTCATAGCAATTAACAATTTGATTAACATAGCAATTAACAATTACAAACATAGTTACAGATGAACAACATAGTGCATCAGTAGACACCTAGAATCTTTATCTGCGAAGTACATAATAGACATTAACAATTATTACAATAAGAAGTTCCTACTGTATAATAAGTAGTAGGTTTATGAGCATCCAAGCTTGCTATAATCAAGGTAGTTAGTGGGGTGGAAAGAAAGGTAGTGGGTGGATGGGGTGGGTGATATTAGAGTGGGAGTTGCAAGGGTATAGCCAGCATGTTTTTAGGTGCGCTTTTAGTAAAGTTTTGAAGTGGGTGCATGATGGTACGGAGGTAATTGTGTGTGGGAGGGAGTTCCATAATTTGGCTATGGCATAAGAGAATATTGCTTCACCAGCAGAATTATTGGCTTTAGTGATCTGCAAGTGATTTTTGTTGCTGGATCTTAGTGGTCTGGTGGTGCGATAGGGTTGGAGTAAATTCTGGAGGGATGGGGCATTTAGTGGATGGCTTACTAGTTTGTAGGTGAGTGTGAGTTGATACCACTGAAGGAGATGAGGGAGTTCTAGCCAGCCCAGTTCAGCAAGTGAGAGACAGTGGTGACTACGGTAGGATGCCCTTGTAGCGAATTTGGCGATTTTGTTGTAGCAGATCTCTAGCTTGTTTAGATCGCATTGCCTTAGGTTGGTATATGTTGGAGAGGCATAAAGTAGGGTGGAGATAAGTTGGGAATTTGCTACTGAAATCTTTGCTGCTTTGGTGAGAAATTGCTTATTTCTGTATAATGCTCCTAGTTTTTTGTGGACTTTTTTATGGTCACGGATACATGAATGTCAAATTTTAGTTTATTGTCTATTTCCACATAGCCTTATATTTCCATATAGCCTCATGCATTAAGCAATTCATCAAAAACATGTTCTTTTTATTTTAGACAGACATTTGACCACACATTGAAGTACCTCTGGCGCATTATAATTTATTTTATATCTGTTATTGCAGTTGATAAAACTGCATAGATAATATAAATTAGATTTAATATCTTCATTGTCCATTAACAGTTTATGCAGTGTGTGCATTTTACTTACATTAATGTCATACTCTTGCAAGCACTGATTGTGTACCGATGTTATTCCTTCTGATTTCACTGGTATAACTTTTAAACTTCCAAATCCATTCTGTAATTTAGAAAAATGTACAAAATTCAGATACGATAGCACTGGCAGAAAATTTAATGACGATGAATGATAAAGTGCAGGAGGCATCAGCAGCCTTCTGGGACCTCTGTAATTACAGCATTCACAACACTCAATTATGTGTGGAAAAAATGTATGCATTCTACTCTCACTCGATTTTCCTGCTTTGTGATTTACTTATAAATTATTCAACAATTAGAAGGGCATCCGGTAAATATTTCTTGTCAAATATTCATGACTATGATGGAGTTTGTCATGTGCCTATAAATGCAGGGATCTCACAATGGCTTCCTCTTTTTGGTCTTGAAAGTATATGTACCATCGGTCAGATTTTACATGAGTAACTGAAGAAAAGCAGTGACTGAAAAATGGATTATTGGTGTTTTAGGAGTGGAAACTCTCAGTTATGTTATCCCCACATTGACCAAAGGTCTGCCTTTAACTTTAGTATAATTGATGATATCTCCCAACTCTTACAGGGCATTGTAACTCAAGGTACTCACTATCAGTCACAAGGAAACATCTTGGCAATAATATTTTGATTTGTGGTAGTATGTATTAAACAGTACAATGAATATGTGTAGCAGTGACTATTCATTTAAAGACATGCAAAGGCCTGAGAAGAATTTTTTTAGGATGTTTTATGTATATTTATAACAAATCTTAGTGCAAATCTACTACTTTTAATGTGGGTTATTTTTTTCCATTTACCCTGCATATGTATTTTGGTACTTGGCCAAAAAGTTTCAGTACTATGAGCTACCTTTATCTCTGGCTGTTTGTGTATGTAATATGACAGTCATATTAGATTATGACCCTCAGAAAACTTTGTAATGATGAGGCTGCCTTTTCATATGAGCACCAGTTTACTTTTTTTATACATATGTCACCATAAAACTCTAACAACGTTCATGACAGTAGTAGCTTTTGCACTCATTTAAGATTTATGCTCTTAGAAATTGTTGTGATGATAAAATCTTGGGAAAAGAACATATAACTATGTAGTGCATGGAGCAAGGTGATTACGCTCTGATATTTGGAAAAAGACAAACCAGCTAAGCACCAGAGTGGTGTATGAGTTGAACTTAACAAATGTTATGCACCCCCCTGGTTACGTTGCTAAGATCAGGTTTAACAGGCAGTGAAATGTGCCTGTACTGACTAGCAAATGACAAGGGTAGAGCAAAGGATGTTTTTCTGCATGATGTCTATACCCTTAACATATCCCTAACTTACTTAAAAAAAAACTTAGAAGGTTGCTAGAATAACAAGATATCTTTACCTCCATAATGTGAAGGATACAAACTCTGAAACTCAAATGTATATCATTATTTAGTGACTGCAGTCCTTGGTAGTTTGTACAAAAAACACAAATTCTATAAGGAACAAATCAAAAATATGAAGCAATAATCTGGATGTTTATGACAAAATGTGGACAGTAGAGAAGCATTAAAGGTAAGTGTAAGTGCAACTGACAGCATTACACTGCCTTTCTTTTTTTTAAAACAAGTTTATTATTTTTAACATACAAAATAAATATCATAACAATTTTATACAAGTAATTAAAATAGAAATAGTTATAACATTCAATAAAATAACCAAAGTATTTACAAAGACATCCACTACAATCAAATCAATTAATTAAACTAAAATACCATGCTATTGTAGCTACGATTTTTAGTCATATGCTGCCAGATTGAAGAAACTCCAGCTCTATTCAGTCGCATACCATCTGCTCAGAGGTGACGTGCCTGACATACAAGGCCATGTCCAACCCGGAATTAATGGACATGCTCCACCTCAAAAAATCCAAATCCACCAAAACCACTAGAGCAAGCGACTTAAACCTTAGTACGGATATAAATAGGATGTGCTGGAGGGATAGATTTATCACTCAGAGACTCCCTATGCTGTGGAATAAAATCCTGGTCCATGTGAGGCAGAGCACCTCGCTGACTCTGTTCAAGAGAAATCTAGACCTGTGGATGGGAGATCGTAGGTTTACCCCGGGAATCATCTCTGTGTCACTGCTGGACAGAGGCACAACAAACTAATGGGCACAGTATTTTTTCATATAAGGGGTGGCGTAAGCCACAAAAATTTGGGCTAGGCTTATAAATGCCTTAGGGCAGATAGCCTAGTATAAACCTATGAACCTATGAACCTATGAACAGATTTTATAAAGTATCCCATATAATATAGTAAGATGTTTTTCTAGTAGTTCTTGATTTTATTGTCATCAATTCCATATGGCACACTACTGTTATAACATTTTTAAATTCATTAAACGAAGGAGGAGTACCTGAGATCCAATTTCTGGTTATTATTTTTCTAGCCACTGCTAGAATGGACCATAACAAGGGAAGCTTAATCTTTTTTACACTTTGAGGAACAGGAGTGTTGAATAATATAAGTGATTTAGAAATAATGAAATTATCTGTAAAAAGAGCCTGCAAAAAATCATTCATTGATTTCCAATATTCTTTCAATTTTATACAGTCATAAAACATATGTGCCCAATCAGCATTAATTTCAACATTACATCTTTTACATAGATTGTCTTTATTATTTATTTTATTCATCATCAAAGGTGTATAAAAAGATCTATGTAAAAATTTCCAAGTAAAAAGTCTCCAAATAATGGAAGAAGTAGTTTTATAAGCAGATTCCAATATATATTGTTTATCTTGTTGATTTGGTGATTCACCATTAATGAAAGTGAAATAATTCCAATAGGTATCTACACTATAATAAGTTTCTTCTCTGATAATTTTATGTATGTATGAAAGTTTACCTTTATCAGAAACTTTGTGTTGTAAATTTAATGTTAAGTAATCAATCAGTATTGGAATAGATTCTTTAACTGTTATGGACATTAAATCAATTTTATTAATAAGATGTTGTCTAAAGGTCTGAACCTCTAACCAGCAAGTTTCTCTCAGATCAAATTCTTGTTTTAAGTAGTCTAAATTTTTAACTTTATTATCAGATAGTAACTGATACCAGTACTTTAGTTCATTTTCTGTGACTAAAAGAGTTCTTTCTGAAGTGGATGACAAAAGCATACCTTGTGTATACATTATAGGGAATAGAATAAAATTCCATTCCTTATACTTAGGATGCATAAATATAAAATTACGATAACTAATAATAATGTTTAATGGATAACTAACTATATATTTTGGTGTAATAGGTGAAGTACAAAATTCTTTTAGTAACCATAACATGGAGTTATTTACAATCATATTTTTATGTGTTAAAGAAATTTTCGTGAAGTGAATACTAATTAGTTCCCAGTAATCTTTCCATTTTGCAACATATGACTGATCTATTAACAAAGTAATAACTTTTATAATAGAAGAAATAGTATATAAGTTAAAGTCTGGAAAAGAAATGCCCCATTGAGACCAACTATTAGTATGTTTCTTTAATGCAATCCTAGGTCTATTAGGTGCCCATAAGAAATTTAGCATTAGTGTATTCAATTTCTTGATATTTATTTTTGTAGGTGGGAGTATTATTGATTGTATTAAGTATAATATCTTGGGAAATATTATCATTTTGATAATTGTAAGTCTCTCTTCCATAGTAAAAAACATATTGTTCCAGCTATTGAATAGATTTTGTATATTAAGAAGACAGTTACTATAATTATTATGTATAATAGATATGATATCCTTAGATAGTATTATACCTAAGTATGTTATCTGACCCGAATTGGGTATATATTTGCTAAAATCACTAATAAGGACATTTTTTCATGCATATATAGGTAATATTTTAGTTTTTTCTTCATTGAATATTAAACCAGAAATATTTTTAAAATTCATCATTTTATCAAATAGGGACTGCATAGAAGAATTAGATCCTGCTGATGTTATTAGAACATCATCTGCAAAAAGTTGAATTTTAGATGTTGTATTTTCATGTATATCAAATCCTTCTATATCAGTACTGTTTCTGATCAGATTAGCCCAAGACTCCATTATTAAAGTAAATAATAATAGAGAGAGTGGACATCCTTGTTTTGTTCCTTTTGAAATGGGTATTTTTTGTGAGACATATGTTCCTATCTTAATGTAGGCCAGTGCTCCTTTATATAAATGTTCAATTAGATTTACAAATGCATCTGAAAAGTTTGTGCAATTCAGTAAGATAAACAAGTAGTCCCAACTTACTGAATCAAATGCTGAACTAATGTTGAGACTAATAAGTGTTAAATCTTTCTTTTTCCTGTTTGCAAAATCTATTAATGTTAGAGTTCTCCTTATATTATCAAAAGTATTTCTATTTACAATGAAGCCTGTTTGATCTGTATCTATAATGCCTGGGATGATTGCCTTCAATCTATCAGCAAAAATACTCATAAATATTTTATAATCAACATTAAGTAATGAAATAGGTCTGTATGAAGTGCATTTAGCTGGATCTTTGTTGGGTTTTAAAATTGGCGAAACAAATGTGTATTGCCAAGATGGGGGAGTTATTAGCTCATTTTGGGCCAAAATAAAAACCTTATGTAATAATGAATATGTATTTTTAGAAAGAATTGTATATATTTCAGGTATAATACCATCATTACCTGGTGCTTTGTTTGATTTAAGCTTGTTTATTTGTGTAACAACCTCTGTATATGTAATATTTTTATCCAATAGTTTAGTCTGTTGTTCATTACGTTTTTTATTCATGTTTGTAGTTATAAATTTCTTTATTTTATCTTTAGGTTCCATGTTAATGTTATTATGATTAATTTTGTGAAAGTGATTTCTAAATTCACCTAATATTTCTGGTAGACTAGAAACATTCTTCTTTTTCCTTAGAGAGAAAATTTCTTTGATATGGTTTTGCTTATTCAACCTTTTTGTTTTATTTTTAAGTCTATGTAAGTATTTGGGACTTATTGAGTAAGACAAAACTTGTATTTCTCTAAAGTTATTTTAACTTTATGAGTTAAAATTTCTTTGTATTTCTCATTTAGCTTGTTTATTTCTTCAATAACTGTTTTGTCCATAACATTTTCTTTATTATTATGTTTATAAGAGTCTAGTTTACTTTGAATGTCTAATAATTCCTTATCCCAAGATTTCCTTTTATTATTATACCATCTGATACTTTGTCCATATAGATATGATTTTAAAGCATCCCAAACATAAACAATGGAGACTTCAGGAGTATTATTTATGTCTAAAAATGTTGCACTTCTGAAAGTATATAATCTTTATAGTCTTTTAGTTGAGTTAAGTATGCTGGTATCCTTTTGATCTGAACATTGTAAGTACTCTTTATCATGAACTCAAAGACAATTGAATTATGATCTGATATAGGACACAAAATGATTTTAGAATTAGTTAATTCTGTTACCATCTGGTTAGAAATAAAGACTCTATCTATTTTTGAATAAGTTTTATATCTGTTAGAAAAAAAGGTGTATGGTAATGATTTTGAGTCTATCTGATTATTAATGTCATTCAAATGATATGAATTAACAAACTCTTTTAAATGTTTTGCGTTAGATGTAATTTTCTTTTCCTATAGTAGTAGTATCATTTTCATGTAGGATACAATTAAAGTCACCTGCTAAAATAATATCTCCTATAGAAAATGATATGATCTTATTAAGATGGTATTTCACTGTATTAATACCAATTCCTGGTATCCAATATACATTGATTAATGTATATGTCTTTCCATTAATTTGTATTGTAACCATACAAAACATTCCTTTATCATCTTCATAAGTCTTGATAGTTTTAGGTATGGGCATACTTTTATTCCATAAAATAGCCACTCCTCTTTTTTTCTGAGTGTGCTCTGAACTAACTAATTCTGTATATTTATTAGTGGCTAATTTATCAATAAACTTTTTCTAGAGATGTGTTTCTTGAAGGAATACTAAGTTGGCCTTATGTAAATTAATATATCTCATTAAGCTTGCCCTTTTACATGGATTATTCAGTCTATTAATGTTTAAAGAAATTCCTTTTAAAGAAGTCATTTGGCATTATTTAAACATATAAGACTTATAATCAGAATAACAATTAACAAAATAAGTAATGTTAGACCTCCTCCTTTAGGTGTACCTTTAAATGAAGCTGAATTTATTGAGATTCTTATGGGATATTGTATAAACTTCATTTTTGCTTATAGTGACAATAAGTTTATAAAATGTATTGTGGATGTCAGAACTATATACAAACAATAGTAAACGAAAGAAAATAATATAAGGATAAAACCTTGCATCCAGCCTGGAGTTAAAAACTCCAATTTTGAGTAGCACATACCACTCAAGCTAACCCCCTACCCTAAGCAGCAGTACCTCAGCTGCCACCTTATCAATTTACTACAGGTTATTATTAACTAAAGTTAACCTTTTTCAATTAGATTATCTAGTAAGACAAAGCTAAACATTTAATAGATCAGCATCATATAAACAAATAGGAACATTTAGAAACAATTCATACTACTATGTACATCTAATTAGTATAATACATTTATAATCAAATAGCATTCAAATAAACTTGATATTGGGAATCAAGAAGAGAGAGAGAAAGAAGAGAAGAAGAAGAGAGAGAAAGAGATAAAAGAGAAAAAGGGGGGCATATCTGCATATTAATTTATTAAAAGTTTGTAAAAATAAGTTCTTATGTTCATTTAGAATCAACAACTTAGGCTATTATGGTTCAGACATTACATATATTAGGATATTCCTATTTTCTGTCATAGAAATGCAGTTAACAGCTTCTAAAAGACTTTAAATTACTTGCATCAAAGCTTTTCTTCTCATACTTATTATTGCCAGTTAAAAAAAAATATTTAGGTTCTTAAGTATGGTCACAAATCATACTGCATATCTATGTAAATTCTCAGATATACTAAAATCATTGTGAAGAAAGCCATCTATATTTTATATATCTGAACTGCTGCTTTAAAATATGTCACATGAAAACTACTTCTAAGATAAAATCATAAAGATATTTATGCTAGTCAGATAGATAAGTCAGATGAATTGTAGTATTATATATGTTTAGATCACAAGTATTTACATACATTAATATGTTGCAGTCATATAAACTTTCAAAAACATATGTATATATGTTTTGCTTTCTATGCCTTCTAAAATAACACACTAGCTTACTATGACATATTGGATCATTTAAAATTATTATAACATTCATATTTTGTAAATTATAACATAAATAAGTAAGTAATTATAAAGAATAACTCACATTTAAAAGTTATAAAGTTCATTATTCATCACAGAATCGCATTTGCATCAGTTCTACTTCCTGGCAGAGTGCTCTTCTTGAATCTGTGATGTGTCAGCGTGAATTCAGGGGTCAAAGGTCAAAATGACTGCATTCAGCTTCTCTGCGTGTATTCTGAGTGTTGAAGCTTTTAAAACAACTCGAGGACACTATTCACGAGGTAACCCACATCCCAAATTGTCTCCCTTAACATTCTGGCGGGAATTTTAACAAATACAAGTGACTAATATTCATTTAGCTATACAAATGAAACTAAACAAAGTAAAACCTTCGCGAAGTATTTTACAAGTTATTACAGTCTCTATGACAGTGAAACTAAGCCTACAGTTGTTAATATATAAAACAGCTATTTTTATGCCACAATTCAATTTTTTATACAAATCACTTTATACAAGTATCAGTATTATCTAAAGCATGTAAATGTACTTATATGAAAGAAAATAAGAAAGAGAGAAAAGAAAAGAAAGAGAATAGAAAATAGGAAGAGAGTGTGAGAAGAAAGAAAAAAGATAAAAAAGGAAGCTATAAAAATTATCTACAGTGAAATATTACTTGCTGTTTATATTAATAAAGATATATAAGGAATATATTATTTACTACTATTTTAGTTCTAATTATTAATAATTAAATCATAACTAATTATTTGTAAACATGTTTAAGCAATAGAATCATGACAAAATAATTAGCAACAGTATTTAAACAGCATATATACTTTTTTAAAAAAAAATAGAAAACTAATAAGTTATTATTCCACTTATCATATTTTAATCATGCTTCTCTCTCTGCCCTCCCCCACCCCTTACTGAATGCATAGTCTATAAAGAATGACATTAATAAAAAAAAATGTATCAAATTACTAACCTTTGGTCTCTTTATGGCAAAGAGAGACAAGTTGATTGATAGCTTGTTATTTGTTCCTCAGATATTTTGACTAATTATGAAACAAAAACAGTTCTTTGTACACAAAAAAATAACTTTGATTAAATCTTTGTTAGAATATTTGTGGCTTTCTGTAGATGAAGTAACTGTATTTGAAGAGATTAATATTGAAGAAAAGAGAGAGAGAAAAAAAACAAAAAAACATAGAACATGTCATTTATTTTTTAGTCTCTTTTTCTTCTCTGAAGTCTTCCACGAAGCTTCTGTTGCCAACCTCTTTAATGAAGGACTAGCCCATTCCATTTCCTCTATTTTATCCAAAATCTTATTTTTTTTGATATACAGCAATGCAGAGTCTAAGTCTTCAAAGATTCTAGGGCCATCAGGTAGAAAGATTTTTAGTTTAGCAGGAAACAGAAGGTAGGTTTTAAACTGTGCTTTTTTAAGTTCTCTGATTAATGGCAGGAAAACTTTTCTTTTAGTTATTACCAATGAAGAATAGTCATTGTCAAAACACACAGTTGCCTCATTAATTTTAACAGGTGCTTTAGCCCATGCTGATTTAAGTACCATTTCTTTGTCATAAGATGATAGAAATGTAACTATTACTGATCTAGGATACTTTTTGTTAGAATTAACATTAGATATGGATCTATGGGCTCTCTCAATACCAAAAGAAAATGCTTCTGGTAAGTCTAAAGTTTTAGGAAGCCAAGTATTTAAAAAGGAAGTAATATTGTTACCTTCTATATTTTCTGGCAGTCCAAAGATCCTAATGTTATTGCACCTAGATATATTTTCCAGGTCATCAAGTTTAGTTTGTAGATGTGTATTCTGCTTCAGCAAAAACTCAATGTTAATTTCTTCTTCCTGGATTCTATTCTCCATGTCATTGACAGTCTCTTCTATGCCTGTAATCTGAGTCTTCTGTTGTTGCAAGTCCAGATGTAACAAATCTATTTGTTTTGTAGTTTTTTCTATGAAGTTATCAATTTTAGTATCCAGTTTGTCCATTTTGGTAGTAAGTTGCTGAATTGTAGATATCAGAGACTGAAGTTCTTTCTTAATGCTGGAATCCAAAGAATTTGTCTGACTGGAACTCATTTCAAACAGAGGAGCTGACAGAAAAATTTCCCAAAGTGATTTCTGACAGGAATATTATTGAAATTTTCTTTCTTTTTTAGATATTATTCAAGAAACTGATATTCCAAACATATTTAGAAAGAAAATTATTTCATAAATTAATTTTTAAAGTAATTATTTCCTGTCAGAGTTGTGAGATTGGTGGAGCTGAAGAAATCTGCTGCTATCCTGTGTTCATCCTTGGCCACGCCCCCCAATTACACTGCCTTTCTGACAATGTCTGCTAATGCATTTTATGGCTTTGAAAGCAAGCAAAACACTTAGTGGTTTTTGTCCATGTAACTAATAGTATGTAGAACAGATAAAGCTCCATGTAATACAAAGAATCATGGTCAATTCTCGACATAGACGCCAAGATTCAGCAGTCAAGCTGTGCTCTCAAAGTGGATTTCTTGGCATACATATCTTGAACACACAATATGCAGGCTAATCATAATCTTCTATGCTGTACCCCTTGGTGTACTGAAAATAAAGCAAAAGCATGTGTCAAAGTTAGTCTCATGACATAATATTCCTTCAGGATAACATCTTGCTAACAATAACAGACACCAGTGGATTCCAACATTTTAAATGGGACCATGAAATGCTATTATTACATGCTCTGTTTCTGTGAGTGCTCACTTAATTATAGTTCTCAATTTCTGTGCCATATACTGCATATAAGGCTTAAGGATTTAGAGCAGTAATACATCTTAAAACTGGATCTAGTTATTTTGCAGTTTGTGTAAAATATTTACTGAGAATGGTAAGCATTTAATGTCAGCATTTGATACTATTTATAATTTAAATCATGCCACATTCTTATGAAAAAATAAAAGTATTAGTATTATTAATAATAATAATAATACTAATAATAATAATAATAATAATAATAATAATAATAATAATATTTGCAGTATTCATTTCCTGAAAATTAGGAAGGGCTAAAGAGTAGGTAAATATTTGTATAATTTGTTTCAGTCTACAGGCTATCAAACCATATATGTTTTAATGTGGCCTACTTCAAAACTATATTTCATGAATTTGTAGCATTGGCTGCTCCAGATCAAGAGTGGCTATTATTTTTAGGGGAAGCTTTGGATCTAATATTGTTGTTTACCATGCGCCAACAATAAATAATTTATTTTTATACTGATTAGAGAATATAGGCACTGAAGTATCACATTTGAACACAGTGAATTTTGAATGCACTGAATAGATTTGTTAATGCAGAGTAATGTAATGTAATGTAATGTTAAGGCAGAGTGGTATTATTTTCATAAACCTACTTCACTGCCATTGTATAAAAAATCAGTAGCCATGTTATATTTTATTCAGGGCTAGTTTGCAATGCAGAACATTAAATCCTCATACCCTAATAATCATGCACTTCTTTAAGGCTCATACCACATTGCCTTTATTATAGGGTTTAGTATCACAGTACAATGTGGCTATGTACCCAATATCATATGATTTAATTAAATGTATTTACTGGCATGTTAGTGTTTAGTAGTAGAATAGTACATTATTATTATATATCATCATATTCCTCCATTTTGACAGGAGTCAGGTTATTTTAAAGTGTGCCAGCAGCTCAGATGGTTATTGTACTGGAAAACAATACAAAATATGCTTCTGCTTTATTCTGCTTTACTTTAGCTGTAATCCAGAGCCAGTAGTTGCATGGATGTTCTTTCAAACAGAAGCCTTTGTATTAAAAATAATGTCAGCTCTTATGATAAAAATCATTCCTCATTTGCAGTTTTCAGCTAAAGGCAGCTTCATAGGCAGAGCAGATAACAATCAAGGACATCTATTGGTACTAATGGCACATGCTTATAAATAGCTATTTAACTTCTAAAAGGATGCAAAATAATTACGTTTACACATACACACACACACACACACACACACACACACACACACACACACACACACACACACACACACACACACACACACACACACACACACACACACACACACACACACACACACACACACACAGATACATGCATACTCGCACACATTCAAACACATTCACTCATACTCACAAATGTGAACACATATCCACAAACAAAGCAACAAGACTAGAGATTAAACTGAATAGGAATTTAAGGGGATCGTGTTTGTGGACAGCACATCTTAAGCCTTCCTAAATTAATGTAAGGTGCATTACCAACATGTGTTAGAAATAAAATACATAAACTGTATGGTAAATGACAACCTTCTTACAAATCTGGGTGTGCTGCTACAGTGCTGCATTTCACAAGATTTCTAAATTATCTTATTAAAGTAAAACTTTGAAAACTCATAGGTCCTATTACTGGAGAAGGAAGCTGCTTCCTATAAGTTTATGAGATCCGAGTCCTTCTTTTCTATTCAGAATTGTAAAAAGGCAATGAAAATGCATTTATTTCAGTTACAGAAAGTTGCAGTAAATTGATGTATTTATTTATATTTCAGGAAAATTTTAATGAGGAAAGACACTACAAGGTAAACATAATTTTCTAAAGAGGTAAGAATGGATTTGCAACAGGGTGAGAGACCTGTCCATACATGGTAGGAACACATTTCTGTATCCTTTGACTGTAAAACCTTTAGACAGAATATATTTAAAGTCAAATGAAGACCTGACTGGAGAGGCAGTGACATGTCATATAATTCACTTACATTACAAATCAAGTGCATATTCAAAAGTGCTTTGTAAACAAAATAAAGATCATTTCACTAATGAGTTTCCATCCACCTGGAGATGACTTCTGTTGGCCTATCCTTTTGTTACTTTGGTAAACAGATGTAAACAGTTATGGATACTTCTTGGTAGAATTTCTTTCACTCTTTGCCCATATTAGCACTCTTCACAGGCAAGTCTGCCGATAAAACACTACCCGGTGACATAGTAAGGAGCAGAAGGGCAGTGACTGCATCATAAAACTTAGCTGCAGATTAATACCGATTTAAGAAAACATTACAGGGAGGCATGCAGGCATGTAATAAACAAAATATGAATGACTGCACTAAATGTATTGGGAGAAGAAAGGCTATAGCATAAGAGTACACAACATACAAAACAGTGGCCACTGTGCTTTTAATTTTTGAAAGGAATGATCCATAACTTTAAATAAATATAAAAATATTAAATTAGTAGATTAATGTTTTGTTAGCAGCTTTCATAACAATTAGGACATTAGCAGGTTTTAAATGAAATGGATTAATGCCTATGAAATAAGCATTTACATTGTTGTTGTTATAGGTGCGGTCATGGACATCAGGTAAATTGTGAAGCCTGTGTTGTAACAGTATGCAAATGCATTTAAGAAGGACTGTAGTGCCTTCTGTAAGAAATGGTAGTGAGCATGATGGGAATACCAAGTTTGTAAGTTCCAATCCACTGAACTTGTTGAAACAAGTATCATTCAAGGCAAAAGAACTGTTTTGTCACTCAGCTCATTCAACAAGTTGTACAGGTATATTGTGTGCCCTTGGAGTATATAAGGGAATAGTGCATTTGCACTATAGCTTTAACCTTTAATTAATGGCAGTGGCAGAGCTTTCATAAGGCAAGAACTATTTTCTGTGGTTTATAGCCTGTGCATTTTTTTTCTGTTTGCTAGAAAACAGGATGCACAGCTTTACTGGAGAGAGAGAGTGGTCAGTTTTACTGTAAACAATTGGTTCCTCTCCTGTTTCTCTGTGGCTGCGCCACATTATTTTTTGAATAATTAGTTGCAGGGTTGTGTAGGGAGAGGGATTCAGGAAGGCTTAACCCCCCCCTACACACACACACACACACACACACACACACACACACACACACACACACACACACACACACACACACACACACACATACACACACAAACACACGCGCACACGCGAACGCATGCATGCACTCATACACACACACACACACGCTAGCATAGTCAGTAACTTTCAATGTTCAATGTATGAGCATTCTATTCAGAATTTGTATTTGAATTTCAAGAGGATGGAACATGGATGATGACCAATACTTTTATACTTAGAAGGCAAATGCTAGCTAATAAGTATTACTGCATGTGAAATGCGGGAATGGCGGGAAATCCTATATAATAAACATTACTTGTGGTATTTTAAGAGTCAAGCTTGAATTCAAAAATAAATTAGCTTAGCCTTTATCTCAGAGGAAAAAAAAATGTTGACCAACCCATCATCAGTCCAAGACAAATACACAAGACAAGAGGATTAATGATTAGTATCATGCTCACAATCAATGATTGGACACATTGGACACTTTTGATAATGAAAACTTTATTGACACTGAGAAGGATTTTTTAGAGGTAGTTTCTCCAAGGAGACTGAAGTGCATAGTGAACTGAAATATGAACAACTCAGGGGAGATTGACTTCATATCCTAAATATCTAGATCAATGTGACTTCATATCCTGTACATCTGGATCAATGGAAGCATTAGAGAAAGATATGGTCCCCGTCTTCACTTGGTGTGATTATGATGTACTGGAATCAAGTGGCCAAATATATTTTTGTACTTATACACAAGATGCAATGGGCAATTTTACTTGAGGTGACTGCAATGTATTTAATATTTGCAACTTTAAAGATCATTACTCCAGTGTTAAAAATGTTTTTTCATCTGTTCATGCTAGGAAAGTTAACTTGGCCAGTGTACTAACTGAATTAAAGCTTTTTACCAGGAAACACATTTTTTATGTTTGTGAACTATAGTGAACAGACTTAGCCATGTAGGAGCAGTTTGTTTAAGCCACCTATCCCCCCACAAACACACACACACACACACACACACACACACACACACACACACACACACACACACACACACACACACACACACACACACACACACACACTTCTATCAGTATGTAAAAAACTTAATGAAAACAATATTTGTCAAGAGTAAAATACTAATATGAATAAGAAAAAGTTTTTTTCAGATATATCTGTGGATGAAAATGCAATAATATGAACATCACAGCTCAGTGGTGCAGCAGTTAATGTTGTCCCCTCACAGCAAGAGGTTCTCTGGTTTGATTCTCGGCTGGGCTGCTTTCTGTGTGGAGTCTGAATGTCCTCCCGTGTTCTTTTGGGATTCCTCCAGTTACAACTGTTTCCTCACCACATTCTAAAGATGTGTCTGGAGCATTTCTCCCCAGGCCTCCACTGAAAATAGGGCCTGTCCTGGTCAGACTTTCCCAGTCAACATATGTTAAATAAATAAATAAATGTTAGGGAGATTGTTTCATGATCCCAATAGCAGGGTCATGAAAACTAATGAGGGTGATGTGATGTTTTCATGAGTTCCATAGATTAAAGCTCTAAGATATTCATACTTCTCAGTGATCAGAAATTTTATGAATTTGCATCTAAAAATGAAGTGATAATTGGGCATCATAAAATTATTGCACTCTTGTCTAGTTTATTTAACAGCCTGGTTTCCAAAACTTTATTTTTGGCTTTTTGACAGTTAAATATCCCATGTTGCCTCATCTTAATATTATTCCTCAGGGTATAGGTTTTTCTTGCTGTCTTGAAATTTTACTTTACTTAAAACATGCTGCTTCCAGTGAAGTTGACCAGGTTTGTGATTTTAGGGAAAATTAGTACCAAATTTTTTTTTTTGCTTTGAAGGTGTTTTTTCTGACAATACTCACTAGTAGCAGTGGGAGCAGCTGCAGCCAAAATCTTTTCAACTTGTTTCTGTATAGACAGAAAAGGAATATTGTTTTTAATTCACAATTTTCTAAACATGTACTATCTTGTATGCATTATTTAGGTGATATAATTTTACTTTGGACTGCTAAAATCAGTATTTACATGAATCTTTAGACTGATTTCAATCTTCTGTCTCTGTTTTAAAGTTTTCATATACTTAGTCCTACAATACTATTAATTTCTTAGACATTAATTGTAAGTAAAGAATGTGGTGATTAGCTCTGAGTCTAGTGTTTTATAAAAAAAAAACACCTTCAGCAATTTTACATCTTCCAGTAATCACTCATATTGGATAAAACTAAACATTGTGAAGGGGTAGTGTGTCCATCTTTCTAGGATAATTTCAGACAGATAATTTCAGACAAGTAAATCTTTAAGTCAGAAAGTAACTTCTTGGGGGGACGTGGCTAGCATGGTCATGGTGTAGCAGCAGATTTCACAAGCTACACTAAGGAAAATATATCTTCACTGGAAATGTGTTTCATATCAAGAAAAAGTGGATTTATTTTTTCAGAATTTGATAGTATTCAACATTCTCTTCAGAAATATCTACTTATAAATCAAAATTGGTTATAATTTCCAGTCACAACCTTCATCTGAACAAATACTTCACTTCTAGGAGATTTTCAACATGAGTTATAATAAGGCAAATAACCAGGACTCCAGTATAAAAAAGGAACTACAGACTTTAATAACAACTATTCGAGACCTCACAACTAAGATTGATATAATTGACTGTAAAATAGACAACTTTAAAGAAAAAGCTACCAAGCAGATGGATATGCTTTATGAGGATCTATAACAACAAAAAAATTCAAATTACTAGTACTGAGGAATCATTAACAGACTTTGATGGAAGATTGCTAGAAAATGAAAACAACATAGAATTTTTGCTTAAACAAAATACTTCATTATAACATAAACTGGATGATCTAGAGAATAGATCATGCCGGAATAATATAAGGATTTCTGATCTTTAGGAAAACATAGAAGGAAACAATATGTCAAGTTTCCTTAACTCATGGCTGCCAAAATTTCTAGATTTACTAGAGGCTTTATCTTTCAGTATAGAGATACATCAGGAAACAACCCAATCACCTAGATATCATTCTAATCTCTGAATTCTAAGACTAATTCTAAAATAATTCCTAAAAGCGTCCTTTAAAAAAATGCTTTAAATTATTATTCGGCTTTTCTGACTGACCAGCAATTCATGGGTGCAAAGAAAAAAAAAAGTTGTTGTTTTTACCTTAAAATATAAAAAAAAAAAAGATTAAGACTAACCTCTTGCTTCTGCAAGGGCTGAAGATTTACTTCCTGATGGACTTGGAGGTTCATTGTTTCTGATCTCTCTTGTGCAAGGTGACAAAAAAACAAATTACTAGAAACAATAGAAGAGGTGGAGGTGGGCTAAGCTCTAAAATCTAAATAAATATCTAAAACTACATGGAAATCAGAAAAAAAAAAAAGAGACTAAGGAATAAATGAGAAATACAGACTATTTATAAAACAAACTATTATTGTGGACTATGCTTATTAACAAGTCTGTTTTGATATGTTATAAATACAAGGTAAGATCTACACTGCTTTTCATATGTTGCATATATATAATGTTTCATTCATAACTTAATTTGCTATAATATAACATACTTAATTTACCATCGATATATTTATAATTAACACTTTAAGTATTCATTTTATATAAGTAAACATACCATATAAAATGCATTACCTCAGTATCTGCTTCATAGTACAGGATACTACTTAGCTGTATATTACACTTTAATTTCACACAGCTATAATATATACAGTTATAAATATTTAATACTCTATGTAAGATAAAAGTTAGGGATACATTGGAAAATATAAAGTAAAGAAAAATGGAGGGTGGGGGAGAAAGGAAAAAAGTTTATATATATATATATATATATATATATATATATATATATATATATATATATATATATATACATACACACACACACATAATTTCCTGTATAGATACCATATTATACATAAGTCTCTCTAAACTCAAAGTAATAACAACACATATATTCAAAGCCTTCTTCTCTCTTCTAATTGCACTTTATTTAAGTCATAAAAAATAACATATTCATATAACAGTTTCCATCTCACTTCTAATCATACAGTACTGGTCAGCACTGAGCATAAAATGTGTTACACCCTCAGAGTAGAACAAGAATTCAAAATGTAATTATTAAATATGTACATGATATACATTTGTTCAGGATAGGTAAATGTTGGGAAGGTAGTGTAGTATCTGTGGGTTTAAATGCCAATGCATATATTAGCTCTGAGAAGCTGGGAGATGTTATATGCGTTTGTATTACAAGGCTTATTATTTATATATTAATCTAAATTCTAGGGAATATATATAGTTAAAAATAAACATAGTGCTTTAAAATGACAAAATAGACAAGTAGGAAAAGTTACAACATTACTTTCATGCTTTGCATCAAAACTTTTTTTTTCTTGATGACAGTTTTGCAGTTTCTAGTATGGGAAACAGATACATGCTGATTCACATGTATAAAAACATTTTTTTTTACTGAAATTCGGCTGTTTCCCGCCGAAAAAATAAGGGAGACAACTTTGAACATTCTCCTTACCTCGTGCAGTGCTCTCACAAGCTAATTATTCATTTGGAAAACTTTCTACAGTTTGTGGAATCATCATTACTCTCTCTGAACTCCCTCGATGATGTGAAGCAGCTGGATGAGGTCATCACCATGTGATGAACATTTCCAGGAAGTGCAGAACTGTATTTTGACTGTAACTTGGTTTAACAGTCTTTTTTGTTTGAAATCACCTGTTATTTATTTAAAATGATCATTTATATGGTCGATGACAAGATTACATATTACAATAACATAATACCTTCATCTTTTGTGACTTGAAAAAAGGATTACAGAATAGATAAAGGAAGAAAATGTAAAAAGAAAAGAGGTGAGAGAGGAGATGGTTATAGGTTCATAGATTAATACTAGGCTAACTGCCCTTGTGGGCCATTTTCAGCCTAGCCAATTACCCTATGTGAGAATCACACGTGCACCTTGTGTTTGTAAGGTAAACACCTTAACCATTTTATATATATATATATATATATATATATATATATATATATATATATATATATATATTATATATATGTATATATATATATATATATATATATATATATATATATATATATATATATATATATATATATATATATATATATTTATATATATTTATCTATATCTATCTATATATATATATATATATATATATATATATGCATATACTATTTTTTTCTTTCCCTCATATTTCTTTGAAGTATCACTGCATACTATGATTTTATTATGGTTACCATACTCAAAGGTAATATCTTCACAAATTTGTGCAATCTTTATATTTAAGTGTCATAAGTAAGGTTATGCATATCATTTCAGAATGTTTGTTTGCATAGCAAAGAATTGAATAACAAAAGTGGTATACTAAAAAGAACTTTGCAAATAGATATCTTATTCTGCCACAAGTGAAAGTGGTTGTATATGCACATGTTTATAATGACTACATCCCATTTGGGGATGATACAATGTTTATTTAAATGACATACTGTTTATAATTACTCTTATGTCTTCTAAATAGTCATTCTAAATATAACTATTTACAATGGATCCTAACTACATGTTAGCCTTGTTTTACTTTTTTTCTCTCTCTCTTCCCTCTTGTGTTCATGTATATAAGTTAAATAAAGGGAAGAGATATAATGAAAGTTACAAACATGTTAATACAAAATAGAATTACATTTAAACAAACCATGGTATGAACAATAACATTGTGTCCTGGATAACGTATTATATCTGATAACCTAATAGAAATGCTGTTTATACACACAACCGCTGTTATCTATGTTAATACTAAGGCAGTGGGCTAAATTACTTAGTCCATTTAAATAATCTGTAGAACAAACGAATAAACTGGGCGGAAGAAACAAACAATCCAAAACAGAACAGGAGCCCAACAGTAGCCAGCAGAAAAAGAAGTTAATCCCAAAAAACACTTTCTTTTAACGTAAAGTCAATTTAATACATTTTTTTCTCACGTTTTCATCACTTTAAGTAAAGTAACTTCTTCAGACACACAGACAAACAGCAGTTACACAGCTTCTGCAGCATGTAAACCATGTAGCATGATGTCATGTGACTAATAGCAGCAATGAATTAAAGGTGCAAAGCACAATAATTCAAACACTATTAAAGTAAGTCTTAAAACTTACATATTAACTCAAACAAAAAGTGTGTATGCAATCAGTATACAATATACAAGGATTATGTTAATGTCATTAGTAAAAAGTTAAAAATACACTATCGTGTAAGATTTCTTAATTTAAGCAAACATGAAATATTACAATTCTCATTCAGGCCAGGCAAGCAGAAAGCATTAAGTGCTAACTGCCATCCTAATTCTCGTACCTCTAATAGTACTGAATATGGGCCACCTCTAATGTCAGGAAGTACCTGATCAGTAGTTTGGAACGTGAAACTATGTCCACCATTTAATGAAACATGTTTTGCTAAAGCATTTTCTGTTTTATTTTTGCTGATCGCATAAGAGTGTTCGTAAATTCTCTCACAAAGTTTCCTGTCTGTTTTCCCTATATAGAAAGCTGGACATAAGGTACAGGAAGCTAAGTGAACAACACTCTTGGACTCACAATTCAACTTATGGTTGATGTAAAATTTACATGTATTTAATACTCTAAAAATAATTACTTGTTTTTATGTGTTTACACATCCTACATGCTCAACACATAAAGATTCCAGTAAGTCTAGAAGTAGGTTTAGTGCTTTTAATTTCAAAAAAACTTTTTAAATTAGTACCTCTTCTATAAACAATACTGAGTGACTGGCCAATTCTGTCAACTAGGGAAGAGTCCTTATAAAGGAAGCTCCAATTTTTGTGGAGAATGAATCTAAGTTGGTCACTGTCTTTACTAAAGGTGGTTATAAAAGTATTGCATAAAGAGGTCTCCCTAGTTTGCTGAGTCATTGAAGGTTTTATCAAGGTAATCGAATGGCAATCTGGTAGGAGGTGACTCTACCAGGTTAACATCAATGACAAAGGAAGGTGTTTTGGATTGTTTGTTTCTTCCACCCAGTTTATTTGCTTGTTCTACAGTTTGTATGGCATCTGGATCACCTAACAGCCCAGCCAGCCCAAATTTGTTTGGACGAACACAACCTTTGCAAACTTTGCAACCAGTGGATTTAAGTAACATTCTTAATTCACTGTCACAATGTATTGATTATCTAACCCAGAGACTTGACTCTGTAGACAAGCAGCGAAGTGGCGAACCTAACACTATTACATCTGTTAATGGAAACAACCAGGGGAACTTGAACTCCCAGAATTATTCCAATAACACTGACCCTCAGTTTCGGTCTTCAGATGGTTCAATACCACTGGGTCAACAAGCGACTGTTCCAGCACAACATAACTTGGCACCACTGACTGTAGATAACAGTACTTCTAATGAACTTGTTAACACAAATGAGCTTATTGGAGTTCCATCTTTTACTGAATGGGTTAACAACACTACCAAGTTAAGTTTTGGCTTTACTAACCCCCAGGAACAACCCGCTCACAATGTTAACCTACCTCAGACAAACTTATGTTCGCTTGCTGACAAATTGAAATCTTTTGATGTGAAACTCTTAAAATTGAAGAAGCTCCAACTTGAGGTGGTATATTTTAGACAATTTTTATCTGAAAGGATAGTACCTAAGGGCCTTAGGTGCTATCAATATCCAACTGGCTTAATCCCAGATTCTCCATTCCACACAGAATTACTTTCTTTTTTTGACCAGCAGGGCTTTCAGCTTATGGAGTTAATGATAAAACACTACTCATTGTAGATTGAGAATTTAGTGAAATAAGTTGAAGATTTGGACAAAACTATTAAACTGCATCCTGACTTTGTTAGATATAGGTTTGACTACAACA
The DNA here is from genome assembly GCF_019279795.1 of Protopterus annectens. NCBI lineage: Eukaryota > Metazoa > Chordata > Ceratodontiformes > Protopteridae > Protopterus > Protopterus annectens. Next base: position 722,136,097 of record NC_056731.1, read on the forward strand.
GAGTATTTACCAGTATTGAGCAATTGTTGGACAGACTTAAAAACAACAACATTAAAAAAATGAATTGTGACCGTATGGCATACACTAATGGTTTTGCTTACCCTAGACCACAAATTTCACAGGTTTGGCACAATTCCAACACAGTGCTGCCCCTGACAGAAGTCAATTCAACTAATAATAATTCTGTTGACAGTCAATTACCACTTGAATCTGAGGTTAATAACACTGATTTCGCTGACACAGTTAGGCAAAGTGAAAGAATTTGGGCTAACAATTCACATGAGGGGCAAGCAAACAACAATCAACTTGCTTGAAATTTTCACCAGGACAAGAACAACATGCCCACTACTGGGGCACGTCACCCTCAGTATCAGAGGAACAAAAGGTGGAACAACTGTTGGAAGAGATAGTTCCAAATGACTCTGTTGCAGTAAATAACCTTGTTGTTCTCACTAATTCTAAAGGGGACTTTAATATTTATAACTTTTCATCTGTTGTTATAGAAGCGAATTTGGTAGAACTGCTAGCGAAGGGTAACACATATGTTTTAAGTAATAACATTAATGTAGTAAAAACTTTGTTAGACTTAAAGTTTTATGTAAGGAAATTACATCTTTCCTTTTTATTAGGCAATGTTCAACAACCTGCACATGTACATAGGGCTGCTAGTACGTTCAACCTTCCTCTTCATCCCCTTTTAGCTCTTTATGAAAGCATGTGTGAGTTAGACATTAGACACATACCTTCCATTAGAGCTAGTAATACTTTTTATAAACAGAGCAATATCACTACGGAACAGTTAAGAGCACTAAAACTATTTAGATCAGCTCATGTCCATTTAGATAAACCAGACAAAGGTGGTGGACTTGTTATCTTTGACATCACTGATTATAATAAAAAAATGGAGTTAGCCTTGAACTGTCCGGCCTATGCTAAGGCATCTCTTAACAAACTAAATATTGCACAATCAAGTATTAGAGTGTACTTCAGAGATCTGTTTATAGAAGCCAAAATTGACCTGGATACATTCAATTACATTAATATTCTCTACTCAAAAACACCTGTCATGTTCAGAATACCAAACATTCATAAGAACCAACATGACCCTCCTATGCGTCCACTTATTGACGGTCGAGGTTCCTTGACATATCCATGTGCAAAACTCGTTGACTCAATATTACGAAAATATCTTAAACTTGAGTCACGAGTATGCAAAGATTCATGGACTTTGTTGAAAAATGTGAACATTTTAGAAGTTAACCAAGAAGACAACTTTCTTACCAATGATGTAGTCGACTTATACACTTCTATTCCACACTTAGAAGTGGTTGAGTGGGTAGACGTTTATATGAAAAATAAAAAAGCTCCACAAAGGGATATTGACCTGGCAACTGAGTTAAATGATATTATACTTTCCAACAACTTTTTTATTTTTAACGACAAGATCTATTTACAAAAACATGGAGTTGCTATGGGCTCCCCTTGCGGAGCGAGTGTGGTGAACATGTTTATGGCTCAATGGGAAGAATATTTTGTATTCAATAACTCTGAAATTTACAGTTCCTTCACTTTTTATACCAGATTTTTGGACGACATCTTTGTGATTTTTAAAGGAAATGAATCACAAGCTAAACAAAATGATAAATTACTTTAACTCTACTACACCATTTTTTAAATTTACTTACACTTTTCACACTACAAGTATTGACTATTTGAACCTGAATATAAATAAAGATGTAGTAAATAGGAGATATGTTTCCAAAATTTATAGAAAACCTACACATTGCAACTCCTATTTACATTTTTCTAGTGCACACCCTTACAGGCAAAAACGTTCAATAGTGAAGGGTCAACTCATTAGAGCCACAAGGATGTGTACTAATGAAGATGACTTTAATTCTGAATGTCAACTCTTAAGAGACATGTTTTGCAATAGAGACTATCCGGTTAGTTTAATAAATGACTTAACTGAAGAAATCGTAAACAAACGGAGTAGAGGTATAGTTCAACCACTCTTGACCTCACCTTCTGTTGTCATTGGTGTTAACCTGGTAGAGTCACCTCCTAGCCAGATTGCCATTCGAACTACACAGTCACCAAACAGTGACTTGGTTACTTTTATAAAACCTTCAATGACTCAGCAAACTAGGGAGACCTCTTTATGCAATACTTTTATAACCACCTTTAGTAAAGACAGTGACCAGCTTAGATTAATTCTCCACAAAAATTGGAGTTTCCTTTATAAGGACTCTTCCCTAGTTGACAGAATTGGCCAGTCACCCAGTATTGTTTATAGAAGAGGTACTAATTTAAATTTTTTTTTTTTTAATTAAAAGCACTAAACCTACTTCTAGACTTACTGGAACATTTATATGTGGAGCATGTAGGATGTGTAAATACATAAAAACAGGTACTTCTTTCAAAGTATTGAATACATGTAAATTTTACATCAACCATAAGTTGAATTGTGAGTCCAAGAGTGTTGTTTACTTAGCTTCCTGTACCTTATGTCCAGCTTTCTATATAGGGAAAATGGACAGGAAGCTTTGTGAGAGAATTCTGAACACTCTTATGCGATTAGCAAAAATAAAACAGAAAATGCTTTAGCAAAACATGTTTCATTAAATGGTGGACATAGTTTCACGTTCCAAACTATTGATCAGGTACTTCCTGACATTAGAGGTGGCCCATATCCAGTACTATTAGAGATACGAGAACTAGAATGGCAGTTAGCACTTATTGCTTTCTGCTTGACTGACTTAAATGAGAATTGTAATATTTCATGTTTGCTTAAATTAAGAAATCGTACACGATAGTGTATTTTTAACTTTTTACTAATGACATTAATATAATCCTTGTATATTGTATACTGATTGCATACACACTTTTTATTTGAGTTAGTATGTAAGTTTTAAGACTTACTTTAATAGTGTTTGAATTATTGTGCTTTGCACCTTTAATTCATTGCTGCTATTAGTCACATGACTTCATGCTACATGGTTTACATGCTGCAGAAACTGTGTAACTGCTGTTTGTCTGTGTGTCTGAAGAAGTTACTTTACTTAAAGTGACGAAAACATGAGAGAATTTTTTATTAAATTGACTTTACGTTAAAAGAAAGTGTTTTTTGGGATTAACATCTTTTTCTGCTGGCTACTGTTGGGCTCCTGTTCTGTTTTGGACTTTTAAATAATCTGTTAGACATTTGCCTTATTTTGGAATGTAAATCATATGTTGAATCTATTAGGTTACATAGACTTCTTATTAGCTATGATAGAATTTGGTTATATTAATGTTTCTAACTTAAAGTATATAAAGTATGTTATTAGTGGAGTTTGTACTCTGATGTTACAGTTTAGGGGTTGATCTCAGTGGCAGATGTCATTGGGATTAAGAGGTTATAACTCTAGCTGGGGAGCTTTGGGGTGTGTTTTTATCTAGTGTATGTAATCATTTTTTTTTTAAATAGTTTTTTGACATCCAGAGTAGCTTATCTACAGAAAATATAGAGAATAAAGCTCAAGGAATACATTTTTTTCCTAAAGAAATGAGATTTAATATTTTACTAAGAACAAATTCATTTTTTGTGGAAATGTTCACATTATAAATATGATACTGATATGTTACTAGCACATCTTTCAGGTACAATTACATAATATGACTATGTTGAAAGGTATGTCACTTAACATAAATGGTTTGAACAATCCATATAAAAGAAGTAATTTATTTAAATATCTAGCTTTTCATAAATCTAATATAGTATTCTTACAAGAAACCCATTTAACAAAAGATACTATTAAATTTCTAGATTCAAATAAATACACAAATATAGTAAGCTCAGAATGTACGAAAAAAAAGGTGTAGCAATATTGTGGAACAAAACATTACCATTACCCAGAATAATCAAAACATACCAAGACAATAAAGGTTTGTTTTGCTTTGAGATGGGTAAGAAATTATATACATTACAAAACAATTATCGGTTACCTGGTGTTGGTACTAATACTATTAGACACATATTGAATCAAATAGTTTCACTATCTGAGTGACATATCATTATGGCAGGTGACTACAACTGTATCATAGACCCTAAAGATACAACCACCTCAGGAAAAAGAAAAATTACAGCACAAGCTAAACAACGTATAAATTTCATAGACTTATACCTACTCAAAGACATACATCATTTTGTGGATCATAACTCATTACAATACACATTATATTCTAATAGATACAAAACATATTCTCGCATTGATAGAATATTTCTTTCCACACAGATAATGAATAACCTGACCAATATCAAAATTATATCCTGCCCAATCTCGGACCGTAATAATATCTTATTTGAACTTAATATTAATAACACCCATAGTGTCCAAATTAAAATGATTCCACCATATCTCACACAACTTAAAGATTTTCAATTATTCATAACAGAAGAGTCACAAAACTGCATTAATATAAACTCAGCATCAGACACACATGATATATTTATTTGGGATGCCCTAAAAGCATATTTATATGGACAAATAAACAAATGGTTTCATAATAAGATGAAAATATGGGATAAAGATAGAATAATACAAGATAAACAGGACTCACTATAGACAAATAATAAAGACAACCTGTCTTCAAAGAATATAAGGGATGAGATATACAAACTAAATGAGGAATATAGATCTATCCTACATCATAAAACAAAGATAACATTTGAAAAGTATAGGTTTCTTGCTTATTCCATAAATCCTAAACATCTATCAAACCTTAAGAATAAGACCTAAAGATTAAATAAATATAATAATATTAAAGAAATGCATTCTGCAAAAAAGAAAAGAGAAGTACATAGTATGCAAGATATATTAGAAGAGTTTAGATGCCACTTTCATGAAATGAATCAATCCACACAACAAATTCAAACACAAGATAACATAAGATATTATATTAACAAGAATATATATAATAAACTAAACAAACAACAAATAGAAGTTATTGATAAACAAATTAATTTATCAGATATACAAAGTCAAGTAAGTAAGCTTAAACTAAACAAAGCTCCAGGTAACCATGGAATTATTCCTGAAATATATAAGATAATGCCCAAAATTGCTATTTCCTTACTACACAAAGTATATAATTTGGCCCAAAATGATAATTTTATACCACCATCCTGGAAATATACATTTATATACCCTATTTTAAAATCAAATAAAGACCCAAAATTCTGTTCCTCATACAGACCAATATCTTCACTGAATATCAGTTATAAGATGTTTATGAATATATTCTCAGAAAGACTGAAGAAATTCTTACCCCACTTAATAGACGAAGACCAGACAGGATTTATAACTAACAGAAGTACTTTTGATAATATAAAATGAACCCTAGCTATTATAGACTTCTCACAAAGGAAGAAAAGGAACTTATCATTAATTAGTCTTGATATCAATGTGGACTTTGATTCTATTATCTGGATCTATCTATTTACTCTTTTGGAATGCTTACATTTTTCACATAATTTTATTAATCTTCTAAAACATTTATATGAAGAAACCTATGCATATATCAAAATAGGGTCATATATTTCCAATAAAATATCTATTACAAAAGGCACCAAACAAGGATGTCCTCTCTCTCCTCTACTATTTACTTTGATCATGGAACCCTGGGCAAATGAAATAAGAAACAATAAAGAAATAGAGGGTTTGGAAATGGATAAAGACAATATAGCCAAAATCCAGCTGTTTGCAGATGATGTTCTTATCACCACAAAGGGAAATGACTCCTCATTCATGTCATTATATGAATCAATTAAAACATTTCAAATGATGTCCGGTCTATCATTCAATGACACCTTGTAACACAGCATTGCCCTTACTGCATAGTTAATCAGTACTACCAGGCCACATTGAACTGCTTTTATTGTGCTGTTTGGCACCTATGTGGTAGAATAAGTAATTTTTGTGACTCTGCCTCTTTAGCTGCAAAAATTTTAATAAGAAAATTACTGCTGTAGGTAGTGTGATTTAATTGTGTTACGCTTTAAATTTAGTTAATTACCATTTTTTCCAGAGTATCTGATTGGCTAAATGGTCTTTTAATTAAGATACTCACTTTGTGCATTTTTTTAAGTTTTAAAAATGATACTTTCCAGAAAAATGCTTTGCAAGGAATGAGAGCCGCAGTTATTGGAAGTAAAGAGTACATTCTGGAACTTATTGAAGAAGCTAGTATGATTGTAAATGATAATTAAAACTGCAAAATTCTAGTCTTTCCTAATATTACCCTCTTCTCATAATTTGTTACTTAATGATATTGCACAGTCTCTATTCAGTTGTCAAAGAATTCTAGCATGAATCTTTTCAGGTCCCATTCTCTGTTCACCTAGTTCTTTGAGGCTCTTTTTCTTTGTAACTGGATTTTTTTGGGGGGGGGGCTTGCACGCCACCTACTGAATTTAAATTTTCTTGAACTTCATCTACTAAAGTAAACAAAGCCTCAACATACAGAATTATGGAAAATACAGCAAAATCTCTTTTTTCATTATTTTTACAGAGCTAAGCATCTCAGCACCCCTCCCCATACTGAAATATATTAACTGCAGGATCACACAAAACCTGGAACATGTGACTGTACATTACTGTAATATTGTGCAATCTCACCACCATCAGCATTCTGGTAATGCTCTCCTCATCAATGTGTATATAATTTGATTACTTGCATTTGAATGACATGTAATTGATAACAGTGTGTGTGTGTGTGCGCGTCTATATATATATATATATATGTGTGTGTGTGTGTGTGTGTGTGTGTGTGTGTGTGCATCTATATATATATATATATATATATATATATATATATATATATATATATATATATATATATATATATATATATATACACACACACACACACACACACACACACACACAAATAGATCTAAACATTGTACAGACTAATGACAGTGACTTAGGGAACAATTTTTCAGTCAAGCTGTTTATGAAAGGAAAAAAAGGGTTAAATATTGCCAGTGTAATGAGAATGTAAAAAAAACTAAATGACCATGCATGCAGTCAGCCTCAGAGTTATCTAACAGTGAAAATGAATTCTACAAATTGATCTTTAATTCTGAAATATTACAAGACATGGAGACAACATTAGTTATGCAGTTAAATCAATATTAAAAGAATAAAGTTCATTAATAAGAACTCATTGTAAGGTGCCCAATGGACTTGATTCCATAAGACTTGGTCTTAGGGCAAGTGACCACTTATACTGAGAGCAGGCTGAGAGCAAATCTTCTCGAATATGGCCCCCAGTGTAAGCCTTTTTGTAGATAGGCCTTACACTAAAGTAAGTCACTTACACTGATAGCAGGTGTTTTGGAATCTGAGTTTTTTATACATTTTTTTCTTAATTTATTTTAACAACGTGAAAAAGCACAATCAAGTAAGGAAAAAAGGTTTAAGATGGTTAACAGGTAAAATGAACTAGCTGTAACAATCAGGCTTATACAATGATATAAATTAGTCATAAATAAGAAAACATAGCTGATATAAATGCAACTATAAATACTGCTCTTGTTTCTTACTTATTATTAAGGGTACAATAGTAATCAGGAGCTTGGTATTGCAGAGTCCTATAAGGTTCATAAAATGACACATCTTTAGACTAGATTATCTTCAGTTTTTCCCGTGCTTGCTGAATCTGGCTGCATCTTGTAGACTCAGTGTACTTCTTAGTGTAGCACACCCGCAGGTATAGCTGAAGTAGATATGGGTTCCTTCCTACCTGACTCTGGTGACACCCCTTCTTTAGGCCCAACACCCCAAGGTGGCAAGTGATAACAGATTTTATTCTAGGTGACACTTTAGTGTTAAAGGGCAATAGCACAACAACAAACAAATAATTTCAACAGTGCACCAGTTAGCAGTAAGGCAGAGTGAGATATGCATGTAATGAAACCATACATTTACCCCCTTCCCCAGAACTCAACAGAAAAGATCTTGACATTCAAACATGCACATAAAGGCAATATCAATGAGCAGTAAAGCTTTTATAATGCAGTAATACAAGCACGGAAAAAATGCAATGTCATTAAGGGGGAAAAATACGGTTATAAAACAACAGTACATATATGAAAAAGATGCAATGTCATTGAGCAGTAAAGATTCTTGAAGGCAGCCGTACTAACATGAGCAAAATGCAATGCCACTGAACAATAAAGATTTATAATGCAACAACACAAATATGAGAAAATGCAATGTCATTTAGCAATAAAGAGTCTTTATGGCAACAGTACTAACACCCTCTATCCTCTAGATCAATCTAAACAGACCAACTATGAGACACTCTATTGTACCCTGTTCACTGGCCAGTGACTACTCACAGTCCAACTACCAGCATGATGGGGCCCAAGGTTGGAGCTCATATGGATCCCAGCTATTTGTAATCCAGAAAGCATTTAGGGGGAAATTCACAATCTTATAAAAGTATAAAAAAATGACTGCCAAATGCCTCTCACCACTCCGTCGAGAATATCCCAATGACCAGGCACCACAGTTCCTTTTACGAGAAAAATGGAAAATCACCCGCCAGAACTCTGGTAGTCATCTATGACACCTCTGCACTAGGCCCAAGGTAACTTCTTTTCTTGCTGAATCATATGCAGGCATGGAATTACTGGTTTCAGAACTTCTGTCCTGAACTCACAAAATACCATCATCCAGGATTTCAGCAAGAAATAGACACAAACTACTACCTCACTTCTCTGTCCCAAAACACTAGAATAAAAAAATCCAGTCATACTGCAAGGCCCTTTTCCCTGCAGCTAGTCTTTCAGTCTTTCCTCCTTTAGCTAGTGTTCCAGTCTCCTCTCTTTCGCTTTCAAAATTGTCTTTTATATTGCTGAAAAGTAGCTCCACCTTGTGGTATAATGGAACACTGCAGTGTATTACTTCTGCAATGAAATACAGTGGGAGCTACATTAGCATATCCATTTCAGGGATACAACATCAGTATTCACTCCATACAAGAAATAGCTATGTGAAGTAAAAATTAATACAACTCAAAAAAGAGAAAACCACAACAACACACAAAGACCATCTTTTATTCTTGTACTGCTATTTTCTGTACATATATATTTTATATTCCTGACCTATCATGCTGACACTTGTCAACTAGAAAATATCAGTGAACTGTGTCTGCCTGGTATTTAAAGAAGGTTATAGCATACTTCAGTAATACCTGGCATTGCCACATTTCCTCTTTCTCTTTCTCGCTATGAATTCCATGATCTTATTCTTTCACCTTCTACCCAGTAACTGGCATCTTCAGCATCGAACTTCTAGCCACCTGCTGTTCCAGCGTTATTTCTGTAAATCCCCTTCCTATCTCTTGGTCAATTGCTAGAAAAACACTAGATTTACATACTTTGGATTATTGTTAAGAGAAATCTTGCCATAAAGATTATCCTTCTTGGGCACCTCAGATAGAATACGGAACATAGAAAGCATTAATACTTTTGTTAGGTGCAATAATATATTCTTATTGTAGAAATTCTTCTATTTTCAACTGATAAAGACTCAACTCCTTACATAACAGAAAGATAGGGGTTTAATCTGTCTTCCCTTCATTTATAGTATAAGAAAGACATCATCAAGTGCATTCTTACCTCAGACTATGTTAGCTGAGGATTGAAAGCATTAATGCAGCACTTTTCATATGTAAATCTTTCATGAAGGAAATAGTAGTCAAAATGCTCAAAGCAGCAGTTTTTTTACCATCATCCTACAAGTCAAGTTTCAGAAATCATTTCTAATTTCAACTTTTACCAGAAATCCAGACATCCAGACACTTTGCTGTTTGCTGTGAAAGAAAGGTTTGTTGTTGTTTTTTTGTATTTCTGTATTGCCTTTCTATATTTTGAATACTGTAGTTTGTTTTCTTTATTGGCCTTCCTGAAAGAGGATAAATATCACCAAACACCATCATATACTAGGACTTCAATTACCCTATAATAACGGGAACACTACTCAAGGCCAACACCTAGCCCAAAAGTTCTGGAAGATTCATAGTAAATGCCAATGAAACAAAAGTCACCATCCCCCCAAGAGAGAGACAAAACAAATACTTGATCTCATCATCACGAAACATGGGATGTTCAAATGTTCACCGAAGTATACCTCACTGGTGAGATCAGGAGATCACAACTAAATCTCGCTGGAGGTCCTCATCCCACCCCCACCTGAAATAAAAGACCACAGTGCAAAAAACACAGCATCTGTCCTCCTGATGGTGTCCCGACACCAATGTGGAGAGAAATTACCACTGCAAATTAAATAACAACTAGGACAGGAGTCTTACCTCCAGTCTTACCTCTGGATACTGCCCATCAGCGCACTGCAACTGTGCCTAAAGCGACAATGGAGCCTCACGACCCCATTAAATTACCATTAAGCTAAGGTAGCCATGAGAGGATCATAATTCCCCCATACAATTGGATATAGAAAAATAAAGAAAGACATAGGAATTTGGCTTTTGGATCACAGTTGCAGATCATCAAAAAGCTATTGTTGACTTTTTCAAACAGTCACCAAAGCCATTGATGAGGTCCACCAATGCATTCTACCTACCTCGCCAGTCCGCCAGCTACCGATATCTCGGGTATCATTGATCACCTAAAACTCAGGTGTTGAAAAAAACATCAAGCAATGTTATGCCAATAAACTGCCTAAGAAGACAGAACCCACAGGGTCAGGAGTTGCTGGCGCCATGTCAGACCCAAAGCTCGTCATATCAGACCTGTAACACAGGCTCAGTGGTGTTGGCCCAGTCTCGTTTGGGCCTACTTTTGTACAGTATCTACTTTCCAGTACAAGCAGTTACACTGACAAAATATTTAATAAAACACAAGATGTGCTGCAAACTGGGTCCATCTGACACACAACACATTCACACAGTATTCTTCAGATGGTGCCAAAGCGGATAACGAAAATGAGATGCCAAGGCTAAAAGAAAATACAAAAATGCACTAGTCATACCTTAGGGCTACCTCGTAGGTAGAGCTACCAAATGATGGCAATCACGCAAACAGAGAAGGTTGTTAGGAGGGCAGTTGATAGTAGTCTGTCAGTACGACACCATTGACACCCAGGTAGTAAAGTAGTTTTCAGGACCTTCTACATTTATCATGAAGGATAGATCATCATCTAGATCAAGGGAAGATGTAGTCATATACTCATCCTCATCAGACCAAATATTGAGCAACAATGCCCCCTGACCGATATCTGACCGACACTTGCAGCAGCTGGAGAGGCCAAAAGTTCCTTTTTCCAGACTACTTAGTGTCTCCCATTGGCTTCCTACAATTCCATTCAATTTCAGTTTTTGAATACCTATGAAAGTCTTTTGGGGGATACTGAGCTCCTTTCTGAGCTCCTCAAATAAAGTTAAATAGTCTTTTCAAATACCCGGTATCCTAGGAACATGACATTTACCTCCAGATTTCCAAAATAACAGCCAGTCTGGATTTGCAATATTTTATAATCTTGTACTGCTATTAGAAGCAAATTCAGACTGACTAAGGTTCACCAGGTTTAAGAAAGAAAGAAAGTTAAAGAAATACTACTAAAAGTATGTGTGTGTGTGTGTGTGTGTGTGTGTGTGTGTGTGTGTGTGTGTGTGTGTGTGTGTGTGTGTTTCTGACAGTTTTAATGGGTGCTCTGTTTATCAGACAAATTATAGTTCCTTAAATACTGGTTATATCTTTGCTTTGAAATGTTATGTCTTCTTTTGCAATACTAACACTCCTGCAGTACTTCAGCGGTTGTGTCACATCATGCGACTTTTCATTTCTTGCAGCAAGAGCCTAATTCATGTATTTTCTGTATGGATTAGGGTATTTTTGAAACCAACATGTAGAGAAAATGACTGATTTTAGGATTCCTGAATGACAGCCCTAGGAATGATGTCAGTTATACCTTATGGAACATTTGGTATAGTGTTAAAAGTTTTAAGTAAATGTATGGTAAATTGTCAATTAGCTAAAGATAATAGAGATGCAAGATTACCCATAGTGCTATCTCCTATTTTTATGTGCAAATTATGTGAAGCATATATGAAATGGAACCCCCAGATTGCCTGTCATTAGGGACACTCTCCAGTACTTGCACTGACTGTGCAACACCTGATTATTCATAAATTAATCCCATGATTGACTGGCCAAGCCCTCCCTGAGAGTTGAGGGGAGGTGCAGGCTAGGGTGGGAATTGGTGAGGTGTTAATAGTTATAAAACAAAGTAGCCTTGGACATCCTATCATTCATGTGATTCCTATAACATTGAGTCTAAGTGAAAAAATGTTTGCCAATCAATAATCAGCCTGTTTTTTTTTACTAGTTAGATGAGTACAGTACCAGGTAAACTAGTCTTTATTTATACTACTTATGGGATATATAATGATAACTTATTTCTCTGAATCATTTGGTTTAACCAGAAAGCAATGTTATCCAAAACAGGAGTAGGCTGTGTGACTCTGGTATGAATTCATCCCTTGAGAATTATTGTATTTTATATCTATTTTGGATTCCGCAGTGGTGCAGCAGTAGCATTGTTTCCTCACAGCAAGAGGTTCTCCCATTCGATTCTTGGCTGGAGTGCATGGAGTGCCTTCTGTGTGGAGTCTGCATGTCTTCCCTGCGGTTGGGTGGGCATTCAAAAGACATGCATAAATGGGTGTGCCTTCGTTGAAGATTGAACATCGAGCTGTCACCTCAGCGTTCGTGAAAATCTACTGCCAATCATTAGCGGACCGGAGTTCCACTGTGGCGACCCCTAACCGGGAAAAGCCGAAAGACAAACAACAACAACATATCTATTTTTACTATTTAGACTTCAATATATTTGATTTAACCGTGCATCCAAAATTTTTATAGAGAAGGTAATATCCCTATTAACCAGAAAATGAAACACTTAATTATGTTATGATGTTGGAAATAAGACTGTTGAAAGTTTAATGCTCTTTTAGGTTTGACTTGTGGGAATTGCAGTATCTCCAAGTGTTCAACTGTATTAAAGGTACAGGGATTTCAGAGTTGGTATATTGAAGGAGTGGTAGTGTGACCATGTGACCGTGCAGCCTCCATGTCAGAGATTTCATGAGGGCAAAGATTCCCTGCAAATGCAGTTTAAAAAATGTAACTGTGCATTTTGGAGCATTTGGTTAAGAACTGCAGTTTAATTTTCAGTGTCAGAACTAATATTTATATCCAAAAATCGATGTGGGTTTTACAATGATATTGTCAGCAGATGCATTGAATGTGAGGTCTGCAGCAAAATACATTGCAGATTTTGTCTCTCTTTAGAATTAATTGAAATATTATACAGTAGTCTTGAGCAGTGCCATAAAAGAAAACCTTAGAAAGCTTGAATGTTTTTTTCCTCATTGTGTTACCTCCCCAATGTACCACATACCATTGCACTACCAAGACATTTTCTTATATTATCAAGCCTGAATATATACTGTACCTTACAGTCATACAACTAAAAACAGTCTGAACTTTTTGACTTGTTCATTCACACTCTCCTGTTGTCAACAAGTGTCACATCTGTAGGTCCATAGTCTAGATACAGTTGAAGAGATTAGTTGTGTTTGCGCTACATCTGTCTATTCTTTTTTAAATAAAATAAAGCATGAATGCACATTTATACTTTTATATTCCCTAACTGTAATATCATTCCTATATATGTCATATTCGGTCTACTAGTTCCATGTGTAATTGATGTATGTGGCTATTCCTGGCTTATTACCAACAAAGGTACCCTTTCCTCATGTTTTCATTTTATAAATATTTAACAAGAATAAAACTTACCTAGTCAATGGGAATTTTGAATTGTATAATGCCAGGTGAATATTTGTATAATACCCTTAGAAGGATAGGGCCTAATTTTAATTATCTCCATATTAGTTTGTGGGGCAGACTCATTCTTATTCCCTGGAATAGGAACATTCCTGTATGCATTTCCACCCTTTCCACTTGTTCACAAGGTACTTCTGAAGGTTCAGAAAGAAATGCCAAAGATCATTGTGGTGAACTCCTATTAGCCCACATAATCTTGGTTTTACTTTCTAATAGTATTGGCAAAGGTCAATTACCATAGAGTTCCTCGCACTCTGGATCTGCTCATGCAGTCTCAAGGGCCACTTGCACACCCCAGTTTAAAGAAACCTGAACTGAATGCCTGGATTATTCAGTCTTGACTCTGTTTAGGCAGTTGTTTCATGAGGATGTGCAGCAGGTGTTAAAGGAGGTCAGAAAACCTGCAAACAGAAAATCTTATATTTGCAAATGGACGAGGTTTTTTTAAGGAGTGTCTAAATGGAAAAAGAGGTCCACTGAAGTTAACATAACTCTAGTCTTGAAATATTTGCATGAGCTACTTCAGGATGGCTTATTGTACAGGTCCATTAAGGTGCATTTAGCAGTCAAGTCTTCTGGTCTGCCTAAGTTCATACAACAGTGAAAAAAAGGGAATAAACCATTGTCTCAGAAAAGCATTTTAGCACAATTTCTAAAATCAATCGGCAGTCAAAGAATGTCTATCGATAGATTGATTGCATTCCTATTATTTTTTGTTAGAGTGTTTTCTTACTATGAATATTGGAAATATAAAGATTAGTTCTGCTGACAGTATTTAGTAATGTTATAAATCCTGAAGGCAGTTTAAAACGAGATCTGAGAACTTTGGCAAAAAAGAAACTCCAAACACCAGACAAGTGCATGAATTTTACACCATCCATATTCATGCCACTGTGTCAGTGTTTTCCCTGGTTAATATTCTTCATTTTCCTATTAAAAAACATAAACAAGAATTTCTGTTTATTCTCTTCCTTTGTTTCTATGTTCAATTGCTGTGTGCATTTAGCATTTTTAATGGTGTTCCCTAATTTATTGACAGTTTGTAATGTAGAATTTAATTTCCCATATCAATAATCTTTTCATAGTTGCTCATAGTAGTACTGGGCGTTAAGAGTCCATAAAATAAAGGGACAGAACTGTTATCCCCTCCTGACAGCGCAGGGTCCTTACGCGTTAAATCTTCTCTCAAAAGAAGCATAGTACTCTATGTCTTGCTTTATCAACACTGAATAGAAGGAAACAATGGCATCTTTAGATCTGGATGTTCTACCCTTGGATATTGGCTGTGCTATATAGTATGCTTTCCTAATTATTGCTGCAACATTATGATAGAGGAAGAGGAAGATGGAACTGCCAACCCTAGTACCAAGATCCCTGACATGTTCATTTGGTAGTGGAGTATTTTTATATTGTTTCTTTATAGAAAGGTTTGTTTACCAAATGAAACAATACTATACATTTTAACATTTAATTTGAGCCACATTTCCATATACAAGATATTAACTAAGGTATGTTTTTTGGATGGGAACTGATGTCAGAGGGGTTCTTGACAATAACACCCAGTTTAACATTATCTACAGGTGTAGCTAACCACAAGTCTTGATTCTCAATTTGGTGATCAGAGAAATACATACCAAAATGGAGGGGGTCCAGAGTAGTGCAGTGCCCTGGTGGACTTTGTTGGTTAACTTCATACTTATTGTACTGCCATGCAGACTAGTTTGTCTCTGTCTTTTATCCAGTTTGCCATCTATCTTGGCATGTAAGGATTTATATGTAAAGCATTTAGCTTACCTACAATACCCAGACAGGGTATGGTGTCAAAAGGTTTGGATTGGTCAAGAAATGTTGTGTGAACAGCATGATGAAATGCAATACTGTGTGTCACCTTCTCAAAAAGTTAACTAGATTTAAAATCTCCTTTTGATAAAGCTAAACTGCCAAAGCATACTGAGATTTTTAATTTCATGGTCAGTGAGGTCAGTTATAATACTTTCCATAACTTTGCAATTCAGGCTGGTAAAGCTGATGAGTCTGCAATTAATGGGGTCCATGATGGCACCACCCTTGTGGAGTGGCATCACCACTGTATTGTGCCACAATTTAGGAACAGATTCTGATACTAAGCTTAAACCTAAAACAGGTTGAAAAGAGGTTCCATAAGGGTGTGTTTAGCACTATTTTTAGACCATCTAGGAATGTTGTCAAGTCCCATGGAGGAAGTAGTTTTAATCTTTGATGGCACCTTCAGAACATGTTGCTCAATGATAACAGAGTGTATAAAGGATTGATTTATGTGATTTTGGATAAATGTATCAGGGTAAAGTTATTGCTAAACTTGGATACGTATATATTGGCAATGTCTGTTGTGTTGTAAAGCATGGTCCTGGTTAGTTCTGAGCATTGTTGGGTATTGTTCTTTCATTTCCTAACACAGCTGAAGAAGGATATGTAATTATCCTTAACATCAGAAACTTCCCTAAGCTGTTGCTCATGGGTTGTTTTGCTACTCCTAATGACATTTTTCCATTCCTGGTAATACTGTTTCATACTATCCTTGTTAATATACATTTTTCTCTTGTTGCAAAATGTATTTATGTTGGTGGAGCACTGGATTTGTTTGTATTTGTTTTTCTCAGTATATTTTATTCTGGATTGAACTGCAGAGTCTACACATTGTCTAACTTAGCATAGAACTTCTCTCAGAAGCTTACTGCTGCTATATCATTGTCTGAGATTGTGCTGTTAGTGGCGAAAATGTACATTTTGTCATATAACCATATGAGGATTTCCTATATGAAATCCTTAATTTCAGACATATTTGTTTTAGAGGGTTTGAAGAATTTGAAGGCAAATGTCCCAAGCATACCTCTCAACTATACAGATTTTTGATGAATATCCAGACGTTTGCCTCATACTTTTGGTTCATTTTTTTCAAAAAAATGTGGTTTTCTGGCAAATTAGCAGCAAATCATTACAGATTAAAGTAAAAGAATTATGACAGACATTTGAGTTTCAGACTTCATACTATTCAGAAAATCCAAGCTAATGCAAAGTCTGTTATTCTATTAACTTTCTAAGTTTGTAAGAGCAATATTTAAAAATTGTCCCTATTTTTGGGCCTTTGTCCCACTTTTATTTATGGCTTTGTCCAGAGTTCTTGCTCTAAGAGGTTAAGAAATATGTTCCCAAGTTTATGTTCAAACTTAAGAGAAGAAGGAGAAACCAGAGACTATATTCATAAGGACCAGATTTAAAATATTATGTTTTTTGGTTGGTTTATTAGCTATCTGTTCCAGAGAATTTTTGTTAAGTAAGTTCAAGAATTTTTTGGCATAGTGTACATTTGAGGTATATATGCCTCACTTATTTCCAGAGCAGCTAAAGTCTCCAAAAAATCAAATAGATCATGTTAGTAGGTTTTTTTCTAATATATTCAGAAATCTAGCATGATTATCTGGAGACATGGAGTGTATTTTATAAGCTGGCTGCGTGTCTTTTGTATGGCAATCTGACTTCTATGAATTCTGTTTGAGGGTCTCTGTGAATCTATGTAGAGGTGATATGATCCTTGAGAAATATGGAGATGCCACCACAGTTGCCATCCAGCTTGAAGGCATAATAGACAAAAAAGAACAGTGCATTGTTTACATTTAAACCAAAATTCAGAAATTACACAAACATGGATATGGTTAAAATGCAGGATAGCTTCAAAATCAGACAATCAGTTGTTGAGATTTTTGGCACTAATAGAGCAACCTCGATGAGGTCCATACTGGGATTTGATTAATTTGCTACAGTGAAATATGCATTAAGTGGACACTGACTAAAATAGGGCAATATAGGACAGCAACGTCTTTAGCAATATGTGGAGGCCCATGAATGTGAGGTGCAGGCTCAGGCTTAAGAAGTAATTTTGACTATTACTCATCTTACCCCATATTGATATATACTGGATCCTATAGAATGTCATCAACTGTTCATCCAAATGTTTTCTTTATACCTAAGAATCACTCTTGGTGAAAGAAGGATTCCACTCAGGGACGTAGATTTACCTATATTTATGTTATGCGTGAAAATTCTGACATGTATCTGCATGCCCTTCAGGGTTTTATGCCCCTGATTAATCAGCCCCACATGCACCATCATCACATGTAGTGATATTTGTCCTGGGAAAAAAGTATTTAAAGCCTTTGTAATATCAGAGATCCTGACACCCAAAAGGCCTCTGACTATAATCAACCTTTCAAGTAGGGAATCCATATGCCTAACAACTGAGTCACCAGTCACTAAGACAATTTTATGTTTACGTCAACAGTACTCAGAAAAGTTTGGCTCCTGGTGACTTAATGCTGCAGTATTTCCAGTAATTCATACCTGTATGCAGAATTTCCAGTAATACATATTCGTACTAGTTGTATTGGGTTGTGGTAGAGATTTTAATGGTTTCAGAAGATGACATTTTATTGTGATTTTGCTGATACTGTAGTGGTAGTGCTGAGAATGAAAGTTTGAGTGCATGAGACTTACTGTGCTTAGATAGAGGTGATAGGAATACATACAAATTAATTCACAGACAGAGTTATATGCAAGTTTGTTATCAGCAAGCATAAGGAAGTTACTGTACTGCCTAAGGACACAAAGTGCTAAGGGGCTGGCAGCAGAAGGAAAATAAGTTGGCTGGCTTTTCATAATGTCCAATGTTTCAAGTACTAGACAGAGAAGTGCACCGGTAACTGGGCAGCTTAATTTAATTTAAATTCTGGAGAAGTTCACAAACTAAATGTAGGCTAATTCTAGTTTGTGGAATAGTGCACAGGCTAAACTAGTCGAAGGAGTAGGAGCTTTGGTAGGGGGAACACATTGGGATGTGTAAATGTATTCAATAAGTGAAAAAGAGTAATGGGAGGTTTGAAAGCTGGAGACAACATGGGCACTTTAATAAAAGTAGCTGCCCAGGTTCCAACCCTTTTCCACACACATGACCAGTGCTTATTGATAGAACAGTGATATGTTTACACAAAGGGGAGCAACTAGTCTCATTTTATAGTGGAGCAGTAGCTCAAGTTGTCAAGTGTTGACATGTAACACAGCTTGAGAGAAACTCATTCTCTGTACAGGAATATCACATTTAAAATAAGTGACAGACAAACAATTCCATATTGCCAATATCAATTGTACTTATAAACTGCTGCCAAGCAAATACATTGAGCTAGTCTGTCTTCCTCTTCTCACAAAAAATACATATTATTCTAAGTGCTGGCAAAATACTCAACAGCTATTAACTAGACATTGTAAAAATAGGAACTTTAAATGTTTATCACAGTTGTTATGGGGTCTGAATAAGGATGATGATAAGCCAGTTTAAATGGCTAAAAATGATAAGCATAAACTGATAAAATAACATCACAAAAATAATTTAAATCACATGAGAGCTGCTTAACATAACTTGTAACTGATAAAAGACAAGGAAAGTCACTAGAAGAATGTATCCTACTGTTGAAAGGCCTAGATACCAATAGAAGATGGGTCAAGGAAGTGACTAATATGTTGGGCAGTGAGAAAGATAAAAGTGGCCTATACAAATAGGATGTATAATTTGTGTGATATAAAAATATGCTTACATGGCTAATGCAACTGATTAGTTTGCAGATTATATGTTATTGGGTAAATATTTTAATGGATTAAGATATCCTCCTGCATGGGAAATACTTACACCATGAGTAAAAATATTTGGTCATTGTTTGCACAAACAAATGTATGCTAGCCATTATGATGTTGGTATGGCAGCTAGAGTGAAACATATCTCTGAACCTCACAGTGGGTAATGAGTGAACACTTGAGCTTGTCTACAGGTATGTGCCTAGTGACGGTGGACAACTTAACAAAGTGTGAAGAGTATATGTGTTATCCAATGGATTATGCTGAATTTGCATGAGCTAATAGAAATCATGAGTAAGCAACCTTGTGGCTTCAGAACTTCAGCATGTGCATCACAATCTTCAAGGCAAGCCGCCTGCATGGAATGTATAGTTTCATAGAACGATGTTCCAGACTGAGTCAAGACAAGACAAACCTTTTCACAAAGGGAGTCACAAGTAGAGTTCATTTGTTCTGTTTTAATTTGGTATTTTTAATGATATTGGTGGGCTGGTCCTGCAACCTTATTCATTCCTAGCTCAACCAGGAAAGCTGTACAAGCATAAGATGTGTTTAGAAAACTGTAAAGGAAACTGTGATAGAAAATAATGCAGAATTGTTCATAATCTTAGGTCATCTGCCTGAGTAATGCAGAATGTTTCATAACCCTAGATCACCTGCCTGACTAATGCAGAATGTTTCATCATCTTAGGTCACCTGCCGGAGTAATGCAGAATGCTTCATCATCTTAGGTCACCTGCCTGAATAATGCAGAATGTCACATGTCTGAGTAATGCAGAATGTTTCATCATCTTAGGTCACCTGCCTGAGTAACGCAAAATGCTTCATAATCTTAGGTCACTTGCCTGAGCCGCCATTCTCATATGGACTATCTCTAAGCCAAACCTTACCCCTTCACCTAACTGTAATCCTATATATTAAGTTACTAAAAAAAACTCTCCCTAACAGTACCACTGCAAAACACAGAACACACACACAACAAAAATGCAAAATAATAAATCTTAACCCTAAATGCAAAAACTTACATTCACACACCAACCTTTTCAGACAAATATTAATTTACCTTTTCACTCCAACAAACAAACAAACATTATAAAAATGAGCACTCAGTCATTTGGGCATTCAGTCAAATGTTTTTTTGATATGCTATGCTTTCAGTGTTATTCATCCTACCAAAAACTTTTATTTAGAACTGTAGCTATATATATATATATATATATATATATATATATATATATATATATATATATATATATATATACACTCGTGCAGGCTTATTTTTCAGCCTTAAGTAGCTTTTTGTATGAGACAGTGAAACAGCAGGGTCTGGGAATTTGTACGTATTCTGCTGTTGTGTGATCTTGGAGTTGGTATATCTAATTAGCATTGGGTATGGGAGGAGTAAGGGGGGCTATTCACCTGCAAAAAAACTTGCTTTTTGATATTTTAGATTCAGTATAAAAGGATAGCCTTTTTTATGCACTCAAGTGAAAGTTCACTGAATGATGAGACGATTTTGTATGTTTTGTGTGTGTGTGTGTGTGTGTGTGTGTGTGTGTGTGTGTGTGTGTGTGTGTGTGTGTGTGTGTGTGTGTGTGTGTGTGTGTTTTGTTTCTATGTGTAATGTGTCTGTTTTAGTTGTTTTTAGATATGCCTATTTCATATTTTTCTTTTAATGATTAATGCACACACACGGACACACACACACACACACACACACACACACACACACACACACACACACATGATGGAGTTAGACATTTTTAAAGCCATGATAACCATTATAACATAAAATGGTGATGAAGAAGAATAAAAAAAAAATCACTCACAAAACAAGTGTCAATTAAAAAATATATTCTGCAGCTTGGATTAACATTTTTATTCTACCCCATGTCTGTGTTCTTTGTTGAGATATAGAAGTGATTTTGTGTGTGTGTGTGTGTGTGTGTGTGTGTGTGTGTGTGTGTGTGTGTGTGTGTGTGTGTGTAACATTTTAGCAATTTGCATTATAGCTTATTTTGTTAGTGCATGCATGCAGCAACATCACCATTTTTATAATCTGGAGTAGCTTGTTTTAGTGTATGCATGCAACAATTCCACCATTTTTATAATCTGGAGTACCTTGTTTTAATAGTCCTGTTCATTCTGTGTGCAGCTGATTTTAATTTTTTTTGTCTTGTCTAGGTTTGGGGATGGATACTCAGTTAAAGTGTGGTTTTCTAAAGAAGCAAGAAATCAGTCTGCTATCACTGAATGCTTGATGATGGATTTTCCAGGAACATACTTAAAGGTATTTTATTATTTGCTCTATCAGTGCATATCAAAAAATGTTCTCAGTCAATGTTTATATTGTTTATAACATTTTGTCATGTTAACCCTAAAAGAAAAATCATGCCATCTTTTACCAGAAAATACTGAGCCTTACTTCAGTAGAACATAATCATAAAGAAGAGCCCTCCAAAAGCCAAACAACAGAGGTTTGATAGCAAAGACAAGTTTATTGTTACTTGTCTCACCTGTGCCGGACCCTTCCTAACTCTATTTTCTTTGAAACAGTATTATACTTTAAATGCCTTGGCATATGATAGGGCAAACCTCTTTTTTCTTGCTTCACCTAGACAAGTGAGGAATGAGGGTCTTTCTCATATGACAGCTTGGTGCATCCCATAGCGAATATATTCCTAGGTTTTGAAGTTAACGAACATAGCAATTCTGAGGTCTTCAAAACCCAACTATAGTGTTGGTTTCTGCAGAAGCCATGAGCAGTTTTCAGTCACTGTAGAGAAAATAGATGTTTATTTTCCTATTTACAATAGGAAGAAATACAGCTGCTTACATTTAGTGATTGAAGTAAGGTTCGGCAGACAATGTCATAGGCTTCTTAGGGTACATGCCGTTATGTTTGATACCTGGTAGTCATTTAGACAAAGATCTTAGGTTTGGAACTAATCATGTGTTTCACTGCTTGGAGCATACCTAGTGCTACATACCTGAGGTGCTCAACCTGCTTAGATTGGAAATATTTTACAAGGTAAATAAGTGATAGTTTTTGAGTTTTCTTTACAGCAACAGGAAGACCATTTTGTATGGGACTTCATATTGTTCAGAGTAACTCTCCAGCAGATACACTAAGGTATCATATACTTCTGTTGTGAAATGAAGATCATACATCTGTGCTGTACTTAATGGATGCATTTTTCTGTACTGCTCACACACCTGCCACAAGTTATTCCTTATTATACAAGGTTAAAATCTCACTGTACAATATGCTGATCTATTTAATGCTACTATCATACCTGTCAGCAAGGCTAATCAGACATCGCTCCTGAATTTTATTTGTCTAATGCATAGAATATCCATTCTTCTGACCATCTCTCTCATTTATAGCTTAGTTTTATCCTACTACTGCATGCATTGCTGATGGTATCTCACAATACTGCATGCATCTTGTGGTTTATGTGTTTATTCAAGTTGTGTAACTGTAAGGTCACCTATGTTGGTCTGCTGGACTGATTCATAACAAAGCTATTTAATTAAACAAACAACTACATCCAAATGATTAAGCAAATCAATTCTTATCAGAAATAACCAGATTTTTACTAAAGCATGATGTTTGGCTTATACTTAGTTTTGCACATTGTTCTAGTAGTATTTTTCAGTTTCTCAATATTTTTATTTGTTATATTATTATAAGTTTAATTGCAGCTTTTGGTGCAGAGGGATGAAGTCATGACTGTGACTCAGGTAACCAGGGTTGGATTAGCGGGATGGTGGGGAGAAGGATCTTTTTAATTACAGGATGAAAAGATGTATGTGCTGAAGTCAAATGTATGTGCTTTAAAAACGTTGAGTTCATTTGTCCCTTTAACTCAGGCTTTACCCTCGTAATGAAACCATACCAACAACTGGAAAATCCTGTGATACCCACATATATTTGTGAGTTATTGGTAAATTATCATTATTAGTAGTATTAGTATTATTTTTATTAGGTTTATTTGTTATTATGACTGTTTTTTTTACTCAGAATCTAACAGAAATGTGAGCTGCAAAGTCTAGTAAAACCTGCAGCAGGTAAACAATGATATATGATTCAATTTGCAGCATATATGCTTTTCTCTGGTGGGAAGAATCTATGAACTTTTGACATTTTTCTATAAATGTAAAGAAAAGAAAGAAAGAAAAAAAGAAAAGAAAAAAGAAAACATGTTGAATTTATAAAGTGAGTTAGCTTCCTTCTTCAGGGACCTGGGGTATGAAATGAGAGTCACATGTGACAGTGTGCGTAGCTGTAGGATCTGGGGTTCCTCCCAGACAGGAAGCTGAAGGCTATGAAATGAAATTAGAAGACTCTTTAAAGAGGTAGCTGAACCAAGAGCAAAGAAATAACTTAGTAAGTGAATGTGGGAAAACTTGCTTGTTTACCACACTGCTTCTGCATGACAAAGTAATAATAATAATAATAATAATAATAATAATAATAATAATAATCCAGATAGCAATAATCGAAAAAATTTGATAAAAGAAGTTGAGAAGAGCCTACAGCCTGTTACTTCGGAGTTGTTTGAGCACTTTTGTTCTCTGCTGTTTTTTCTTTGCCTGAAATATGTTCTGGAACTACAGCTACATTTACCATTAAGATTGAGTACCTCCTGTAGTTCATAAATTAACTAGATGAAAATAGATCTAGTTACATTTATTTTCTTTCTTATATTGGTTCAAAAATATATCTTTCTGTTCCCTTTTTATTTCCATATATCTCTGTATATTTAACTGTTTACTGTGTTGTTTAACTTATTCATTTCTAAGTAAATTACTTCTATTCATTCACTTTTAATACTGTTGTGGTTGTTTATCTTTTACTTATTTATTAATTGATAAGAGAGTATTTATTGCATGTGACCAGCTGCTAGTATCCACATCTAATCTTCAGACTGGAATGCATATTACCATTTGTGGTTATTATTGTTGGCTTATTATCAGGTGTGAATAGTAACAGTAGCCTAGTAATCTAAGGTGCTGGTGGTTTACTGTATGAGCCAGGACAATGGCCTGTAATGTTTAAGGATATTACTAGCCCATTGTCCTGTTACTATTACTAGACAATGAAGGAAAAAAAGTATATGGGAATTTAGGCCAAAGGATCTGCTCATTGGAGTGTTCAGTGTCGAGCCTATTCTTGGATGTGGATGGTGTAGAACCATATACAGAGCAACAGTGCATATATCCTGTAAGCTGTTGGGGCCAGGCTGCACATAAGAAATTGTTTAGTAATCCCTGTGTGTATGCCCTTTATTCTATTTAATGTTCTCGTTCTCGGCACCAAGACTTAGGCGACCATGCCTCTGATGTCCAGTTATATTATTTGGTTGAGGAGGGATTCAAATCATATCTAAGGTCAACCTTCATACATTGGTTATCAGTGGTTGGCTTCAAAGCCCAGCCACCTGTGGTCAAATATTGTTACTGTTACTGCTATTGCTACTGATATTATCATTATTATTTTTATTTTATTTATTTTTTTTTATTTTTTTTTTGTTATTATTAATTATTAAGCATTTTATTACTTTAAAATTATTTATAACAATTAAACAGTACATCAAACTCTGCACTCACTGACTTCTGTTCCAGCCATAAGTGCTGTTCTTTACATGTGTACTGGCTGACTGTACAGTTCATGAAGCAAAAACTCTATGAGTGCAAACCAATTACAAGACAGCTGCATTCTCTTTGTATTGATTAATGATCTACAGGCCATGTATGCTTAGGGCAAATATATATCAGTTGGGCTACGAATGGTTTGTATGTAGTTTATAGCTACTTTATAAAGTAGCAGAAATTAGCATAATAGGTGAATAAAGGACATTTACCCTAGGATTCACTAAATTCTACACCACTTATGTTAATTGCAGAAAGTGAACTTGTCAATTTGAGTGACATTAAAAAAATGTGATTCACAAACAGGTAGAGCCAGAATTACACACATCCAGTCCTCCACAAACAAGTTCCCCCACATTCATTACACTCTTGGAAACCCACCGACTCACCTGCACGCATGTTGTGAGTCACACCCACAACCACAGACACTGACACATACACAAACATGGTTTACTATCAATATATTGAAACTTAAAAAAAATGGTCCTAATAGCCAAAGTGTTTTACCAAAACTACAACTAATATAATGGCCCTATTGTCGAAAAACAGCTGTTAATGCCGAAAAAGTCGACAACGATATTGTACGGCATTAACAACAATACCGCCCTTGCCGTAACTCCTTAATTCCTACATCTAACATCCCATTTATGCAGGGGGGATGCACCCCTTCACACCCCCCTAACTTAATATTCCAAGTCTGAGATCGCTCTACAGTGAGGAAAGGAATGTATTTCCCTAACTGCATTGTACCACAATCCCTTTACATGAGCGAACGTTATATTTGCGAATGCACAATCCATTCGAAAACATGACGTTCGCTCATGTAACCTGCACAGCTATGAAGTATTCAAACATCTGTTGTTCGAATACTTCACAGCCGTGCAACTTCACGGCGGCATTTCAATAGTAAACCCACAAACACAGTCACATGCACAGACATCCAGCCTACATGCACGGAGCCTCATTCATGCTCCTACAGATGTGTACATCCAGGTCCAGACATATACCCACCACCATTTTCTTCACTGAACTTACATTGAGTACTCAATAGGAGTGAGTTGGTGACTGCCATGTTTTTCCTCCTATAATACAATTTTACTCAGCCTGTTGCTAAGCCAAGAAAATTTGGAGCTGCAGGGGAGAACACATAACTAATACACATTAGGCCACTCCTCCAGGCTGCTGCATTAGCATGCTTCATGCTTAGGCCTCCAGCTGAGGAAAACCTCAGCAGTAGAGCAGTCTTTGAATTTAACAGGCTTAGTGCAATGTTGAAACGTTCTGGATTAAAGCTTCAACATTGTGCTAAGCCTTTCTGCACCCCAGTGTTAGAGAAGAAGTTAAGAAGAAATCTTTTCTTGAAAAAATGGCATGAAGTTGATGAAATTAATAAAACATCAAAAGGCAGAGGCTGGGTTGGGAGAGTGGCCTAATGGTTAAGGTGTTTGCCTTACAAACACAAGGTGCATGGTTTGGGTCTCCCAAGGGATAATTGGCTAAGCTTAAAATGGCTCACATGGGCAGTTAGCTTAGTACTAATCTATGAACCTATGAACCTTTAAAGGCCACATTTGGAAAATGTTTATTTTATAAAACAAATTAAGTGGTGTGGTTTGTGAACCCAAGTAACTAACTTTAATTAGTACACAGTACAATTTTTAAATAACAGGTTACTGTCCACATACACCTGTATAGCCTTGACTACTGTGTCTACTCTTAAGGGTATTTTTTAATTAAATATTTTCCAGGAGTAGGTGGCTTAAAAGGATACTATTATGGATTTCTTGGCATTAAGCTTTAAACCATGGCTCTGGTAGTGGCTACTTGTCTGAATCAGCCCTTCCTGGAGATTATTAGTGTCTTGGGAGAATTCTATGACTGTACCTTGTTTGAGTTGTCTGTAAAATTGGTTAGCCAGAAGCACTTGACATTGGCCTTGACTTCAGAGATGTAGATGCCAAAAAGGAGCTTAATCATCACAAAGTCATGAGGGACCTGGCTATTGACAGGCCTCTTTGTAGAAGCGGACTTCCTATCCTAACTTCTTAGGTCTTATCCAAGAGTTACCTGGCTATTCAGTGGGTGATGTATGGGTTTATACTTAATTCTGTGACATTGTCTACAAAGCCCAAGTAGGGTATTATATCAAAGCCTTTGGCAAGGACAAGGTAGGGCAGTATGATTATTTTGCCCTCTGCCCTTTGCTGACGTGATTGTCTCGAAGAAAGTTGAGTAGGCATGAGTTGCCCTTGATGAGCTGTGCTGGATCCAGTGTGTTAGGATTTTCTATGCCATCATTAATCATTTTCTTGATAATTCTTTCTATGGCTTTCCATATAAGACTACTCAGACTTTTGGATCTGTTGTTACCAGGGTCCATTGATGGCTTTCCCTTGTGTAGAGGGATGACCATTGCAGTTCTATATTCCTTTCTGGAGGCTAAGTCAAATATTGAGCCTAGTGGTCTTAATAAGTTGTATTTCCTGGTATGTAGGAGGCATCCTGGGATATCATCTAGGCCCATCAATGCAATATCCTTTGCCTTGGAGACCATGTTGAGGGGTTATGTGTGATATTTCCTCAAGGTTGAATGAGCTGAGAGGGTTAAAATTGTATCTTAATTTGTTAGCCAGTAGATTTTCTAATTTTCTGGCTCAGTGCAAGTGGCTCCATTTACAATTAGTTCTCTACATTGTTGTGTATTGCCTTTGAGGTTGCAGACATAGCTAAAATAGCTTTATAGCTACCCTTGGCCTGGGAGGCTATTTTACGTCGCATTTGGCATTGGTAGACATGGTTTGTCATCTGAGTTGCTTGTTTAGATTGATGAGACAGATTTTATCCTGCTGTACATCATACTTTCTTTTGATGTTGGCATTCCACCAGGGTGACTTATTTTTAGAGTTGTCCTGTTAGGCATAGCTGTCTCTTTGCATCTATTTACATGACTGTAAAGGTTTTCTGTGAACAATTTCACAAAGGAAGCAGTGTTCTCTGGGTTTTGAAGGCCTACCAATTTTGTCTGGTTATCCACTTAATAGTAGCAAGTTTCCCTTAGAATAGTTGCTAAATGTTCTAGGGTTAGCAGGGGTCCCGGGTCTTATTTTATTTCAAATGAGTCAGCTTTATGGTACAACTTTCCTAGAGAGGACATTACACTGAGTGGGTACAGTGCTCTCACATGTTAGTGAGGACCAGATCCAGTATACTTGCACCCCTATTGGGTGTTTGGGCTATTTGATCCACTGTGATTGTTTTGACAAACTTTCTGTGCCTGAGTTTGGGGAGGTTTGTTATTCCCATTTCATAGTGGTTTAGGTAAAGTCACCCATGCATATGATATTGGGATGAATGGTAAGTGTCTCCAGTAAGATCAAGTGTGCATTATAGGTTTCCTGGATCATCGACAGGGAGCTATAGCTTGCAAGGATATGGTATAGGACTTTGCCTATGGTAATTTGATGTTGAAAACCTAAAGTGTGTCATCCTGTTTGACCAGCCTTGAGGTATGTTTGTTTTTTTTATGTAAATCATGACAACTCCATCTTTAGTCCTTGCCTGTACAGTAGATGGTCTAAATGTGTGGAAGGCATTGTAGCCCTGCACTGCTGGGGTGGTGTTTATGGCTTTACACCATGTCTCCATAACTACACAAGCATCTGCATTCTGGAGGCTGATGAGAGCTTGGAGGGAGTGGAGTTTCTTTTTGAGAATCTTGGCATTGAGCAGTAACACCTTCAGATTTCTAGGGTTGGGTTTACTCTGTCAGAAGGTTTTTCAGTTTGGCATTGCCTAAAAATGCCACAATTGGCACAATGGGGGATGACAGTGTTTTAGCCAGTATTCAAAGGCATAGAGGGGTAAGGTGTAGACCATCCAAACAACGCAGCATCAGATGTTGATTATATCCTCCCAAGTAGAAAAACATTGTACTCCCTTGGAGTGAAATGAAAAAGTAAGACAATTACTAAATCAATCATCCTGCACTTATGCTGTGGTATCAGCCCTGGAGAAGGAAGAATGATGCTCATTTCTAGGCTAATACCAGCCTGGGACATATAACCCAAGAGCTCAGTCATGTGTCTCTTCATATATTCCACATCACAGGTCATTTACACTCACTTGATCTATGACTAACTCATACTGGTACTTGTGATTCAGTGACCTGAGTTCATGCATGATATGGCAGATCTTGGACCCTGATGGGCAACTGGCCATGACTTTTTTCTTACTCAGCTGTGAGTGAGACAGCAGTGGTCTCATATCTGAGCTGCCTATAACCAAAATATTGGGTTGCTTGGTAGATGATGACCTTGTGAGCTTAGAAGCTGAGACTCCATGAGATGTGGCTGTATGTGTTGTGGTGATGGGTGTTTTTTTGATGGAGTGCTTTTGTGGCTGCTGTGGATATTTCTTAGGGGTGCAATGTCTTGGAGGTTTTGGTGGATTAGGAAGATTACATTTTATAGCTTTAACATATGTGGGTTTATGTGTTTGATTCATACTGCATGTGTTAGATGTATTGTGTACATTACTGACCACCTGATTGATATTAAGAGTGCTTGTATGTGATCAATTTGACACTGTGTAATTACATCTCTCACATTCCTTAACAGTTTAAATATTAGTGAGTTGCCAGTAAACATGAGGCAATTGCTACACTGCCTTAAGACACCCTCATCAACCAAGCTGGCTGCAGAGATGGCAAGAGATTTCATATCCATGGTTACATGCCCTGTTTACTTGATCAGAAGGATGCTGAAGGAGTATAGAGTCAAAACACGAGTATCTAATCCAAAACTCGAGGGAAAGTGCTTTGTGCATCTGGGGACTGGGGAAGTTTCAAGGGCAGTTTTATAGAGAAAAGGTTATATCTAGGCTCCTGCATATACACAGGGCATTGCCAAAAACCCACTATGTAAGAAGCAGCATCGTACAAACAGGCTGACATTATACAGGCACAGAAAACTGACTAAACACACAAACTAACCTTGTGGTCAATCAAAGGGTTACAGTCAAACTTATTTCTCTGAGATTCCTAACTCAGAAGATACCAGACTACCCCACTGCCACTAGAGTACAACCCTGAGTCTAATTAATGTGAAATCACAAAAACAAAGCAAAAAGGTGAGGAACTAAGCTATCAAACAGCTGACTAAGCCAGGAAACAATCTCATAAAATAATATTCAGCAGTGCAGGAGTCAGCAATAAGGCGAGTGAAATGCAGAGGCACTTTTCAAGTTCAACCAACCATGACAAATTTGAAAATACGGCAATAGGACGGCCAAAATAAATTATGCAAGTTCAAAAATGGTCAGAGTACTTATCAAAAATATTAGAAATGGACGTGAAAGACATACTGAGTGCGCAAATACAAACATAAAAGGAAGAAATAAACAGCAGATACACAATGCAAATATATAAGTATGAACCACACTTTGTCTCTGGTAGATGGCGCAGCTAAAGATGTCTTAACAAATTGGAGGTAAGTAGAAAGGAGAGAACATTATGACAAGTGTTGTAGAAGGTGTGTACAGGATGAGACAAACTGTGTAATACATTATATGTGACACTTCATAAATGGCGGTGTGAAACTCACTATGTAATTAGATAAAAACACTGTGTCATCTAAGATTTTGATAAATAAATATGTATATTTATGTTCAGATTTACAAATGTATGTTTCTAAAGTGTAATAAAAGATGCATGCAGCTACAACTATAAAAGGCTCCACAATCAGCAAATTACAAATGATAGTAACAACATTAAAGTAAAACACATCTAAACCTATAATTCCAACCAAATAGCGAACACAACTGTAGAAAATGCAAAGTGAGACAACACACTGTCTCTGCTAGGTAAGCAGTACGAGTGAAACTGGACCCAGGCAAGTAACCTGAGAGATTTTATTAAAAATATACACACAACTGTGACAATCGGTTAAGCGCTTTCATCTGTTGAATACAGACTTCTTCAGAACACCAATTCAAACATCCATTTACATATTTAAAAACTTTTTGGTGCCAAAACATACCGATAAGCAGCCAAGTAACTTATTTAAAGTGCCAATGCATAAATATTATATAAATATATAATTACAATACAAACCTAATATATCATGAATAATTAATTAAAAACCGGACCATACCCATTAAATGAAAATAAAATATATTCAATTAATACCCTTTACAATTTTAAAAAATGACAAAGTTTATAAAAGTTGCAGTAGTGGACTAATAGAGATGTATTCAACTAATGTCCACTAATGGCAACTAAATTCCCTGGTATAAATGAATACATCTCTGTTAGCTACAACATGAAATATGGAGAATATTTGTATTAGCAGGGGTATATTTGTATGGGATCTCTAGTTAAAATCAAGCAGTCATAGGCACATCTCAAGATTTTAACTGTGTCTGTACCCAAATCCCATCCAGGTCAATCAGTACAAGCAGCTACTCTACTTCCCAAAGGATTTATGGCAAGCAGAAGCAGAAACAGATGGAAGTGGGCATTTTCTCTCATACCCCTTCTAAGGACAAATGTCATGGAAATTGTAGATTCTGCTAATAGGCATGCAGTAGGTTGCCAGTAAAGTGCTTTAATAGCATTGGCAAGTGCCGGTGGAAAGCCCTAAACAGCTAAAGTATCCCAGAGATATCATCATCATGTAATTGTGTTAAAGACCTTCTCAAACTAAAATGGCAGCAAAAGGACCAGGATTCAGTTGTTCATTCTGTGTCAGAGATATCAAAGTCCAAGTGTGATCTGTGCTCAAACTTCTCTTTATAAAACTAGCTTGGGCTTCATGGATTAAAGAGAGTAGTTAAGGGTTTAGACTATTTCCTAGCATCTCTGCATATAATTTAGCTATTCTGTTAATATGTGACATTGACTGGTAACTCTCAGCTTTTGTCAAGTCCTTTCCTAGTATAGGCAGAACTAGTATTTTTAATTCCAGCATGGAGAGTGGTGTATTTCAATCGCAAATCTATGATTAAACAACTGTGTATGGGGTTTAAATAATAACTCTTGTATAGTTTAGTATAGATTCAATATAAGCCTATCTGGCTCAGGGGCTTTATCTTGAGGGGGTAGTTTAAACATTGCCTTGACCCCTTCTTCTGTTATGTAACCCCCAGTCAATTTTCATCTGACTGCAATTTTAGAGGTAGGTGTAGACCTAACCAAAAGCTAAGAGCAAGATCTCCTTGCAACAAATCCATTGTACATGTATCAAATCAAGCTGTGAGTGAAACTTTAAACACCATAATAGCAATAGGTAAGGAAGAGTATATACGAGAGCTACCTACTCCTACAGGGAATATGGACATAAGTTGCTGTTGCTGCTGTTTAACCTAATAGTTTATCAAGCTTGCAGCCTTGTGTCTAACCTTGTGCAACTAATTTTTAAATGTAATTCTGGCTTAACTTCATTACGTGAGCTAATTCCACTTTTGCTGTCTTATATTGCTTTATTAGATTTATGTTTAAAATCTACTTTTCTTGCTATTTTCTCATAAAATCTCCACTTAGATACTCATGACATGACACATATGATCTAGCCTGCCCAAGACTTGCACCTTTGCAGTGATGTATATAGTATACAGTTCCCCTTGCAGCATTTGAAAAGCCATACTGGATTATACTTCATATTATGGTTCACCTCCTCCTGTATAAATGTTATTGAGATAGTCCATTACAAAATCAGAAGGTCCACCTTCCATTGCTTAGACATCACCAAAGTCAACAGTCAGCAAATGGGGATGTTATTCTAAGAGGGCTGCATGATGATCAGATAATAAACAAAGTAAAGTCTCCCCTGAGAGACATTGGGAAGCAGTTGTTATGAGATGAGCCAATAATCAGTTCTGTTACAACCATGACTAGCAGGGCTAACATATGTAAAATCATTATAATCCCCAGTTACTAATCTTCCAGTATGACACAGTTGTATGTCAGTTGCTTTAGTATGAATCATGTATTGTGCTTTAATGCATGTTTCTGAGGATGACAAAATCCTTCTAAATATGGAATAAGGAATTACATTAAAGTCTCCATCCATTAGTACTTTAAATCCTGGAGACAAACTTGACTCCAACTATTGAAAAACCTCAGGTAATAAATTAGGAGACTCTAGGTTAAGGACTTATACACTGCACAAAATAAGTTTTTGATTGTACACTCATCTTAATTGCTAGCCACCTCTCATATGCTTCTTTAGATACACCCATAACTTATTGTTGCGGGGTGTCATTTAGACAAATGGCAACTCTCTGCTTTGACAATTCTGTCAAGTTAGCATAAAAAGAAAGATCTTTTAATTTGATATACCTAATGTGTTTCTTTGCAGTCTTAATCTCTCCTATATAAAAAAATATCAACATTCATGGAATGCACATGCCTTTGGAATATTGATGGAAACTACCCACAGTGGCATACTACACTTATAAGTACTACAATGTGTATACGCACTGAGACGTGCTCCAAGAAAAGGCAAATGTAGAACAGGAAAACAAACAAGGAAAACAGAATAAGTATACATACTGTTATAATCACACTATGTGATAACTAGAAACTTTGTGACTATTGCCCCTATGGACTTGCAGGTCACACACACACTATGGCAAACTGCCTGTATTAAGCACTATGAGGCCATTTCCCCAAATGCCAGCAATTTGTAAATTTACACTAATCAAAAAAACTATCAAGCTTTAGTGCACTGTGGCTTCCACAGTAAATATTTAAGAGACTTTTTTTCTTTTTAAATTGTGAATGCAGGAGAAATAGAAGAGCCTGTGAGGAATTGCTGCATGTCTTAACATTTCCTGAGTGATACTGATTTGCAGAGGGCTGTGGCTTAGAGCATGATAATCCTACCAGCTTTGTTGGCTTATCCTCAGTTGGAAAATGTGTTCATAAATTCCAAAAGGAGTTGTTCTTACTGCCAATAAAATAATTAAAAAGCTGATGGTGGGCTGTTCTATGCTGTAGACAGTTAGGGCTGTCTCTCTCTCTCCTCTGGGTGAACTAGTAATCATGGAGGAGATAGAAAAGAATGATGGAGAAAACATTGGTGATAAATCCACTGCAGCAACCTTTCAGGTCCAGATGCAGAACTTTCGTCTAGCTTCCTCAAAATACAAGGTTAATTGTGCTGGAGATGAACAACACATTCCTGAAGTATAATGTGTGTCCATTAGAATAAAAGTAGTAACATGCTTCAAACTGCTTTGTCAAGAAGTCCAAAGAACCTTCTTAAGCACTGAATTTATAATGACTGTCTCATCATTTGATACTCAAAATGAAGAAAATTAACAGCATTGAGATGCTAATCCTGTAAGACAAAAATTGCACACATACATACACTTCAGGGCCCTCATGTAAGAAATCATTACCCTTTCTTATTGTGTTTAAAATCTCCTCTTTCTCTGTAAAACGAGACATTTCATTGTAATCTGAAAAAGTGGCTGACCAAATTTAGAAGGAGGGTGTAATAAATGAAGCACTTGCTCCAGCATGATTGAATAAGGATATTTAGAGCTGGTAATTTTATTTGAGAAAAGGACAACAAATTACCCTTACCGAGCAATTTAGCCTAACACATAAGTGATAAGTTATATCTGGAATGGTATTCCAGGCCTTCCACTTTAGCCTTTAGCTGGTCTGTGGCAGTTGTGTGATCCCACAGAATTACTTGATAAGTTTGGATACACTGCATGTTCGCAGCAACTGCCAATGCCAAAAGACCCACCTTGGCAGAAAGTTGCTTTATCACCTCTTAATTTTGCATAGATAAATCTTTCACCTCAGTGGTATCTTTTAAGACATTAGTCATCAATGACGTGAGAGCATATGTTTTTTTCTGCCAATGAAACATGAAGGTCAGTGGAGATATCAAAAATGTAGGCCACTGAATCACTAGCATTACTGGGAGCATACATACCTGGAAGCAGTGTAACAGTGACATAAATACCAAGAAAATGAAACAAAGTGTCCCACAATTACAGCAAATTAAGATACCAGGGCATAAGGCTAAGGAATCTACCTCTCAGCATGCTGAAAGATAACTGTGCTCCAATACACAAACTCACACATACACACACACACACACACACACACACACACACACACACACACACACACACACACACACACACACACACACACACACACACACACACACATACAGTCATACAACACACACACACAAACACGCAGTAATACACACGCGCACACGTGCACAAGCACACACACACACACACACACACACACACACACATACAGTCATACACACACACACAAACACACACATGCACACACACACAAACACAAATATATAATCATACACACACACACACACACACACACACACACACACACACACACACACACACACACACACACACACACACACACACACACACACACACACACACACACACACACACACACACACACACACACACACACATCTGCAATAAACACAGACACACAAACAAACACACACACACA